>NW_027363717.1:0-513444 GCF_046119375.1 Phyllobates terribilis
GCAATGTGGAGATATTACTGTTTGTGCATTTACAATATTCATTGATTTTTGCCATTGAAAAACGTCCAGAAATGTTTGAAGCTACTGACTGAATGAAAGGAGCTGGCATCTCACTCTCTTTGAATCTTCTTTATCATGCTAGGATTAGCAGGAAAAAGCAAAAAAATTCAGAATTGCACCTTGCAATGTGGAGATATTACTGTTTGTGCATTTACAATATTCATTGATTTTTGCCATTGAAAAACATGTTTTTCATATACCAGAAATGTTTGAAGCTACTGACTGAATGAAAGGAGCTGGCATCTCACTCTCTTTGAATCTTCTTTATCATGCTAGGATTAGCAGGAAAAAGCAAAAAATTTCAGAATTGCACCTTGCAATGTGGAGATATTACTGTTTGTGCATTTACAATATTCATTGATTTTTGCCATTGAAAAACATGTTTTTCATATACCAGAAATGTTTGTTTTACCATATTTTTTTATTTTTAATAAACAATTTAACAGGGGAATAACACACGTAGCATAAAAGTAGTGACAAAAGAATATTCATAATAAGGGAAAAATTCTGAGGGAAGGGAAAGGGAAAGGGAACAAACGGGAATGGATAATCAGGAAAGATGGGAGAAATTTGTTCGTCAAATAGTATATACGATAATACAGAAATTTGAACACTTTAAACACACATTACTATCATTAACAAAAATTAAACATATTAATGAGCTAAACACGACACACATTAAGATGTTCCAGCGTTATGAGAGGGTTGAGGGAATTTAGTGAGCCAAATATCCCACTTCCTAGAAAATTTAAGTAAATTATTGTTGATAAGGGCAAATCTGAGTTCAAATATTCTATGGAGATTCATCTTATCAACTAAGTCCTCCAAAGTGGGGACATGTGACTTTCTCCAATAAAAAGCCAATGCGTTCTTACACACTGAAAATAAGTGAATCACCAAAGATCTTTCCAACGACTTATATGGTTCGAGATCTAAGGATAGTAAAGCCATTTGAGGGGTCAATACTACAGGTCTGCCTAAAAGGTCATCTACCAAAGAAGAGATCTGAGCCCATAGATTCCGGATTTTAGGGCAGCTCCAAAAGAGATGTAAAAGATCTCCCCTAAGGCCGCACTCCCTCCAACAAAGGGGAGAGTTGCTGGGCTTTATATGGTGAAGCCTGATTGGAGTGTAATACCATCTGGTTAGAATTTTGAAGTAAGCCTCTTGTAAGGGCATAGATATATTAGAGGCTTGAGAAAAAAGAACAGCACTCTCCCATTGATCGGATTGGAAATTGAGTTTTAGATCTTTTTCCCAGCGTATCATGTAGAGGTGTTTTTGGAAGGAAAGATCATTATTGAAGCTGTTATATATGTGTCTCAGGCTCCAAAAAATTTTGTGGGATGGGTTGCTTAACAGGTTCACCGAGGTTTCAGAAACAATAAGTTTACCAGAAATAAATTCCAGAATAATGCACTTTAAATGAGAGTATAAAAAGAAATCAGAGGAAGGTAAGTTGAATCTTTTTTTAAGAGTTTGGAAAGGAATAAAGGCAGAGGCTTCATAGAAGTCTCCAATTTTCCTTAACCCTTTATTGTCCCACTGATCTGGAATGGAAGAGTTATACAGATCAGCAACAAAACCAATTGGAAAATTTTTGACAAAAGAGAACTTATCCATATCAGAATCTCTTAGGGGACTCTTTTTCTTTCTTTTGGCGATTTTTTTCCAGGCGTCAATAATCGCCTGGAAAATAGGATGGGAAGAATCATGAGTGCACTGTTTAAAGAGATGCCTAAGTAACAATTCACGGGGAGAAGAACCATTATTTAAGAAGGTCTCCAGAGTCATCCAAGCTGGGGGACTGTCAGAATTAAACCAATTACTGCTCTGTTTGATGAGGTTTGCCAAATAGTAAGCGGAAATATTAGGGTGGCTCAGACCTCCGTTGCACTTATTCTTGTACAATATATCTGCAGATATCCTCGCACGTTTATTATCCCAGACATAGGAATTAATCTGATTTTGAATTTTTTGAATAAAGATGTGAGAAATAGTTAAAGGTAAGTTGCGGAAAAAATACAAGATTTTGGGTAGAACAAACATCTTAATAGAGAGGACTCTACCCCACCATGACAAATCTCTTTTCAAAAATTCCATCAAATCTCCGCGGACGATATCCTCAATCAGAACCAGGTTGTCAGAAATTGTTGAGTTAATAGTTTTACCAATACTGATCCCCAAATAAGTCAGATTGCGTTTAGCCAAACCGAAGGAAAATCTTGAGTGTAAAACCTCTCTCGTCTGGCGGTCCAGATTAATGTTTAAAAGTTTAGACTTCTCATTATTAATCTTAAAATAAGAAATCTGAGAGAATAGTTCTAGAACCTTCGAAACTTCCGCAACCGAATTTACTGGGTCCAGCAAGGAAAGCATAACATCATCTGCAAAGAGGCCAATTTTAAATTCTCGAGATGGGGTAGAAATCCCCCTAATGTCAGTGTTTTCTCTAATCCTCTGTGCCAAAGGCTCCATAGCCAAGACAAAGAGAAGGGGGGAAAGTGGGCAACCCTGTCTAGTACCATTTGTGATAGGGATTGGGTTTGAGAGATAATTGTTAACATAAATTTTTGCTTGGGGGTTAGAATAGAGGGCCATAATTGAAGAGAGAAATTTGTTATCAAAACCGAATTTAATAAGGGTGAGTTTAAGGTATAGCCAATTTAACCTGTCGAAAGCTTTTTCAGCGTCTAAAGCAAGCAATGAAGTTGGGAGTTTCGCCGTATTTATCACCTTAATAATATTCAGAAGTCTTCTAGAGCCATCAGTTGCTTGCCTCCCACCAACGAAGCCAATCTGATCGTCGTTGATGAGAGATGGGAGAATAGTCGATAAACGATTGGCCAGAATTTTCGAATATATCTTAATATCAGTGTTAATTAGCGAAATGGGCCTATAATTTTTAACATTATCTCTCTCATCCTTAGACTTGGGTATTAGGGTAATGGTGGCTTCCAGCATTTCTGAGGGGAAGGAGCTTATTGAGGAAGCATGATTGAAGATTTTCGTGAGAGGGGAAGAAAGTAGGTCACAAAAAGTTTTATAATACTCATTGATGAACCCATCTGGACCCGGAGCCTTGAAATCTTTAAGTTGCTTTATTGTGTTAATAATTTCAGGGTTAGAAAAAGGCTTATTCAATGACTCGTGATCCAGAGGGCTCAATTTCGGTAGGTTAATGGAGGATAAAAATTTGTTGATTGCATCTGGGTGAGGATGGGGAATTAGAGGGTCAGTTTTGATGTTATAGAGTTTTTTGTAAAAGTCTGCAAACTGGTTCACTATATCTTTAGGGTGGCAAAACATTATTCCACTATTGTTTTTTATTTTATCTATTCTATTAATTGCTCTTTTACATTTGACTAAGCGGGCCATAAAGCGGGTAGGTTTATTTAGAGCCGCATAGTAATTAAATTTTGATTTCCGAATAATCGCATCATAGGAGGAAGAAATTTCTGATTTTAGCTCTACCCTTAAATTTAAGAGCTCTTTTTGAATAAGTGGGGAGGGGGAAGGAAGATTTATTTGTTCTAGTTCTTTTTCCCTAATCAGTTTTTGAAGAGAATTAATTTTTGTTCTTTTTTCTTTTTTTTCAGATGAGGATATCTGCATTAGTATACCACGAAGGACAGCCTTGTGAGCGCACCAGCTGGAGAAAGGATTAGATAAGTCTGGGGTATCGTTCTCCCTAAAATAATCAAAAATAGCTTTTTCAATAATTTTTTTGTTTTTAGGGTTATGAATAAGTGAAGATCTACATTTCCAAAGAAATCCATTTTTAATAAGAGGACCAATATGAATTTCACATGACGTAGGGGCATGATCTGATAGAGACCTAAGGCCTATAGATACGTTAGAGAATTTGGGTAAAGAAAAGACATCAGTTATTATTAAGTCAATTCTAGAGGCCGTTTGGTGCGCATCCGAAAAGTGGGAGAATTCTTTGGAGGTAGTTTGCAGACATCTAAATGTATCAAATAGTTCGTTTTTATAAAGCCAATTATTTAGCGTCGGGTATAAGTGACGGCTGGGGGAGGAAGAATCCATATGCCCGTCTGGGACCATGTTGAAGTCTCCTAAGAAAATCAATTCGCCTCTCCTAACCTCTTCAACCTTTCTGAAAACCTTGTTCAAAAAGGGTATTTGCTTTTTATTTGGGGCGTATAGGTTAACAACAGTGCACTCATGATTATTCAGTTTACAGAGCAATATATGGAACCTTCCATTGACATCTTTATGCTGATCTAAAAACTCAAATGGGACAGAATCTCTGATCACTGTAGCTACACCGGCTTTTTTCCGGTCGCTAGTGGATTCAAATATATGAGGGTAGCGTTTGTGGGTGAAGGTAGGGTGTTTTCCCTCGGCAAACCTTGTCTCCTGAAGACACGCAACATCAGCACCAAGATGACCCAATTCCTTCCAAAGGGAGAATCTCTTATTGGGACTGTTTAGGCCTCTTACATTATAGGTGATGATCTTGATAGGCATAGGTAAATTAATAATCAAAGTAAATCCCAAGGAGAGGGGTCAGTTGGTCCAACAAATTCCCAAAAATAAAAATCAACCGACAATCAAAGCTGGAATACAATATCTCTAATATTAATTCAAAGATAGTAATAACAATAACCAAGTATTCAAAGAAAAAGAAAAAACGAATCAAAAAATCTCCTGAGGGAACCTTCACCGAAAAGGTTCTCCCTCAGATTGGGGGGAAAAATAATGTGGACAAACCATGAAGGCTAAATGTAAAGAAGAATGATAAATTTATTATAGCATGTTAGGTGAGGTGAAAAAATGAGTTTATTTTTAAAGGAGACTCCCGAGGGAGTAGTGATTATCATTTCAGCGGTGGGGTGCCTTTGTAACTTTGTAGGGAATGTCTTTTATAAAATCAAAAAATTTAGGGCCTTCATCAGGATCTATAAGAGTGAATGTTTTCCGGTTAAAGAAAATCAGCAACTTTACTGGAAAGCCCCACCTATACGGGATATTCATATCCCTCAGTCTATCTGTGGTCGGTTTGTATGACCTTCTTGTATCCATGGTTTCTTTGGAAAAATCTGAGAAGATTTTTAGGTGCAAAAAAGGCTCTGGAAAAGTCCTGTTTTCCCTAATATAATTCAAGATTTTCTCTTTGGTCGAGAAAAAATGTAACCTAACTATTACATCCCTAGGAAGATCCGAGGAGATGGAGGTCGGACGAAATAGGCGATGGGCCCTATCGATAATAAGATCCTGCTCAGAGAGGGATGGGATTGTCTTGTGAAATAAGTCTTTGACAAAAGCCAAGACATCTGAGGGAGAAACATCCTCAGATATGCCTCTAATTTTCAAATTATTTCTCCTACTCCTATCCTCCAAATCCGCAACTTTTAATCTGAGTCTTTTAAGCTCAGATTTAATTTCTAGATTATCAGAAGAGACAGACTCTACCCTTCCCTCCACCGTTTCAAGTCTTTTAGTGTTTTCCTCCAATTTAAGACCAAAAGCTTCCAAAGTAGATTTCATGGTGTCTACCTGTTTCTCGAAGCCCAGTTTCATATTTCTGTCAATTGTCTTTAAAAGATTGTCCAGATATGAACCAAGGTCGGTATTTCCCAACTCTTGTGAAATGGGCATTTTGACCGGGACACTAAGCGTAGGGTCTGGGGACGAAGGGGAAAAGTCCTTTTTAGCACGTCTCTTATCTGGACTAGGATTAGGAGACGTGTCCGAGGATTCCTCCTCCGAACTCGTAGCCAGTGAAGAATACTTGTTGCTCCAGGCTCCTGGGTCCCTTCTCTTTGATGAGATGGAAATATCCATCTCTTCCACTTTTTTTCTTTAACTACAGTAGAAGGGGCAGGTTTAGCATCAGGAATTCTCTGTGGTTTTGGAGATAATAGACTTTTAGAAGATTCTTTGGTGGGAGAGCTTATTTTAGAACTCTGTCTGTCTTCCGGATTTCTATGAGGTGATCTGGACTTAAGTGGACTGACAGTATTGACAGCATCTTCTGATGGGTTTGAAAATGAAAAGCGTTGGGAGGACTTCGCTCTAACCGCACTAGTTTTAAGGGGAGCTTCCAAAGACTTTTGGGTATTTTTTTTATTAGCCGCCATTATAAAATATCAGACCTATGGGTATATATATATAGAAAAACACTAAAATGACACTAAAAATATTTGACCTAAAGGTGGGCAAAAGACTTTAGGGTTGCAAAATGACTGGGAACAATGGCTAGAAGAAATTTGCGTTAAACAAATATCAATCCAACAAAAGACAATCAATACCCTTAAAAACTGCAAAATTATGTACCCCCTAAAATGCAATCCTTAAAGTATGAATTACAATCAAAAGTAACAAAAAAAAATAATGAAATTGACCTGAGGGATAAAAATAAAAGGCACATATAGTTCTCAACATGAAACTAATTATTATGAAGGCTTGCAAATCTGTAGAGTTCCATGGGCACCAACTGTTATATATATATCAAGTAGCGTAGTCACAGGGTATATATATGAGGGCAGAAACAGATCCTCCTATCCCCCCTCTCCCCTCAGAGTCAAGTCTCGCAGTCAAAATGATATTACACCGTTTGGAGTTTAATAAACCTCTGTATCAGTATTAATATAGAATCAGCACCATGGACAGCGGTTCAGAGCGACGCTGCAGCAGGAGGCAGGAGAAATTGACTGGTATAAGTTCAGCACCATGGACAGCAGTACAGACTAATATAAGATCAGCACCATGGACAGCAGTTCAGATCAGCACCATGGACAGCAGTGCAGAGCCACGCCGCAACAGGAGGCAGGAGAATCTGAATAATGTAAGATCAGCACCTTGGACAGCAGAGCAGAGCAATGATACAGATAGAGGCGGGAGTTTTAAATGTGCCAGTGGAAATTCAGTACTATGGACACGGAGCACAGCTGTGTTGCTGCAGAAATAAAGAATAGAGTCATAGGAGTCTGTAGGGCTCAAATATCGGCAGCATACAAGATTTAGCAGTGTTGCAGCAGGTAGGGGAATCAACCCACAGGGGTCTGCGGAGCCAGGCACCAGAGTCACAGATTCAGCAGAGTCAGCAGCAGAGCGGCACAGCGGGGAGGAATGAAGCGGACTGTAAGTACCGGTGGCTCCTGTCAGTTAGGATCAGGGACATCAGAGCGGCCCCCCCAGCAGCAGGAGGGGGAAACCGCCGCCGCTATAATAGACCCGGGGTTATAGGGATGTGGGCTCTGAACACCAGCGGTGTCCGTCAAACAAGGAGAGGGTGGAGCAGAGCGGGTCCGTTGCAGCGGAGGGGCACCGTCACTCTAGGAACAGCCCCAGGAAACAAGTAACAGCCGCACAGGAAGTAAGGAGCCCGGCCGCAGGAACCATCGGTGGCAGTCAGCTGATGGGAGAAGGGGACAGATCGGCGCCGCTGCAGGAGGGAGAGACACCGCTACAACCGGAGCAGCCCCGGGATTTTAAAGGACGGGTCCCCAGAGGTTAGGTAAGAGCCCGGGCGTCAGCCTGGGTTTAGCTCACCTTACTTTGAAGTATGCAGTCCCGCTCCGGCTCCCGGTCTCCGCGACATTCAGGCTTGGGGTCCCGGTCCTCAGCTAGATTTAGGGGTCTTGTCCCGTAGAGGCAGGAGGCTTGGTCCGGAGGAGCAGTGCCACTTCTCCAAGGTGCGGGGTCCTGTAGGTCCGGTCCGGTGTTCCGTAGAGCTACTTCAGCTGGGAGCAGGGACGGGTTGCCTGGCGGCCGCCGGCGTCTCCAGTCAGGGTGAGTCCTGTGGCTTGATAGAAGGGGTCGATCTTCAGGGGACAGGGTCCTATTGGTACACCTAAGTCCCCGGTCTCAGTGTCCACTCTTTAGGTTGCAGGACCGTGGAGGGGGACAGATTATCACGCGGCCTCCGTCACCACAGCAGCGGGACCGCGCGGCCTGTAAGCAGGGAGATGAGCCTGTCAGCCCAGGAGAGTCGGGTCCGTGACCGGGTGGACAGCCTTACCGATTACAGGTAAGGCCTTTTGGGAGGTGAGAAGGAGCCGGCACCAGGAGCTTTGCTCTTAGCGGTCCAGAGGTGGGGAGGTCCAACAATAAAACAAAGGCCTGCAGGCCCCCCAGGCCCGTTCACAGGCCGTAGTGTGATCCAGGCTTCACAGTACCTTTGATGAGGAGCTTATATGCATTAGGAGGGTCCAGTGTGGGGAATGTTAAGTCCGGAGGCAGGGAGAGACAGGACCACCCACATAGAAAAGTATAAGCCCGCAGGCATGCAGAGCCACGTTGCAGCTCCGGTGTGAGCTGGATTCAGGGCCTCACCAGAAGCTTCTCCACGGAGTATCTTCTCAATCAGTGGGGCTGGAGGAGTCTCAGTTGTCTCATAATGTTTTCTGTATAATAAGGAGTCAGTCCATATAAATATGGCAAGAAAAAATCTTCTTTTTTTGCTTTAAAGTCGCTTTAAAAAAAATAGCCCTCAGGAGCACAGACCTATGCTGCCATCTTGGTCTGTGTCTAAGCCACGCCCCCTACCAGAAATGTTTGAAGCTACTGACTGAATGAAAGAAGCTGGCATCTCACTCTCTTTGAATCTTCTTTATCATGCTAGGATTAACAGGAAAAAGCAAAAAATTTCAGAATTGCACCTTGCAATGTGGAGATATTACTGTTTGTGCATTTACAATATTCATTGATTTTTGCCATTGAAAAACGTCCAGAAATGTTTGAAGCTACTGACTGAATGAAAGGAGCTGGCATCTCACTCTCTTTGAATCTTCTTTATCATGCTAGGATTAGCAGGAAAAAGCAAAAAATTTCAGAATTGCACCTTGCAATGTGGAGATATTACTGTTTGTGCATTTATAATATTCATTGATTTTTGCCATTGAAAAACATGTTTTTCATATACCAGAAATGTTTGAAGCTACTGACTGAATGAAAGGAGCTGGCATCTCACTCTCTTTGAATCTTCTTTATCATGCTAAGAGGAGCAGGAAAAAGTAAAAAATTTCAGAATTGCACCTTGCAATGCGGAGAAATTACTGTTTGTGCATTTATAATATTCATTGATTTTTGCCATTGAAAAACGTCCAGAAATGATTGAAGCTACTGACTGAATGAAAGGAGCTGGCATCTCACTCTCTTTGAATCTTCTTTATCATGCTAAGAGGAGCAGGAAAAAGCAAAAAATTTCAGAATTGCACCTTGCAATGCGGAGAAATTACTGTTTGTGCATTTACAATATTCATTGATTTTTGCCATTGAAAAACATCATGTTATTCATATACCAGAAATGATTGAAGCTACTGACTGAATGAAAGGAGCTGGCATCTCACTCTCTTTGAATCTTCTTTATCATGCTAAGAGGAGCAGGAAAAAGTAAAAAAATTTCAGAATTGCACCTTGCAATGCGGAGAAATTACTGTTTGTGCATTTATAATATTCAATGATTTTTGCCATTGAAAAACGTCCAGAAATGATTGAAGCTACTGACTGAACGAAAGGAGCTGGCATCTCACTCTCTTTGAATCTTCTTTATCATGCTAAGAGGAGCAGGAAAAAGCAAAAAATTTCAGAATTGCACCTTGCAATGCGGAGAAATTACTGTTTGTGCATTTACAATATTCATTGATTTTTGCCATTGAAAAACATCATGTTATTCATATACCAGAAATGTTTGAAGCTACTGACTGAATGAAAGGAGCTGGCATCTCACTCTCTTTGAATCTTCTTTATCATGCTAAGAGGAGCAGGAAAAAGCAAAAAATTTCAGAATTGCACCTTGCAATGCGGAGAAATTACTGTTTGTGCATTTACAATATTCATTGATTTTTGCCATTGAAAAACATCATGTTATTCATATACCAGAAATGTTTGAAGCTACTGACTGAATGAAAGGAGCTGGCATCTCACTCTCTTTGAATCTTCTTTATCATGCTAAGAGGAGCAGGAAAAAGCAAAAAATTTCAGAATTGCACCTTGCAATGTGGAGAAATTACTGTTTGTGCATTTACAATATTCATTGATTTTTGCCATTGAAAAACGTCCAGAAATGATTGAAGCTACTGACTGAATGAAAGGAGCTGGCATCTCACTCTCTTTGAATCTTCTTTATCATGCTAAGAGGAGCAGGAAAAAGCAAAAAATTTCAGAATTGCACCTTGCAATGCGGAGAAATTACTGTTTGTGCATTTACAATATTCATTGATTTTTGCCATTGAAAAACATCATGTTATTCATATACCAGAAATGTTTGAAGCTACTGACTGAATGAAAGGAGCTGGCATCTCACTCTCTTTGAATCTTCTTTATCATGCTAAGAGGAGCAGGAAAAAGCAAAAAATTTCAGAATTGCACCTTGCAATGCGGAGAAATTACTGTTTGTGCATTTACAATATTCATTGATTTTTGCCATTGAAAAACATCATGTTATTCATATACCAGAAATGTTTGAAGCTACTGACTGAATGAAAGGAGCTGGCATCTCACTCTCTTTGAATCTTCTTTATCATGCTAAGAGGAGCAGGAAAAAGCAAAAAATTTCAGAATTGCACCTTGCAATGTGGAGAAATTACTGTTTGTGCATTTACAATATTCATTGATTTTTACCATTGAAAAACGTCCAGAAATGATTGAAGCTACTGACTGAATGAAAGTAACTGGCATCTCACTCTCTTTGAATCTTCTTTATCATGCTAAGAGGAGCAGGAAAAAGCAAAAAATTTCAGACTTGCACCTTGCAATGCGGAGAAATTACTGTTTGTGCATTTACAATATTCATTGATTTTTGCCATTGAAAAACATCATGTTATTCATATACCAGAAATGTTTGAAGCTACTGACTGAATGAAAGGAGCTGGCATCTCACTCTCTTTGAATCTTCTTTATCATGCTAGGATTAGCAGGAAAAAGCAAAAAATTTCAGAATTGCACCTTGCAATATGGAGAAATTACTGTTTGTGCATTTACAATATTCATTGATTTTTACCATTGAAAAACGTCCAGAAATGATTGAAGCTACTGACTGAATGAAAGGAGCTGGCACCTCACTCTCTTTGAATCTTCTTTATCATGCTAAGAGGAGCGGGAAAAAGCAAAAAATTTCAGAATTGCACCTTGCAATGCGGAGAAATTACTGTTTGTGCATTTACAATATTCATTGATTTTTGCCATTGAAAAACGTCCAGAAATGATTGAAGGTACTGACTGAATGAAAGGAGCTGGCATCTCACTCTCTTTGAATCTTCTTTATCATGCTAAGAGGAGCAGGAAAAAGCAAAAAATTTCAGAATTGCACCTTGCAATGCGGAGAAATTACTGTTTGTGCATTTACAATATTCATTGATTTTTGCCACTGAAAAACGTCCAGAAATGATTGAAGCTACTGACTGAATGAAAGGAGCTGGCATCTCACTCTCTTTGAATCTTCTTTATCATGCTAAGAGGAGCAGGAAAAAGCAAAAAATTTCAGAATTGCACCTTGCAATGCGGAGAAATTACAGTTTGTGCATTTACAATATTCATTGATTTTTGCCATTGAAAAACATCCAGAAATGATTGAAGCTACTGACTGAATGAAAGGAGCTGGCATCTCACTCTCTTTGAATCTTCTTTATCATGCTAAGAGGAGCAGGAAAAAGCAAAAAAAATCAGAATTGCACCTTGCAATGCGGAGAAATTACTGTTTGTGCATTTACAATATTCATTGATTTTTGCCATTGAAAAACATCATGTTATTCATATACCAGAAATGTTTGAAGCTACTGACTGAATGAAAGGAGCTGGCATCTCACTCTCTTTGAATCTTCTTTATCATGCTAAGAGGAGCAGGAAAAAGCAAAAAATTTCAGAATTGCACCTTGCAATGTGGAGAAATTACTGTTTGTGCATTTACAATATTCATTGATTTTTACCATTGAAAAACGTCCAGAAATGATTGAAGCTACTGACTGAATGAAAGTAGCTGGCATCTCACTCTCTTTGAATCTTCTTTATCATGCTAAGAGGAGCAGGAAAAAGCAAAAAATTTCAGACTTGCACCTTGCAATGCGGAGAAATTACTGTTTGTGCATTTACAATATTCATTGATTTTTGCCATTGAAAAACATCATGTTATTCATATACCAGAAATGTTTGAAGCTACTGACTGAATGAAAGGAGCTGGCATCTCACTCTCTTTGAATCTTCTTTATCATGCTAAGAGGAGCAGGAAAAAGCAAAAAATTTCAGAATTGCACCTTGCAATGCGGAGAAATTACTGTTTGTGCATTTACAATATTCATTGATTTTTGCCATTGAAAAACATCATGTTATTCATATACCAGAAATGTTTGAAGCTACTGACTGAATGAAAGGAGCTGGCATCTCACTCTCTTTGAATCTTCTTTATCATGCTAAGAGGAGCAGGAAAAAGCAAAAAATTTCAGAATTGCACCTTGCAATGCGGAGAAATTACTGTTTGTGCATTTACAATATTCATTGATTTTTGACATTGAAAAACGTCCAGAAATGATTGAAGCTACTGACTGAATGAAAGGAGCCGGCATCTCACTCTCTTTGAATCTTCTTTATCATGCTAAGAGGAGCAGGAAAAATCAAAAAATTTCAGAATTGCACCTTGCAATGCGGAGAAATTACTGTTTGTGCATTTACAATATTCATTGATTTTTGCCATTGAAAAACATGTTATTCATATACCAGAAATGTTTGAAGCTACTGACTGAATGAAAGGAGCTGGCACCTCACTCTCTTTGAATCTTCTTTATCATGCTAAGAGGAGCGGGAAAAAGCAAAAAATTTCAGAATTGCACCTTGCAATGCGGAGAAATTACTGTTTGTGCATTTACAATATTCATTGATTTTTGCCATTGAAAAACATGTTATTCATATACCAGAAATGTTTGAAGCTACTGACTGAATGAAAGGAGCTGGCATCTCACTCTCTTTGAATCTTCTTTATCATGCTAAGAGGAGCAGGAAAAAGCAAAAAATTTCAGAATTGCACCTTGCAATGCGGAGAAATTACAGTTTGTGCATTTACAATATTCATTGATTTTTGCCATTGAAAAACATCCAGAAATGATTGAAGCTACTGACTGAATGAAAGGAGCTGGCATCTCACTCTCTTTGAATCTTCTTTATCATGCTAATAGGAGCAGGAAAAAGCAAAAAATTTCAGAATTGCACCTTGCAATGCGGAGAAATTACTGTTTGTGCATTTACAATATTCATTGATTTTTGCCATTGAAAAACATCATGTTATTCATATACCAGAAATGTTTGAAGCTACTGACTGAATGAAAGGAGCTGGCATCTCACTCTCTTTGAATCTTCTTTATCATGCTAAGAGGAGCAGGAAAAAGCAAAAAATTTCAGAATTGCACCTTGCAATGTGGAGAAATTACTGTTTGTGCATTTACAATATTCATTGATTTTTACCATTGAAAAACGTCCAGAAATGATTGAAGCTACTGACTGAATGAAAGTAGCTGGCATCTCACTCTCTTTGAATCTTCTTTATCATGCTAAGAGGAGCAGGAAAAAGCAAAAAATTTCTGACTTGCACCTTGCAATGCGGAGAAATTACTGTTTGTGCATTTACAATATTCATTGATTTTTGCCATTGAAAAACATCATGTTATTCATATACCAGAAATGTTTGAAGCTACTGACTGAATGAAAGGAGCTGGCATCTCACTCTCTTTGAATCTTCTTTATCATGCTAAGAGGAGCAGGAAAAAGCAAAAAATTTCAGAATTTCACCTTGCAATGCGGAGAAATTACTGTTTGTGCATTTACAATATTCATTGATTTTTGCCATTGAAAAACATCATGTTATTCATATACCAGAAATGTTTGAAGCTACTGACTGAATGAAAGGAGCTGGCATCTCACTCTCTTTGAATCTTCTTTATCATGCTAAGAGGAGCAGGAAAAAGCAAAAAATTTCAGAATTGCACCTTGCAATGCGGAGAAATTACTGTTTGTGCATTTACAATATTCATTGATTTTTGCCATTGAAAAACGTCCAGAAATGATTGAAGCTACTGACTGAATGAAAGGAGCTGGCATCTCACTCTCTTTGAATCTTCTTTATCATGCTAAGAGGAGCAGGAAAAATCAAAAAATTTCAGAATTGCACCTTGCAATGCGGAGAAATTACTGTTTGTGCATTTACAATATTCATTGATTTTTGCCATTGAAAAACATGTTATTCATATACCAGAAATGTTTGAAGCTACTGACTGAATGAAAGGAGCTGGCACCTCACTCTCTTTGAATCTTCTTTATCATGCTAAGAGGAGCGGGAAAAAGCAAAAAATTTCAGAATTGCACCTTGCAATGCGGAGAAATTACTGTTTGTGCATTTACAATATTCATTGATTTTTGCCATTGAAAAACGTCCAGAAATGATTGAAGGTACTGACTGAATGAAAGGAGCTGGCATCTCACTCTCTTTGAATCTTCTTTATCATGCTAAGAGGAGCAGGAAAAAGCAAAAAATTTCAAAATTGCACCTTGCAATGCGGAGAAATTACTGTTTGTGCATTTACAATATTCATTGATTTTTGCCATTGAAAAACGTCCAGAAATGATTGAAGCTACTGACTGAATGAAAGGAGCTGGCATCTCACTCTCTTTGAATCTTCTTTATCATGCTAAGAGGAGCAGGAAAAAGGAAAAAATTTCAGAATTGCACCTTGCAATGCGGAGAAATTACAGTTTGTGCATTTACAATATTCATTGATTTTTGCCATTGAAAAACATCCGGAAATGATTGAAGCTACTGACTGAATGAAAGGAGCTGGCATCTCACTCTCTTTGAATCTTCTTTATCATGCTAAGAGGAGCAGGAAAAAGCAAAAAATTTCAGAATTGCACCTTGCAATGCGGAGAAATTACAGTTTGTGCATTTACAATATTCATTGATTTTTGCCATTGAAAAACATCATGTTATTCATATACCAGAAATGTTTGAAGCTACTGACTGAATGAAAGGAGCTGGCATCTCACTCTCTTTGAATCTTCTTTATCATGCTAAGAAGAGCAGGAAAAAGCAAAAAATTTCAGAATTGCACCTTGCAATGTGGAGAAATTACTGTTTGTGCATTTACAATATTCATTGATTTTTACCATTGAAAAACGTCCAGAAATGATTGAAGCTACTGACTGAATGAAAGTAGCTGGCATCTCACTCTCTTTGAATCTTCTTTATCATGCTAAGAGGAGCAGGAAAAAGCAAAAAATTTCAGACTTGCACCTTGCAATGCGGAGAAATTACTGTTTGTGCATTTACAATATTCATTGATTTTTGCCATTGAAAAACATTATGTTATTCATATACCAGAAATGTTTGAAGCTACTGACTGTATGAAAGTAGCTGGCATCTCACTCTCTTTGAATCTTCTTTATCATGCTAAGAGGAGCAGGAAAAATCAAAAAATTTCAGAATTGCACCTTGCAATGCGGAGAAATTACTGTTTGTGCATTTACAATATTCATTGATTTTTGCCATTGAAAAACGTCCAGAAATGATTGAAGCTACTGACTGAATGAAAGGAGCTGGCATCTCACTCTCTTTGAATCTTCTTTATCATGCTAAGAGGAGCAGGAAAAAGCAAAAAATTTCAGAATTGCACCTTGCAATGCGGAGAAATTACTGTTTGTGCATTTACAATATTCATTGATTTTTGCCATTGAAAAACATCATGTTATTCATATACCAGAAATGATTGAAGCTACTGACTGAATGAAAGGAGCTGGCATCTCACTCTCTTTGAATCTTCTTTATCATGCTAAGAGGAGCAGGAAAAAGTAAAAAATTTCAGAATTGCACCTTGCAATGCGGAGAAATTACTGTTTGTGCATTTATAATATTCAATGATTTTTGCCATTGAAAAACGTCCAGAAATGATTGAAGCTACTGACTGAACGAAAGGAGCTGGCATCTCACTCTCTTTGAATCTTCTTTATCATGCTAAGAGGAGCAGGAAAAAGCAAAAAATTTCAGAATTGCACCTTGCAATGCAGAGAAATTACTGTTTGTGCATTTACAATATTCATTGATTTTTGCCATTGAAAAACGTCCAGAAATGATTGAAGCTACTGACTGAATGAAAGGAGCTGGCATCTCACTCTCTTTGAATCTTCTTTATCATGCTAAGAGGAGCAGGAAAAAGCAAAAAATTTCAGAATTGCACCTTGCAATGCGGAGAAATTACTGTTTGTGCATTTACAATATTCATTGATTTGTGCCATTGAAAAACATCATGTTATTCATATACCAGAAATGTTTGAAGCTACTGACTGAATGAAAGGAGCTGACATCTCACTCTCTTTGAATCTTCTTTATCATGCTAAGAGGAGCAGGAAAAAGCAAAAAATTTCAGAATTGCACCTTGAAATGCAGAGAAATTACTGTTTGTGCATTTACAATATTCATTGATTTTTGCCATTGAAAAACGTCCAGAAATGATTGAAGCTACTGACTGAATGAAAGGAGCTGGCATCTCACTCTCTTTGAATCTTCTTTATCATGCTAAGAGGAGCAGGAAAAAGCAAAAAATTTCAGAATTGCACCTTGCAATGCGGAGAAATTACTGTTTGTGCATTTACAATATTCATTGATTTTTGCCATTGAAAAACATCATGTTATTCATATACCAGAAATGTTTGAAGCTACTGACTGAATGAAAGGAGCTGGCATCTCACTCTCTTTGAATCTTCTTTATCATGCTAAGAGGAGCAGGAAAAAGCAAAAAATTTCAGAATTGCACCTTGCAATGCGGAGAAATTACTGTTTGTGCATTTACAATATTCATTGATTTTTGCCATTGAAAAACATCATGTTATTCATATACCAGAAATGTTTGAAGCTACTGACTGAATGAAAGGAGCTGGCATCTCACTCTCTTTGAATCTTCTTTATCATGCTAAGAGGAGCAGGAAAAAGCAAAAAATTTCAGAATTGCACCTTGCAATGTGGAGAAATTACTGTGCATTTACAATATTCATTGATTTTTACCATTGAAAAACGTCCAGAAATGATTGAAGCTACTGACTGAATGAAAGTAGCTGGCATCTCACTCTCTTTGAATCTTCTTTATCATGCTAAGAGGAGCAGGAAAAAGCAAAAAATTTCAGACTTGCACCTTGCAATGCGGAGAAATTACTGTTTGTGCATTTACAATATTCATTGATTTTTGACATTGAAAAACATCATGTTATTCATATACCAGAAATGTTTGAAGCTACTGACTGAATGAAAGGAGCTGGCATCTCACTCTCTTTGAATCTTATTTATCATGCTAAGCGGAGCAGGAAAAAGCAAAAAATTTCAGAATTGCACCTTGCAATGCGGAGAAATTACTGTTTGTGCATTTACAATATTCATTGATTTTTGCCATTGAAAAACGTCCAGAAATGATTGAAAGTACTGACTGAATGAAAGGAGCTGGCATCTCACTCTCTTTGAATCTTCTTTATCATGCTAAGAGGAGCAGGAAAAAGCAAAAAATTTCAGAATTGCACCTTGCAATGCAGAGAAATTACTGTTTGTGCATTTACAATATTCATTGACTTTTGCCATTGAAAAACGTCCAGAAATGATTGAAGCTACTGACTGAATGAAAGGAGCTGGCATCTCACTCTCTTTGAATCTTCTTTATCATGCTAAGAGGAGCAGGAAAAAGTAAAAAATTTCAGAATTGCACCTTGCAATGCGGAGAAATTACAGTTTGTGCATTTACAATATTCATTGATTTTTGCCATTGAAAAACATCCAGAAATGATTGAAGCTACTGACTGAATGAAAGGAGCTGGCATCTCACTCTCTTTGAATCTTCTTTATCATGCTAAGAGGAGCAGGAAAAAGCAAAAAATTTCAGAATTGCACCTTGCAATGCGGAGAAATTACTGTTTGTGCATTTACAATATTCATTGATTTTTGCCATTGAAAAACATCATGTTATTCATATACCAGAAATGTTTGAAGCTACTGACTGAATGAAAGGAGCTGGCATCTCACTCTCTTTGAATCTTCTTTATCATGCTAAGAGGAGCAGGAAAAAGCAAAAAATTTCAGAATTGCACCTTGCAATGCAGAGAAATTACTGTTTGTGCATTTACAATATTCATTGATTTTTGCCATTGAAAAACGTCCAGAAATGATTGAAGCTACTGACTGAATGAAAGGAGCTGGCATCTCACTCTCTTTGAATCTTCTTTATCATGCTAAGAGGAGCAGGAAAAAGTAAAAAATTTCAGAATTGCACCTTGCAATGCGGAGAAATTACTGTTTGTGCATTTATAATATTCAATGATTTTTGCCATTGAAAAACGTCCAGAAATGATTGAAGCTACTGACTGAACGAAAGGAGCTGGCATCTCACTCTCTTTGAATCTTCTTTATCATGCTAAGAGGAGCAGGAAAAAGCAAAAAATTTCAGAATTGCACCTTGCAATGCAGAGAAATTACTGTTTGTGCATTTACAATATTCATTGATTTTTGCCATTGAAAAACGTCCAGAAATGATTGAAGCTACTGACTGAATGAAAGGAGCTGGCATCTCACTCTCTTTGAATCTTCTTTATCATGCTAAGAGGAGCAGGAAAAAGCAAAAAATTTCAGAATTGCACCTTGCAATGCGGAGAAATTACTGTTTGTGCATTTACAATATTCATTGATTTGTGCCATTGAAAAACATCATGTTATTCATATACCAGAAATGTTTGAAGCTACTGACTGAATGAAAGGAGCTGACATCTCACTCTCTTTGAATCTTCTTTATCATGCTAAGAGGAGCAGGAAAAAGCAAAAAATTTCAGAATTGCACCTTGAAATGCAGAGAAATTACTGTTTGTGCATTTACAATATTCATTGATTTTTGCCATTGAAAAACGTCCAGAAATGATTGAAGCTACTGACTGAATGAAAGGAGCTGGCATCTCACTCTCTTTGAATCTTCTTTATCATGCTAAGAGGAGCAGGAAAAAGCAAAAAATTTCAGAATTGCACCTTGCAATGCGGAGAAATTACTGTTTGTGCATTTACAATATTCATTGATTTTTGCCATTGAAAAACATCATGTTATTCATATACCAGAAATGTTTGAAGCTACTGACTGAATGAAAGGAGCTGGCATCTCACTCTCTTTGAATCTTCTTTATCATGCTAAGAGGAGCAGGAAAAAGCAAAAAATTTCAGAATTGCACCTTGCAATGCGGAGAAATTACTGTTTGTGCATTTACAATATTCATTGATTTTTGCCATTGAAAAACATCATGTTATTCATATACCAGAAATGTTTGAAGCTACTGACTGAATGAAAGGAGCTGGCATCTCACTCTCTTTGAATCTTCTTTATCATGCTAAGAGGAGCAGGAAAAAGCAAAAAATTTCAGAATTGCACCTTGCAATGTGGAGAAATTACTGTGCATTTACAATATTCATTGATTTTTACCATTGAAAAACGTCCAGAAATGATTGAAGCTACTGACTGAATGAAAGTAGCTGGCATCTCACTCTCTTTGAATCTTCTTTATCATGCTAAGAGGAGCAGGAAAAAGCAAAAAATTTCAGACTTGCACCTTGCAATGCGGAGAAATTACTGTTTGTGCATTTACAATATTCATTGATTTTTGACATTGAAAAACATCATGTTATTCATATACCAGAAATGTTTGAAGCTACTGACTGAATGAAAGGAGCTGGCATCTCACTCTCTTTGAATCTTATTTATCATGCTAAGCGGAGCAGGAAAAAGCAAAAAATTTCAGAATTGCACCTTGCAATGCGGAGAAATTACTGTTTGTGCATTTACAATATTCATTGATTTTTGCCATTGAAAAACGTCCAGAAATGATTGAAAGTACTGACTGAATGAAAGGAGCTGGCATCTCACTCTCTTTGAATCTTCTTTATCATGCTAAGAGGAGCAGGAAAAAGCAAAAAATTTCAGAATTGCACCTTGCAATGCAGAGAAATTACTGTTTGTGCATTTACAATATTCATTGACTTTTGCCATTGAAAAACGTCCAGAAATGATTGAAGCTACTGACTGAATGAAAGGAGCTGGCATCTCACTCTCTTTGAATCTTCTTTATCATGCTAAGAGGAGCAGGAAAAAGTAAAAAATTTCAGAATTGCACCTTGCAATGCGGAGAAATTACAGTTTGTGCATTTACAATATTCATTGATTTTTGCCATTGAAAAACATCCAGAAATGATTGAAGCTACTGACTGAATGAAAGGAGCTGGCATCTCACTCTCTTTGAATCTTCTTTATCATGCTAAGAGGAGCAGGAAAAAGCAAAAAATTTCAGAATTGCACCTTGCAATGCGGAGAAATTACTGTTTGTGCATTTACAATATTCATTGATTTTTGCCATTGAAAAACATCATGTTATTCATATACCAGAAATGTTTGAAGCTACTGACTGAATGAAAGGAGCTGGCATCTCACTCTCTTTGAATCTTCTTTATCATGCTAAGAGGAGCAGGAAAAAGCAAAAAATTTCAGAATTGCACCTTGCAATGTGGAGAAATTACTGTTTGTGCATTTACAATATTCATTGATTTTTAACATTGAAAAACGTCCAGAAATGATTGAATCTACTGACTGAATGAAAGTAGCTGGCATCTCACTCTCTTTGAATCTTCTTTATCATGCTAAGAGGAGCAGGAAAAAGCAAAAAATTTCAGACTTGCACCTTGCAATGCGGAGAAATTACTGTTTGTGCATTTACAATATTCATTGATTTTTGCCATTGAAAAACATCATGTTATTCATATACCAGAAATGTTTGAAGCTACTGACTGAATGAAAGGAGCTGGCATCTCACTCTCTTTGAATCTTCTTTATCATGCTAAGAGGAGCAGGAAAAAGCAAAAAATTTCAGAATTGCACCTTGCAATGCGGAGAATTTACTGTTTGTGCATTTACAATATTCATTGATTTTTGCCATTGAAAACATCATGTTATTCATATACCAGAAATGTTTGAAGCTACTGACTGAATGAAAGGAGCTGGCATCTCACTCTCTTTGAATCTTCTTTATCATGCTAAGAGGAGCAGGAAAAAGCAAAAAATTTCAGAATTGCACCTTGCAATGTGGAGAAATTACTGTTTGAGCATTTACAATATTCATTGATTTTTACCATTGAAAAACGTCCAGAAATGATTGAAGCTACTGACTGAATGAAAGTAGCTGGCATCTCACTCTCTTTGAATCTTCTTTATCATGCTAAGAGGAGCAGGAAAAAGCAAAAAATTTCAGACTTGCACCTTGCAATGCGGAGAAATTGCTATTTGTGCATTTACAATATTCATTGATTTTTGCCATTGAAAAACATCATGTTATTCATATACCAGAAATGTTTGAAGCTACTGACTGAATGAAAGGAGCTGGCATCTCACTCTCTTTGAATCTTCTTTATCATGCTAAGAGGAGCAGGAAAAAGCAAAAAATTTCAGAATTGCACCTTGCAATGCGGAGAAATTACTGTTTGTGCATTTACAATATTCATTGATTTTTGCCATTGAAAAACGTCCAGAAATGATTGAAGCTAATGACTGAATGAAAGGAGCTGGCATCTCACTCTCTTTGAATCTTCTTTATCATGCTAAGAGGAGCAGGAAAAAGCAAAAAATTTCAGAATTGCACCTTGCAATGCGGAGAAATTACTGTTTGTGCATTTACAATATTCATTGATTTTTGCCATTGAAAAACGTCCAGAAATGATTGAAAGTACTGACTGAATGAAAGGAGCTGGCATCTCACTCTCTTTGAATCTTCTTTATCATGCTAAGAGGAGCAGGAAAAAGCAAAAAATTTCAGAATTGCACCTTGCAATGCGGAGAAATTACTGTTTGTGCATTTACAATATTCATTGATTTTTGCCATTGAAAAACGTCCAGAAATGATTGAAGCTACTGACTGAATGAAAGGAGCTGGCATCTCACTCTCTTTGAATCTTCTTTATCATGCTAAGAGGAGCAGGAAAAAGTAAAAAATTTCAGAATTGCACCTTGCAATGCGGAGAAATTACAGTTTGTGCATTTACAATATTCATTGATTTTTGCCATTGAAAAACATCCAGAAATGATTGAAGCTACTGACTGAATGAAAGGAGCTGGCATCTCACTCTCTTTGAATCTTCTTTATCATGCTAAGAGGAGCAGGAAAAAGCAAAAAATTTCAGAATTGCACCTTGCAATGCGGAGAAATTACTGTTTGTGCATTTACAATATTCATTGATTTTTGCCATTTAAAAACATCATGTTATTCATATACCAGAAATGTTTGAAGCTACTGACTGAATGAAAGGAGCTGGCATCTCACTCTCTTTGAATCTTCATTATCATGCTAAGAGGAGCAGGAAAAAGCTAAAAATTTCAGAATTGCACCTTGCAATGTGGAGAAATTACTGTTTGTGCATTTACAATATTCATTGATTTTTAACATTGAAAAACGTCCAGAAATGATTGAATCTACTGACTGAATGAAAGTAGCTGGCATCTCACTCTCTTTGAATCTTCTTTATCATGCTAAGAGGAGCAGGAAAAAGCAAAAAATTTCAGACTTGCACCTTGCAATGCGGAGAAATTACTGTTTGTGCATTTACAATATTCATTGATTTTTGCCATTGAAAAACATCATGTTATTCATATACCAGAAATGTTTGAAGCTACTGACTGAATGAAAGGAGCTGGCATCTCACTCTCTTTGAATCTTCTTTATCATGCTAAGAGGAGCAGGAAAAAGCAAAAAATTTCAGAATTGCACCTTGCAATGCGGAGAATTTACTGTTTGTGCATTTACAATATTCATTGATTTTTGCCATTGAAAACATCATGTTATTCATATACCAGAAATGTTTGAAGCTACTGACTGAATGAAAGGAGCTGGCATCTCACTCTCTTTGAATCTTCTTTATCATGCTAAGAGGAGCAGGAAAAAGCAAAAAATTTCAGAATTGCACCTTGCAATGTGGAGAAATTACTGTTTGTGCATTTACAATATTCATTGATTTTTACCATTGAAAAACGTCCAGAAATGATTGAAGCTACTGACTGAATGAAAGTAGCTGGCATCTCACTCTCTTTGAATCTTCTTTATCATGCTAAGAGGAGCAGGAAAAAGCAAAAAATTTCAGACTTGCACCTTGCAATGCGGAGAAATTACTGTTTGTGCATTTACAATATTCATTGATTTTTGCCATTGAAAAACATCATGTTATTCATATACCAGAAATGTTTGAAGCTACTGACTGAATGAAAGGAGCTGGCATCTCACTCTCTTTGAATCTTCTTTATCATGCTAAGAGGAGCAGGAAAAAGCAAAAAATTTCAGAATTGCACCTTGCAATGCGGAGAAATTACTGTTTGTGCATTTACAATATTCATTGATTTTTGCCATTGAAAAACATCCAGAAATGATTGAAGCTACTGACTGAATGAAAGGAGCTGGCATCTCACTCTCTTTGAATCTTCTTTATCATGCTAAGAGGAGCAGGAAAAAGCAAAAAATTTCAGAATTGCACCTTGCAATGCGGAGAAATTACTGTTTGTGCATTTACAATATTCATTGATTTTTGCCATTGAAAAACGTCCAGAAATGATTGAAGCTACTGACTGAATGAAAGGAGCTGGCATCTCACTCTATTTGAATCTTCTTTATCATGCTAAGAGGAGCAGGAAAAAGCAAAAAATTTCACAATTGCACCTTGCAATGCGGAGAAATTACTGTTTGTGCATTTACAATATTCATTGATTTTTGCCATTGAAAAACATGTTATTCATATACCAGAAATGTTTGAAGCTACTGACTGAATGAAAGAAGCTGGCACCTCACTCTCTTTGAATCTTCTTTATCATGCTAAGAGGAGCAGGAAAAAGCAAAAAATTTCAGAATTGCACCTTGCAATGCGGAGAAATTACTGTTTGTGCATTTACAATATTCATTGATTTTTGCCATTGAAAAACATCATGTTATTCATATACCAGAAATGATTGAAGCTACTGACTGAATGAAAGTAGCTGGCATCTCACTCTCTTTGAATCGTCTTTATCATGCTAAGAGGAGCAGGAAAAAGCAAAAAATTTCAGAATTGCACCTTGCAATGCGGAGAAATTACTGTTTGTGCATTTACAATATTCATTGATTTTTGCAATTGAAAAACGTCCAGAAATGATTGAAGCTACTGACTGTATGAAAGGAGCTGGCATCTCACTCTCTTTGAATCTTCTTTATCATGCTAAGAGGAGCAGGAAAAAGCAAAAAATTTCAGAATTGCACCTTGCAATGCGGAGAAATTACTGTTTGTGCATTTACAATATTCATTGATTTTTGCCATTGAAAAACATCATGTTATTCATATACCAGAAATGATTGAAGCTACTGACTGAATGAAAGGAGCTGGCATCTCACTCTCTTTGAATCTTCTTTATCATGCTAAGAGGAGCAGGAAAAAGCAAAAAATTTCAGAATTGCACCTTGCAATGCGGAGAAATTACTGTTTGTGCATTTACAATATTCATTGATTTTTGCCATTGAAAAACGTCCAGAAATGATTGAAGCTACTGACTGAATGAAAGGAGCTGGCATCTCACTCTCTTTGAATCTTCTTTATCATGCTAAGAGGAGCAGGAAAAAGCAAAAAATTTCAGAATTGCACCTTGCAATGCGGAGAAATTACTGTTTGTGCATTTACAATATTCATTGATTTTTACCATTGAAAAACGTCCAGAAATGATTGAAGCTACTGACTGAATGAAAGGAGCTGGCATCTCACTCTCTTTGAATCTTGTTTATCATGCTAAGAGGAGCAGGAAAAAGCAAAAAATTTCAGAATTGCACCTTGCAATGCGGAGAAATTACTGTTTGTGCATTTACAATATTCATTGATTTTTGCCATTGAAAAACGTCCAGAAATGATTGAAGCTACTGACTGAATGAAAGGAGCTGGCATCTCACTCTCTTTGAATCTTCTTTATCATGCTAAGAGGAGCAGGAAAAAGCAAAAAATTTCAGAATTGCACCTTGCAATGCGGAGAAATTACTGTTTGTGCATTTACAATATTCATTGATTTTTGCCATTGAAAAACATCATGTTATTCATATACCAGAAATGATTGAAGCTACTGACTGAATGAAAGGAGCTGGCATCTCACTCTCTTTGAATCTTCTTTATCATGCTAAGAGGAGCAGGAAAAAGTAAAAAATTTCAGAATTGCACCTTGCAATGCGGAGAAATTACTGTTTGTGCATTTATAATATTCAATGATTTTTGCCATTGAAAAATGTCCAGAAATGATTGAAGCTACTGACTGAACGAAAGGAGCTGGTATCTCACTCTCTTTGAATCTTCTTTATCATGCTAAGAGGAGCAGGAAAAAGCAAAAAATTTCAGAATTGCACCTTGCAATGCGGAGAAATTACTGTTTGTGCATTTACAATATTCATTGATTTTTGCCATTGAAAAACGTCCAGAAATGATTGAAGCTACTGACTGAATGAAAGGAGCTGGCATCTCACTCTCTTTGAATCTTCTTTATCATGCTAAGAGGAGCAGGAAAAAGCAAAAAATTTCAGAATTGCACCTTGCAATGCGGAGAAATTACTGTTTGTGCATTTACAATATTCATTGATTTTTGCCATTGAAAAACATCATGTTATTCATATACCAGAAATGTTTGAAGCTAATGACTGAATGAAAGGAGCTGACATCTCACTCTCTTTGAATCTTCTTTATCATGCTAAGAGGAGCAGGAAAAAGCAAAAAATTTCAGAATTGCACCTTGCAATGCGGAGAAATTACTGTTTGTGCATTTACAATATTCATTGATTTTTGCCATTGAAAAACGTCCAGAAATGATTGAAGCTACTGACTGAATGAAAGGAGCTGGCATCTCACTCTCTTTGAATCTTCTTTATCATGCTAAGAGGAGCAGGAAAAAGCAAAAAATTTCAGAATTGCACCTTGCAATGCGGAGAAATTACTGTTTGTGCATTTACAATATTCATTGATTTTTGCCATTGAAAAACATCATGTTATTCATATACCAGAAATGTTTGAAGCTACTGACTGAATGAAAGGAGCTGGCATCTCACTCTCTTTGAATCTTCTTTATCATGCTAAGAGGAGCAGGAAAAAGCAAAAAATTTCAGAATTGCACCTTGCAATGCGGAGAAATTACTGTTTGTGCATTTACAATATTCATTGATTTTTGCCATTGAAAAACATCATGTTATTCATATATCAGAAATGTTTGAAGCTACTGACTGAATGAAAGGAGCTGGCATCTCACTCTCTTTGAATCTTCTTTATCATGCTAAGAGGAGCAGGAAAAAGCAAAAAATTTCAGAATTGCACCTTGCAATGTGGAGAAATTACTGTTTGTGCATTTACAATATT
The DNA here is from genome assembly GCF_046119375.1 of Phyllobates terribilis. Classification (NCBI taxonomy): domain Eukaryota; kingdom Metazoa; phylum Chordata; class Amphibia; order Anura; family Dendrobatidae; genus Phyllobates; species Phyllobates terribilis. Next base: position 26,462 of record NW_027363717.1, read on the forward strand.
CATTGATTTTTACCATTGAAAAACGTCCAGAAATGATTGAAGCTACTGACTGAATGAAAGTAGCTGGCATCTCACTCTCTTTGAATCTTCTTTATCATGCTAAGAGGAGCAGGAAAAAGCAAAAAATTTCAGACTTGCACCTTGCAATGCGGAGAAATTACTGTTTGTGCATTTACAATATTCATTGATTTTTGCCATTGAAAAACATCATGTTATTCATATACCAGAAATGTTTGAAGCTACTGACTGAATGAAAGGAGCTGGCATCTCACTCTCTTTGAATCTTCTTTATCATGCTAAGAGGAGCAGGAAAAAGCAAAAAATTTCAGAATTGCACCTTGCAATGCGGAGAAATTACTGTTTGTGCATTTACAATATTCATTGATTTTTGCCATTGAAAAACGTCCAGAAATGATTGAACCTACTGACTGAATGAAAGGAGCTGGCATCTCTCTCTTTGAATCTTCTTTATCATGCTAAGAGGAGCAGGAAAAAGCAAAAAATTTCAGAATTGCACCTTGCAATGCGGAGAAATTACTGTTTGTGCATTTACAATATTCATTGATTTTTGCCATTGAAAAACGTCCAGAAATGATTGAAGCTACTGACTGAATGAAAGGAGCTGGCATCTCACTCTATTTGAATCTTCTTTATCATGCTAAGAGGAGCAGGAAAAAGCAAAAAATTTCACAATTGCACCTTGCAATGCGGAGAAATTACTGTTTGTGCATTTACAATATTCATTGATTTTTGCCATTGAAAAACATGTTATTCATATACCAGAAATGTTTGAAGCTACTGACTGAATGAAAGAAGCTGGCACCTCACTCTCTTTGAATCTTCTTTATCATGCTAAGAGGAGCAGGAAAAAGCAAAAAATTTCAGAATTGCACCTTGCAATGCGGAGAAATTACTGTTTGTGCATTTACAATATTCATTGATTTTTGCCATTGAAAAACATCATGTTATTCATATACCAGAAATGATTGAAGCTACTGACTGAATGAAAGTAGCTGGCATCTCACTCTCTTTGAATCGTCTTTATCATGCTAAGAGGAGCAGGAAAAAGCAAAAAATTTCAGAATTGCACCTTGCAATGCGGAGAAATTACTGTTTGTGCATTTACAATATTCATTGATTTTTGCAATTGAAAAACGTCCAGAAATGATTGAAGCTACTGACTGAATGAAAGGAGCTGGCATCTCACTCTCTTTGAATCTTCTTTATCATGCTAAGAGGAGCAGGAAAAAGCAAAAAATTTCAGAATTGCACCTTGCAATGCGGAGAAATTACTGTTTGTGCATTTACAATATTCATTGATTTTTGCCATTGAAAAACATCATGTTATTCATATACCAGAAATGATTGAAGCTACTGACTGAATGAAAGGAGCTGGCATCTCACTCTCTTTGAATCTTCTTTATCATGCTAAGAGGAGCAGGAAAAAGCAAAAAATTTCAGAATTGCACCTTGCAATGCGGAGAAATTACTGTTTGTGCATTTACAATATTCATTGATTTTTGCCATTGAAAAACGTCCAGAAATGATTGAAGCTACTGACTGAATGAAAGGAGCTGGCATCTCACTCTCTTTGAATCTTCTTTATCATGCTAAGAGGAGCAGGAAAAAGCAAAAAATTTCAGAATTGCACCTTGCAATGCGGAGAAATTACTGTTTGTGCATTTACAATATTCATTGATTTTTACCATTGAAAAACGTCCAGAAATGATTGAAGCTACTGACTGAATGAAAGGAGCTGGCATCTCACTCTCTTTGAATCTTGTTTATCATGCTAAGAGGAGCAGGAAAAAGCAAAAAATTTCAGAATTGCACCTTGCAATGCGGAGAAATTACTGTTTGTGCATTTACAATATTCATTGATTTTTGCCATTGAAAAACGTCCAGAAATGATTGAAGCTACTGACTGAATGAAAGGAGCTGGCATCTCACTCTCTTTGAATCTTCTTTATCATGCTAAGAGGAGCAGGAAAAAGCAAAAAATTTCAGAATTGCACCTTGCAATGCGGAGAAATTACTGTTTGTGCATTTACAATATTCATTGATTTTTGCCATTGAAAAACATCATGTTATTCATATACCAGAAATGATTGAAGCTACTGACTGAATGAAAGGAGCTGGCATCTCACTCTCTTTGAATCTTCTTTATCATGCTAAGAGGAGCAGGAAAAAGTAAAAAATTTCAGAATTGCACCTTGCAATGCGGAGAAATTACTGTTTGTGCATTTATTATATTCAATGATTTTTGCCATTGAAAAATGTCCAGAAATGATTGAAGCTACTGACTGAACGAAAGGAGCTGGTATCTCACTCTCTTTGAATCTTCTTTATCATGCTAAGAGGAGCAGGAAAAAGCAAAAAATTTCAGAATTGCACCTTGCAATGCGGAGAAATTACTGTTTGTGCATTTACAATATTCATTGATTTTTGCCATTGAAAAACGTCCAGAAATGATTGAAGCTACTGACTGAATGAAAGGAGCTGGCATCTCACTCTCTTTGAATCTTCTTTATCATGCTAAGAGGAGCAGGAAAAAGCAAAAAATTTCAGAATTGCACCTTGCAATGCGGAGAAATTACTGTTTGTGCATTTACAATATTCATTGATTTTTGCCATTGAAAAACATCATGTTATTCATATACCAGAAATGATTGAAGCTACTGACTGAATGAAAGGAGCTGGCATCTCACTCTCTTTGAATCTTCTTTATCATGCTAAGAGGAGCAGGAAAAAGTAAAAAATTTCAGAATTGCACCTTGCAATGCGGAGAAATTACTGTTTGTGCATTTATAATATTCAATGATTTTTGCCATTGAAAAATGTCCAGAAATGATTGAAGCTACTGACTGAACGAAAGGAGCTGGTATCTCACTCTCTTTGAATCTTCTTTATCATGCTAAGAGGAGCAGGAAAAAGCAAAAAATTTCAGAATTGCACCTTGCAATGCGGAGAAATTACTGTTTGTGCATTTACAATATTCATTGATTTTTGCCATTGAAAAACGTCCAGAAATGATTGAAGCTACTGACTGAATGAAAGGAGCTGGCATCTCACTCTCTTTGAATCTTCTTTATCATGCTAAGAGGAGCAGGAAAAAGCAAAAAATTTCAGAATTGCACCTTGCAATGCGGAGAAATTACTGTTTGTGCATTTACAATATTCATTGATTTTTGCCATTGAAAAACATCATGTTATTCATATACCAGAAATGTTTGAAGCTAATGACTGAATGAAAGGAGCTGACATCTCACTCTCTTTGAATCTTCTTTATCATGCTAAGAGGAGCAGGAAAAAGCAAAAAATTTCAGAATTGCACCTTGCAATGCGGAGAAATTACTGTTTGTGCATTTACAATATTCATTGATTTTTGCCATTGAAAAACGTCCAGAAATGATTGAAGCTACTGACTGAATGAAAGGAGCTGGCATCTCACTCTCTTTGAATCTTCTTTATCATGCTAAGAGGAGCAGGAAAAAGCAAAAAATTTCAGAATTGCACCTTGCAATGCGGAGAAATTACTGTTTGTGCATTTACAATATTCATTGATTTTTGCCATTGAAAAACATCATGTTATTCATATACCAGAAATGTTTGAAGCTACTGACTGAATGAAAGGAGCTGGCATCTCACTCTCTTTGAATCTTCTTTATCATGCTAAGAGGAGCAGGAAAAAGCAAAAAATTTCAGAATTGCACCTTGCAATGCGGAGAAATTACTGTTTGTGCATTTACAATATTCATTGATTTTTGCCATTGAAAAACATCATGTTATTCATATATCAGAAATGTTTGAAGCTACTGACTGAATGAAAGGAGCTGGCATCTCACTCTCTTTGAATCTTCTTTATCATGCTAAGAGGAGCAGGAAAAAGCAAAAAATTTCAGAATTGCACCTTGCAATGTGGAGAAATTACTGTTTGTGCATTTACAATATTCATTGATTTTTACCATTGAAAAACGTCCAGAAATGATTGAAGCTACTGACTGAATGAAAGTAGCTGGCATCTCACTCTCTTTGAATCTTCTTTATCATGCTAAGAGGAGCAGGAAAAAGCAAAAAATTTCAGACTTGCACCTTGCAATGCGGAGAAATTACTGTTTGTGCATTTACAATATTCATTGATTTTTGCCATTGAAAAACATCATGTTATTCATATACCAGAAATGTTTGAAGCTACTGACTGAATGAAAGGAGCTGGCATCTCACTCTCTTTGAATCTTCTTTATCATGCTAAGAGGAGCAGGAAAAAGCAAAAAATTTCAGAATTGCACCTTGCAATGCGGAGAAATTACTGTTTGTGCATTTACAATATTCATTGATTTTTGCCATTGAAAAACGTCCAGAAATGATTGAAGCTACTGACTGAATGAAAGGAGCTGGCATCTCTCTCTTTGAATCTTCTTTATCATGCTAAGAGGAGCAGGAAAAAGCAAAAAATTTCAGAATTGCACCTTGCAATGCGGAGAAATTACTGTTTGTGCATTTACAATATTCATTGATTTTTGCCATTGAAAAACGTCCAGAAATGATTGAAGCTACTGACTGAATGAAAGGAGCTGGCATCTCACTCTCTTTGAATCTTCTTTATCATGCTAAGAGGAGCAGGAAAAAGCAAAAAATTTCAGAATTGCACCTTGCAATGCGGATAAATTACTGTTTGTGCATTTACAATATTCATTGATTTTTGCCATTGAAAAACATGTTATTCATATACCAGAAATGTTTGAAGCTACTGACTGAATGAAAGGAGCTGGCACCTCACTCTCTTTGAATCTTCTTTATCATGCTAAGAGGAGCGGGAAAAAGCAAAAAATTTCAGAATTGCACCTTGCAATGCGGAGAAATTACTGTTTGTGCATTTACAATATTCATTGATTTTTGCCATTGAAAAACGTCCAGAAATGATTGAAGGTACTGACTGAATGAAAGGAGCTGGCATCTCACTCTCTTTGAATCTTCTTTATCTTGCTAAGAGGAGCAGGAAAAAGCAAAAAATTTCAGAATTGCACCTTGCAATGCGGAGAAATTACTGTTTGTGCATTTACAATATTCATTGATTTTTGCCATTGAAAAACGTCCAGAAATGATTGAAGCTACTGACTGAATAAAAGGAGCTGGCATCTCATTCTCTTTGAATCTTCTTTATCATGCTAAGAGGAGCAGGAAAAAGCAAAAAATTTCAGAATTGCACCTTGCAATGCGGAGAAATTACAGTTTGTGCATTTACAATATTCATTGATTTTTGCCATTGAAAAACATCCAGAAATGATTGAAGCTACTGACTGAATGAAAGGAGCTGGCATCTCACTCTCTTTGAATCTTCTTTATCATGCTAAGAGGAGCAGGAAAAAGCAAAAAATTTCAGAATAGCACCTTGCAATGCGGAGAAATTACTGTTTGTGCATTTACAATATTCATTGATTTTTGCCATTGAAAAACATCATGTTATTCATATACCAGAAATGTTTGAAGCTACTGACTGAATGAAAGGAGCTGGCATCTCACTCTCTTTGAATCTTCTTTATCATGCTAAGAGGAGCAGGAAAAAGCAAAAAATTTCAGAATTGCACCTTGCAATGCGGAGAAATTACTGTTTGTGCATTTACAATATTCATTGATTTTTGCCATTGAAAAACGTCCAGAAATGATTGAAGCTACTGACTGAATGAAAGGAGCTGGCATCTCTCTCTCTTTGAATCTTCTTTATCATGCTAAGAGGAGCAGGAAAAAGCAAAAAAATTCAGAATTGCACCTTGCAATGCGGAGAAATTACTGTTTGTGCATTTACAATATTCATTGATTTTTGCCATTGAAAAACGTCCAGAAATGATTGAAGCTACTGACTGAATGAAAGGAGCTGGCATCTCACTCTCTTTGAATCTTCTTTATCATGCTAAGAGGAGCAGGAAAAAGCAAAAAATTTCAGAATTGCAACTTGCAATGCGGAGAAATTACTGTTTGTGCATTTACAATATTCATTGATTTTTGCCATTGAAAAACATGTTATTCATATACCAGAAATGTTTGAAGCTACTGACTGAATGAAAGGAGCTGGCACCTCACTCTCTTTGAATCTTCTTTATCATGCTAAGAGGAGCGGGAAAAAGCAAAAAATTTCAGAATTGCACCTTGCAATGCGGAGAAATTACTGTTTGTGCATTTACAATATTCATTGATTTTTGCCATTGAAAAACGTCCAGAAATGATTGAAGCTACTGACTGAATGAAAGGAGCTGGCATCTCACTCTCTTTGAATCTTCTTTATCATGCTAAGAGGAGCAGGAAAAAGCAAAAAATTTCAGAATTGCACCTTGCAATGCGGAGAAATTACTGTTTGTGCATTTACAATATTCATTGATTTTTGCCATTGAAAAACGTCCAGAAATGATTGAAGCTACTGACTGAATGAAAGGAGCTGGCATCTCATTCTCTTTGAATCTTCTTTATCATGCTAAGAGGAGCAGGAAAAAGCAAAAAATTTCAGAATTGCACCTTGCAATGCGGAGAAATTACAGTTTGTGCATTTACAATATTCATTGATTTTTGCCATTGAAAAACATCCAGAAATGATTGAAGCTACTGACTGAATGAAAGGAGCTGGCATCTCACTCTCTTTGAATCTTCTTTATCATGCTAAGAGGAGCAGGAAAAAGCAAAAAATTTCAGAATAGCACCTTGCAATGCGGAGAAATTACTGTTTGTGCATTTACAATATTCATTGATTTTTGCCATTGAAAAACATCATGTTATTCATATACCAGAAATGTTTGAAGCTACTGACTGAATGAAAGGAGCTGGCATCTCACTCTCTTTGAATCTTCTTTATCATGCTAAGAGGAGCAGGAAAAAGCAAAAAATTTCAGAATTGCACCTTGCAATGTGGAGAAATTACTGTTTGTGCATTTACAATATTCATTGATTTTTACCATTGAAAAACGTCCAGAAATGATTGAAGCTACTGACTGAATGAAAGTAGCTGGCATCTCACTCTCTTTGAATCTTCTTTATCATGCTAAGAGGAGCAGGAAAAAGCAAAAAATTTCAGACTTGCACCTTGCAATGCGGAGAAATTACTGTTTGTGCATTTACAATATTCATTGATTTTTGCCATTGAAAAACATCATGTTATTCATATACCAGAAATGTTTGAAGCTACTGACTGAATGAAAGGAGCTGGCATCTCACTCTCTTTGAATCTTCTTTATCATGCTAAGAGGAGCAGGAAAAAGCAAAAAATTTCAGAATTGCACCTTGCAATGTGGAGAAATTACTGTTTGTGCATTTACAATATTCATTGATTTTTACCATTGAAAAACGTCCAGAAATGATTGAAGCTACTGACTGAATGAAAGTAGCTGGCATCTCACTCTCTTTGAATCTTCTTTATCATGCTAAGAGGAGCAGGAAAAAGCAAAAAATTTCAGACTTGCACCTTGCAATGCGGAGAAATTACTGTTTGTGCATTTACAATATTCATTGATTTTTGCCATTGAAAAACATCATGTTATTCATATACCAGAAATGTTTGAAGCTACTGACTGAATGAAAGGAGCTGGCATCTCACTCTCTTTGAATCTTCTTTATCATGCTAAGAGGAGCAGGAAAAAGCAAAAAATTTCAGAATTGCACCTTGCAATGCGGAGAAATTACTGTTTGTGCATTTACAATATTCATTGATTTTTGCCATTGAAAAACATCATGTTATTCATATACCAGAAATGATTGAAGCTACTGACTGAATGAAAGGAGCTGGCATCTCACTCTCTTTGAATCTTCTTTATCATGCTAAGAGGAGCAGGAAAAAGTAAAAAATTTCAGAATTGCACCTTGCAATGCGGAGAAATTACTGTTTGTGCATTTATAATATTCAATGATTTTTACCATTGAAAAACGTCCAGAAATGATTGAAGCTACTGACTGAACGAAAGGAGCTGGCATCTCACTCTCTTTGAATCTTCTTTATCATGCTAAGAGGAGCAGGAAAAAGCAAAAAATTTCAGAATTGCACCTTGCAATGCGGAGAAATTACTGTTTGTGCATTTACAATATTCATTGATTTTTGCCATTGAAAAACATCCAGAAATGATTGAAGCTACTGACTGAATGAAAGGAGCTGGCATCTCACTCTCTTTGAATCTTCTTTATCATGCTAAGAGGAGCAGGAAAAAGCAAAAAATTTCAGAATTGCACCTTGCAATGCGGAGAAATTACTGTTTGTGCATTTACAATATTCATTGATTTTTGCCATTGAAAAACATCATGTTATTCATATACCAGAAATGTTTGAAGCTACTGACTGAAAGGAGCTGACATCTCACTCTCTTTGAATCTTCTTTATCATGCTAAGAGGAGCAGGAAAAAGCAAAAAATTTCAGAATTGCACCTTGCAATGCGGAGAAATTACTGTTTGTGCATTTACAATATTCATTGATTTTTGCCATTGAAAAACGTCCAGAAATGATTGAAGCTACTGACTGAATGAAAGGAGCTGGCATCTCACTCTCTTTGAATCTTCTTTATCATGCTAAGAGGAGCAGGAAAAAGCAAAAAATTTCAGAATTGCACCTTGCAATGCGGAGAAATTACTGTTTGTGCATTTACAATATTCATTGATTTTTGCCATTGAAAAACATGTTATTCATATACCAGAAATGTTTGAAGCTACTGACTGAATGAAAGGAGCTGGCACCTCACTCTCTTTGAATCTTCTTTATCATGCTAAGAGGAGCGGGAAAAAGCAAAAAATTTCAGAATTGCACCTTGCAATGCGGAGAAATTACTGTTTGTGCATTTATAATATTCAATGATTTTTGCCATTGAAAAACGTCCAGAAATGATTGAAGCTACTGACTGAACGAAAGGAGCTGGCATCTCACTCTCTTTGAATCTTCTTTATCATGCTAAGAGGAGCAGGAAAAAGCAAAAAATTTCAGAATTGCACCTTGCAATGCGGAGAAATTACTGTTTGTGCATTTACAATATTCATTGATTTTTGCCATTGAAAAACATCCAGAAATGATTGAAGCTACTGACTGAATGAAAGGAGCTGGCATCTCACTCTCTTTGAATCTTCTTTATCATGCTAAGAGGAGCAGGAAAAAGCAAAAAATTTCAGAATTGCACCTTGCAATGCGGAGAAATTACTGTTTGTGCATTTACAATATTCATTGATTTTTGCCATTGAAAAACATCATGTTATTCATATACCAGAAATGTTTGAAGCTACTGACTGAATGAAAGGAGCTGGCATCTCACTCTCTTTGAATCTTCTTTATCATGCTAAGAGGAGCAGGAAAAAGCAAAAAATTTCAGAATTGCACCTTGCAATGCGGAGAAATTACTGTTTGTGCATTTACAATATTCATTGATTTTTGCCATTGAAAAACGTCCAGAAATGATTGAAGCTACTGACTGAATGAAAGGAGCTGGCATCTCTCTCTCTTTGAATCTTCTTTATCATGCTAAGAGGAGCAGGAAAAAGCAAAAAATTTCAGAATTGCACCTTGCAATGCGGAGAAATTACTGTTTGTGCATTTACAATATTCATTGATTTTTGCCATTGAAAAACGTCCAGAAATGATTGAAGCTACTGACTGAATGAAAGGAGCTGGCATCTCACTCTCTTTTAATCTTCTTTATCATGCTAAGAGGAGCAGGAAAAAGCAAAAAATTTCAGAATTGCAACTTGCAATGCGGAGAAATTACTGTTTGTGCATTTACAATATTCATTGATTTTTGCCATTGAAAAACATGTTATTCATATACCAGAAATGTTTGAAGCTACTGACTGAATGAAAGGAGCTGGCACCTCACTCTCTTTGAATCTTCTTTATCATGCTAAGAGGAGCGGGAAAAAGCAAAAAATTTCAGAATTGCACCTTGCAATGCGGAGAAATTACTGTTTGTGCATTTACAATATTCATTGATTTTTGCCATTGAAAAACGTCCAGAAATGATTGAAGCTACTGACTGAATGAAAGGAGCTGGCATCTCACTCTCTTTGAATCTTCTTTATCATGCTAAGAGGAGCAGGAAAAAGCAAAAAATTTCAGAATTGCACCTTGCAATGCGGAGAAATTACTGTTTGTGCATTTACAATATTCATTGATTTTTGCCATTGAAAAACGTCCAGAAATGATTGAAGCTACTGACTGAATGAAAGGAGCTGGCATCTCATTCTCTTTGAATCTTCTTTATCATGCTAAGAGGAGCAGGAAAAAGCAAAAAATTTCAGAATTGCACCTTGCAATGCGGAGAAATTACAGTTTGTGCATTTACAATATTCATTGATTTTTGCCATTGAAAAACATCCAGAAATGATTGAAGCTACTGACTGAATGAAAGGAGCTGGCATCTCACTCTCTTTGAATCTTCTTTATCATGCTAAGAGGAGCAGGAAAAAGCAAAAAATTTCAGAATAGCACCTTGCAATGCGGAGAAATTACTGTTTGTGCATTTACAATATTCATTGATTTTTGCCATTGAAAAACATCATGTTATTCATATACCAGAAATGTTTGAAGCTACTGACTGAATAAAAGGAGCTGGCATCTCACTCTCTTTGAATCTTCTTTATCATGCTAAGAGGAGCAGGAAAAAGCAAAAAATTTCAGAATTGCACCTTGCAATGTGGAGAAATTACTGTTTGTGCATTTACAATATTCATTGATTTTTACCATTGAAAAACGTCCAGAAATGATTGAAGCTACTGACTGAATGAAAGTAGCTGGCATCTCACTCTCTTTGAATCTTCTTTATCATGCTAAGAGGAGCAGGAAAAAGCAAAAAATTTCAGACTTGCACCTTGCAATGCGGAGAAATTACTGTTTGTGCATTTACAATATTCATTGATTTTTGCCATTGAAAAACATCATGTTATTCATATACCAGAAATGTTTGAAGCTACTGACTGAATGAAAGGAGCTGGCACCTCACTCTCTTTGAATCTTCTTTATCATGCTAAGAGGAGCGGGAAAAAGCAAAAAATTTCAGAATTGCACCTTGCAATGCGGAGAAATTACTGTTTGTGCATTTATAATATTCAATGATTTTTGCCATTGAAAAACGTCCAGAAATGATTGAAGCTACTGACTGAACGAAAGGAGCTGGCATCTCACTCTCTTTGAATCTTCTTTATCATGCTAAGAGGAGCAGGAAAAAGCAAAAAATTTCAGAATTGCACCTTGCAATGCGGAGAAATTACTGTTTGTGCATTTACAATATTCATTGATTTTTGCCATTGAAAAACATCCAGAAATGATTGAAGCTACTGACTGAATGAAAGGAGCTGGCATCTCACTCTCTTTGAATCTTCTTTATCATGCTAAGAGGAGCAGGAAAAAGCAAAAAATTTCAGAATTGCACCTTGCAATGCGGAGAAATTACTGTTTGTGCATTTACAATATTCATTGATTTTTGCCATTGAAAAACATCATGTTATTCATATACCAGAAATGTTTGAAGCTACTGACTGAATGAAAGGAGCTGGCATCTCACTCTCTTTGAATCTTCTTTATCATGCTAAGAGGAGCAGGAAAAAGCAAAAAATTTCAGAATTGCACCTTGCAATGCGGAGAAATTACTGTTTGTGCATTTACAATATTCATTGATTTTTGCCATTGAAAAACGTCCAGAAATGATTGAAGCTACTGACTGAATGAAAGGAGCTGGCATCTCTCTCTCTTTGAATCTTCTTTATCATGCTAAGAGGAGCAGGAAAAAGCAAAAAATTTCAGAATTGCACCTTGCAATGCGGAGAAATTACTGTTTGTGCATTTACAATATTCATTGATTTTTGCCATTGAAAAACGTCCAGAAATGATTGAAGCTACTGACTGAATGAAAGGAGCTGGCATCTCACTCTCTTTGAATCTTCTTTATCATGCTAAGAGGAGCAGGAAAAAGCAAAAAATTTCAGAATTGCAACTTGCAATGCGGAGAAATTACTGTTTGTGCATTTACAATATTCATTGATTTTTGCCATTGAAAAACATGTTATTCATATACCAGAAATGTTTGAAGCTACTGACTGAATGAAAGGAGCTGGCACCTCACTCTCTTTGAATCTTCTTTATCATGCTAAGAGGAGCGGGAAAAAGCAAAAAATTTCAGAATTGCACCTTGCAATGCGGAGAAATTACTGTTTGTGCATTTACAATATTCATTGATTTTTGCCATTGAAAAACGTCCAGAAATGATTGAAGCTACTGACTGAATGAAAGGAGCTGGCATCTCACTCTCTTTGAATCTTCTTTATCATGCTAAGAGGAGCAGGAAAAAGCAAAAAATTTCAGAATTGCACCTTGCAATGCGGAGAAATTACTGTTTGTGCATTTACAATATTCATTGATTTTTGCCATTGAAAAACGTCCAGAAATGATTGAAGCTACTGACTGAATGAAAGGAGCTGGCATCTCATTCTCTTTGAATCTTCTTTATCATGCTAAGAGGAGCAGGAAAAAGCAAAAAATTTCAGAATTGCACCTTGCAATGCGGAGAAATTACAGTTTGTGCATTTACAATATTCATTGATTTTTGCCATTGAAAAACATCCAGAAATGATTGAAGCTACTGACTGAATGAAAGGAGCTGGCATCTCACTCTCTTTGAATCTTCTTTATCATGCTAAGAGGAGCAGGAAAAAGCAAAAAATTTCAGAATAGCACCTTGCAATGCGGAGAAATTACTGTTTGTGCATTTACAATATTCATTGATTTTTGCCATTGAAAAACATCATGTTATTCATATACCAGAAATGTTTGAAGCTACTGACTGAATAAAAGGAGCTGGCATCTCACTCTCTTTGAATCTTCTTTATCATGCTAAGAGGAGCAGGAAAAAGCAAAAAATTTCAGAATTGCACCTTGCAATGTGGAGAAATTACTGTTTGTGCATTTACAATATTCATTGATTTTTACCATTGAAAAACGTCCAGAAATGATTGAAGCTACTGACTGAATGAAAGTAGCTGGCATCTCACTCTCTTTGAATCTTCTTTATCATGCTAAGAGGAGCAGGAAAAAGCAAAAAATTTCAGACTTGCACCTTGCAATGCGGAGAAATTACTGTTTGTGCATTTACAATATTCATTGATTTTTGCCATTGAAAAACATCATGTTATTCATATACCAGAAATGTTTGAAGCTACTGACTGAATGAAAGGAGCTGGCATCTCACTCTCTTTGAATCTTCTTTATCATGCTAAGAGCAGCAGGAAAAAGCAAAAAATTTCAGAATTGCACCTTGCAATGCGGAGAAATTACTGTTTGTGCATTTACAATATTCATTGATTTTTGCCATTGAAAAACATCATGTTATTCATATACCAGAAATGTTTGTAGCTACTGACTGAATGAAAGGAGCTGGCATCTCACTCTCTTTGAATCTTCTTTATCATGCTAAGAGGAGCAGGAAAAAGCAAAAAATTTCAGAATTGCACCTTGCAATGTGGAGAAATTACTGTTTGTGCATTTACAATATTCATTGATTTTTACCATTGAAAAACGTCCAGAAATGATTGAAGCTACTGACTGAATGAAAGTAGCTGGCATCTCACTCTCTTTGAATCTTCTTTATCATGCTAAGAGGAGCAGGAAAAAGCAAAAAATTTCAGACTTGCACCTTGCAATGCGGAGAAATTACTGTTTGTGCATTTACAATATTCATTGATTTTTGCCATTGAAAAACATCATGTTATTCATATACCAGAAATGTTTGAAGCTACTGACTGAATGAAAGGAGCTGGCATCTCACTCTCTTTGAATCTTCTTTATCATGCTAAGAGGAGCAGGAAAAAGCAAAAAATTTCAGAATTGCACCTTGCAATGCGGAGAAATTACTGTTTGTGCATTTACAATATTCATTGATTTTTGCCATTGAAAAACATCATGTTATTCATATACCAGAAATGATTGAAGCTACTGACTGAATGAAAGGAGCTGGCATCTCACTCTCTTTGAATCTTCTTTATCATGCTAAGAGGAGCAGGAAAAAGTAAAAAATTTCAGAATTGCACCTTGCAATGCGGAGAAATTACTGTTTGTGCATTTATAATATTCAATGATTTTTGCCATTGAAAAACGTCCAGAAATGATTGAAGCTACTGACTGAACGAAAGGAGCTGGCATCTCACTCTCTTTGAATCTTCTTTATCATGCTAAGAGGAGCAGGAAAAAGCAAAAAATTTCAGAATTGCACCTTGCAATGCGGAGAAATTACTGTTTGTGCATTTACAATATTCATTGATTTTTGCCATTGAAAAACATCCAGAAATGATTGAAGCTACTGACTGAATGAAAGGAGCTGGCATCTCACTCTCTTTGAATCTTCTTTATCATGCTAAGAGGAGCAGGAAAAAGCAAAAAATTTCAGAATTGCACCTTGCAATGCGGAGAAATTACTGTTTGTGCATTTACAATATTCATTGATTTTTGCCATTGAAAAACATCATGTTATTCATATACCAGAAATGTTTGAAGCTACTGACTGAAAGGAGCTGACATCTCACTCTCTTTGAATCTTCTTTATCATGCTAAGAGGAGCAGGAAAAAGCAAAAAATTTCAGAATTGCACCTTGCAATGCGGAGAAATTACTGTTTGTGCATTTACAATATTCATTGATTTTTGCCATTGAAAAACGTCCAGAAATGATTGAAGCTACTGACTGAATGAAAGGAGCTGGCATCTCACTCTCTTTGAATCTTCTTTATCATGCTAAGAGGAGCAGGAAAAAGCAAAAAATTTCAGAATTGCACCTTGCAATGCGGAGAAATTACTGTTTGTGCATTTACAATATTCATTGATTTTTGCCATTGAAAAACATGTTATTCATATACCAGAAATGTTTGAAGCTACTGACTGAATGAAAGGAGCTGGCACCTCACTCTCTTTGAATCTTCTTTATCATGCTAAGAGGAGCGGGAAAAAGCAAAAAATTTCAGAATTGCACCTTGCAATGCGGAGAAATTACTGTTTGTGCATTTATAATATTCAATGATTTTTGCCATTGAAAAACGTCCAGAAATGATTGAAGCTACTGACTGAACGAAAGGAGCTGGCATCTCACTCTCTTTGAATCTTCTTTATCATGCTAAGAGGAGCAGGAAAAAGCAAAAAATTTCAGAATTGCACCTTGCAATGCGGAGAAATTACTGTTTGTGCATTTACAATATTCATTGATTTTTGCCATTGAAAAACATCCAGAAATGATTGAAGCTACTGACTGAATGAAAGGAGCTGGCATCTCACTCTCTTTGAATCTTCTTTATCATGCTAAGAGGAGCAGGAAAAAGCAAAAAATTTCAGAATTGCACCTTGCAATGCGGAGAAATTACTGTTTGTGCATTTACAATATTCATTGATTTTTGCCATTGAAAAACATCATGTTATTCATATACTAGAAATCTTTGAAGCTACTGACTGAATGAAAGGAGCTGACATCTCACTCTCTTTGAATCTTCTTTATCATGCTAAGAGGAGCAGGAAAAAGCAAAAAATTTCAGAATTGCACCTTGCAATGCGGAGAAATTACAGTTTGTGCATTTTCAATATTAATTGATTTTTGCCATTGAAAAACATCCAGAAATGATTGAAGCTACTGACTGAATGAAAGGAGCTGGCATCTCACTCTCTTTGAATCTTCTTTATCATGCTAAGAGGAGCAGGAAAAAGCAAAAAATTTCAGAATAGCACCTTGCAATGCGGAGAAATTACTGTTTGTGCATTTACAATATTCATTGATTTTTGCCATTGAAAAACATCATGTTATTCATATACCAGAAATGTTTGAAGCTACTGACTGAATGAAAGGAGCTGGCATCTCACTCTCTTTGAATCTTCTTTATCATGCTAAGAGGAGCAGGAAAAAGCAAAAAATTTCAGAATTGCACCTTGCAATGTGGAGAAATTACTGTTTGTGCATTTACAATATTCATTGATTTTTACCATTGAAAAACGTCCAGAAATGATTGAAGCTACTGACTGAATGAAAGTAGCTGGCATCTCACTCTCTTTGAATCTTCTTTATCATGCTAAGAGGAGCAGGAAAAAGCAAAAAATTTCAGACTTGCACCTTGCAATGCGGAGAAATTACTGTTTGTGCATTTACAATATTCATTGATTTTTGCCATTGAAAAACATCATGTTATTCATATACCAGAAATGTTTGAAGCTACTGACTGAATGAAAGGAGCTGGCATCTCACTCTCTTTGAATCTTCTTTATCATGCTAAGAGGAGCAGGAAAAAGCAAAAAATTTCAGAATTGCACCTTGCAATGCGGAGAAATTACTGTTTGTGCATTTACAATATTCATTGATTTTTGCAATTGAAAAACATCATGTTATTCATATACCAGAAATGTTTGAAGCTACTGACTGAATGAAAGGAGCTGGCATCTCACTCTCTTTGAATCTTCTTTATCATGCTAAGAGGAGCAGGAAAAAGCAAAAAATTTCAGAATTGCACCTTGCAATGTGGAGAAATTACTGTTTGTGCATTTACAATATTCATTGATTTTTACCATTGAAAAACGTCCAGAAATGATTGAAGCTACTGACTGAATGAAAGTAGCTGGCATCTCACTCTCTTTGAATCTTCTTTATCATGCTAAGAGGAGCAGGAAAAAGCAAAAAATTTCAGACTTGCACCTTGCAATGCGGAGAAATTACTGTTTGTGCATTTACAATATTCATTGATTTTTGCCATTGAAAAACATCATGTTATTCATATACCAGAAATGTTTGAAGCTACTGACTGAATGAAAGGAGCTGGCATCTCACTCTCTTTGAATCTTCTTTATCATGCTAAGAGGAGCAGGAAAAAGCAAAAAATTTCAGAATTGCACCTTGCAATGCGGAGAAATTACTGTTTGTGCATTTACAATATTCATTGATTTTTGCCATTGAAAAACATCATGTTATTCATATACCAGAAATGATTGAAGCTACTGACTGAATGAAAGGAGCTGGCATCTCACTCTCTTTGAATCTTCTTTATCATGCTAAGAGGAGCAGGAAAAAGTAAAAAATTTCAGAATTGCACCTTGCAATGCGGAGAAATTACTGTTTGTGCATTTATAATATTCAATGATTTTTGCCATTGAAAAACGTCCAGAAATGATTGAAGCTACTGACTGAACGAAAGGAGCTGGCATCTCACTCTCTTTGAATCTTCTTTATCATGCTAAGAGGAGCAGGAAAAAGCAAAAAATTTCAGAATTGCACCTTGCAATGCGGAGAAATTACTGTTTGTGCATTTACAATATTCATTGATTTTTGCCATTGAAAAACATCCAGAAATGATTGAAGCTACTGACTGAATGAAAGGAGCTGGCATCTCACTCTCTTTGAATCTTCTTTATCATGCTAAGAGGAGCAGGAAAAAGCAAAAAATTTCAGAATTGCACCTTGCAATGCGGAGAAATTACTGTTTGTGCATTTACAATATTCATTGATTTTTGCCATTGAAAAACATCATGTTATTCATATACCAGAAATGTTTGAAGCTACTGACTGAATGAAAGGAGCTGACATCTCACTCTCTTTGAATCTTCTTTATCATGCTAAGAGGAGCAGGAAAAAGCAAAAAATTTCAGAATTGCACCTTGCAATGCGGAGAAATTACTGTTTGTGCATTTACAATATTCATTGATTTTTGCCATTGAAAAACGTCCAGAAATGATTGAAGCTACTGACTGAATGAAAGGAGCTGGCATCTCACTCTCTTTGAATCTTCTTTATCATGCTAAGAGGAGCAGGAAAAAGCAAAAAATTTCAGAATTGCACCTTGCAATGCGGAGAAATTACTGTTTGTGCATTTACAATATTCATTGATTTTTGCCATTGAAAAACATGTTATTCATATACCAGAAATGTTTGAAGCTACTGACTGAATGAAAGGAGCTGGCACCTCACTCTCTTTGAATCTTCTTTATCATGCTAAGAGGAGCGGGAAAAAGCAAAAAATTTCAGAATTGCACCTTGCAATGCGGAGAAATTACTGTTTGTGCATTTATAATATTCATTGATTTTTGCCATTGAAAAACATCCAGAAATGATTGAAGCTACTGACTGAATGAAAGGAGCTGGCATCTCACTCTCTTTGAATCTTCTTTATCATGCTAAGAGGAGCAGGAAAAAGCAAAAAATTTCAGAATTGCACCTTGCAATGCGGAGAAATTACTGTTTGTGCATTTACAATATTCATTGATTTTTGCCATTGAAAAACATCATGTTATTCATATACCAGAAATGTTTGAAGCTACTGACTGAATGAAAGGAGCTGACATCTCACTCTCTTTGAATCTTCTTTATCATGCTAAGAGGAGCAGGAAAAAGCAAAAAATTTCAGAATTGCACCTTGCAATGCGGAGAAATTACTGTTTGTGCATTTACAATATTCATTGATTTTTGCCATTGAAAAACGTCCAGAAATGATTGAAGCTACTGACTGAATGAAAGGAGCTGGCATCTCAATCTCTTTGAATCTTCTTTATCATGCTAAGAGGAGCAGGAAAAAGCAAAAAATTTCAGAATTGCACCTTGCAATGCGGAGAAATTACTGTTTGTGCATTTACAATATTCATTGATTTTTGCCATTGAAAAACATGTTATTCATATACTAGAAATGTTTGAAGCTACTGACTGAATGAAAGGAGCTGGCACCTCACTCTCTTTGAATCTTCTTTATCATGCTAAGAGGAGCGGGAAAAAGCAAAAAATTTCAGAATTGCACCTTGCAATGCGGAGAAATTACTGTTTGTGCATTTACAATATTCATTGATTTTTGCCAATGAAAAACGTCCAGAAATGATTGAAGGTACTGACTGAATGAAAGGAGCTGGCATCTCACTCTCTTTGAATCTTCTTTATCATGCTAAGAGGAGCAGGAAAAAGCAAAAAATTTCAGAATTGCACCTTGCAATGCGGAGAAATTACTGTTTGTGCATTTACAATATTCATTGGTTTTTGCCATTGAAAAACGTCCAGAAATGATTGAAGCTACTGACTGAATGAAAGGAGCTGGCATCTCACTCTCTTTGAATCTTCTTTATCATGCTAAGAGGAGCAGGAAAAAGCAAAAAATTTCAGAATTGCACCTTGCAATGCGGAGAAATTACAGTTTGTGCATTTACAATATTCATTGATTTTTGCCATTGAAAAACATCCAGAAATGATTGAAGCTACTGACTGAATGAAAGGAGCTGGCATCTCACTCTCTTTGAATCTTCTTTATCATGCTAAGAGGAGCAGGAAAAAGCAAAAAATTTCAGAATTGCACCTTGCAATGCGGAGAAATTACTGTTTGTGCATTTACAATATTCATTGATTTTTGCCTCTGAAAAACATCATGTTATTCATATACCAGAAATGTTTGAAGCTACTGACTGAATGAAAGGAGCTGGCATCTCACTCTCTTTGAATCTTCTTTATCATGCTAAGAGGAGCAGGAAAAAGCAAAAAATTTCAGAATTGCACCTTGCAATGTGGAGAAATTACTGTTTGTGCATTTACAATATTCATTGATTTTTACCATTGAAAAACGTCCAGAAATGATTGAAGCTACTGACTGAATGAAAGTAGCTGGCATCTCACTCTCTTTGAATCTTCTTTATCATGCTAAGAGGAGCAGGAAAAAGCAAAAAATTTCAGACTTGCACCTTGCAATGCGGAGAAATTACTGTTTGTGCATTTACAATATTCATTGATTTTTGCCATTGAAAAACATCATGTTATTCATATACCAGAAATGTTTGAAGCTACTGACTGAATGAAAGGAGCTGGCATCTCACTCTCTTTGAATCTTCTTTATCATGCTAAGAGGAGCAGGAAAAAGCAAAAAATTTCAGAATTGCACCTTGCAATGCGGAGAAATTACTGTTTGTGCATTTACAATATTCATTGATTTTTGCCATTGAAAAACATCATGTTATTCATATACCAGAAATGTTTGAAGCTACTGACTGAATGAATGGAGCTGGCATCTCACTCTCTTTGAATCTTCTTTATCATGCTAAGAGGAGCAGGAAAAAGCAAAAAATTTCAGAATTGCACCTTGCAATGTGGAGAAATTACTGTTTGTGCATTTACAATATTCATTGATTTTTACCATTGAAAAACGTCCAGAAATGATTGAAGCTACTGACTGAATGAAAGTAGCTGGCATCTCACTCTCTTTGAATCTTCTTTATCATGCTAAGAGGAGCAGGAAAAAGCAAAAAATTTCAGACTTGCACCTTGCAATGCGGAGAAATTACTGTTTGTGCATTTACAATATTCATTGATTTTTGCCATTGAAAAACATCATGTTATTCATATACCAGAAATGTTTGAAGCTACTGACTGAATGAAAGGAGCTGGCATCTCACTCTCTTTGAATCTTCTTTATCATGCTAAGAGGAGCAGGAAAAAGCAAAAAATTTCAGAATTGCACCTTGCAATGCGGAGAAATTACTGTTTGTGCATTTACAATATTCATTGATTTTTGCCATTGAAAAACATCATGTTATTCATATACCAGAAATGTTTGAAGCTACTGACTGAATGAAAGGAGCTGGCATCTCACTCTCTTTGAATCTTCTTTATCATGCTAAGAGGAGCAGGAAAAAGCAAAAAATTTCAGAATTGCACCTTGCAATGTGGAGAAATTACTGTTTGTGCATTTACAATATTCATTGATTTTTACCATTGAAAAACGTCCAGAAATGATTGAAGCTACTGACTGAATGAAAGTAGCTGGCATCTCACTCTCTTTGAATCTTCTTTATCATGCTAAGAGGAGCAGGAAAAAGCAAAAAATTTCAGACTTGCACCTTGCAATGCGGAGAAATTACTGTTTGTGCATTTACAATATTCATTGATTTTTGCCATTGAAAAACATCATGTTATTCATATACCAGAAATGTTTGAAGCTACTGACTGAATGAAAGGAGCTGGCATCTCACTCTCTTTGAATCTTCTTTATCATGCTAAGAGGAGCAGGAAAAAGCAAAAAATTTCAGAATTGCACCTTGCAATGCGGAGAAATTACTGTTTGTGCATTTACAATATTCATTGATTTTTGCCATTGAAAAACATCATGTTATTCATATACCAGAAATGTTTGAAGCTACTGACTGAATGAAAGGAGCTGGCATCTCACTCTCTTTGAATCTTCTTTATCATGCTAAGAGGAGCAGGAAAAAGCAAAAAATTTCAGAATTGCACCTTGCAATGTGGAGAAATTACTGTTTGTGCATTTACAATATTCATTGATTTTTACCATTGAAAAACGTCCAGAAATGATTGAAGCTACTGACTGAATGAAAGTAGCTGGCATCTCACTCTCTTTGAATCTTCTTTATCATGCTAAGAGGAGCAGGAAAAAGCAAAAAATTTCAGACTTGCACCTTGCAATGCGGAGAAATTACTGTTTGTGCATTTACAATATTCATTGATTTTTGCCATTGAAAAACATCATGTTATTCATATACCAGAAATGTTTGAAGCTACTGACTGAATGAAAGGAGCTGGCATCTCACTCTCTTTGAATCTTCTTTATCATGCTAAGAGGAGCAGGAAAAAGCAAAAAATTTCAGAATTGCACCTTGCAATGCGGAGAAATTACTGTTTGTGCATTTACAATATTCATTGATTTTTGCCATTGAAAAACATCATGTTATTCATATACCAGAAATGATTGAAGCTACTGACTGAATGAAAGGAGCTGGCATCTCACTCTCTTTGAATCTTCTTTATCATGCTAAGAGGAGCAGGAAAAAGTAAAAAATTTCAGAATTGCACCTTGCAATGCGGAGAAATTACTGTTTGTGCATTTATAATATTCAATGATTTTTGCCATTGAAAAACGTCCAGAAATGATTGAAGCTACTGACTGAACGAAAGGAGCTGGCATCTCACTCTCTTTGAATCTTCTTTATCATGCTAAGAGGAGCAGGAAAAAGCAAAAAATTTCAGAATTGCACCTTGCAATGCGGAGAAATTACTGTTTGTGCATTTACAATATTCATTGATTTTTGCCATTGAAAAACATCCAGAAATGATTGAAGCTACTGACTGAATGAAAGGAGCTGGCATCTCACTCTCTTTGAATCTTCTTTATCATGCTAAGAGGAGCAGGAAAATCAAAAAATTTCAGAATTGCACCTTGCAATGCGGAGAAATTACTGTTTGTGCATTTACAATATTCATTGATTTTTGCCATTGAAAAACATCATGTTATTCATATACCAGAAATGTTTGAAGCTACTGACTGAATGAAAGGAGCTGACATCTCACTCTCTTTGAATCTTCTTTATCATGCTAAGAGGAGCAGGAAAAAGCAAAAAATTTCAGAATTGCACCTTGCAATGCGGAGAAATTACTGTTTGTGCATTTACAATATTCATTGATTTTTGCCATTGAAAAACGTCCAGAAATGATTGAAGCTACTGACTGAATGAAAGGAGCTGGCATCTCACTCTCTTTGAATCTTCTTTATCATGCTAAGAGGAGCAGGAAAAAGCAAAAAATTTCAGAATTGCACCTTGCAATGCGGAGAAATTACTGTTTGTGCATTTACAATATTCATTGGTTTTTGCCATTGAAAAACGTCCAGAAATGATTGAAGCTACTGACTGAATGAAAGGAGCTGGCATCTCACTCTCTTTGAATCTTCTTTATCATGCTAAGAGGAGCAGGAAAAAGCAAAAAATTTCAGAATTGCACCTTGCAATGCGGAGAAATTACAGTTTGTGCATTTACAATATTCATTGATTTTTGCCATTGAAAAACATCCAGAAATGATTGAAGCTACTGACTGAATGAAAGGAGCTGGCATCTCACTCTCTTTGAATCTTCTTTATCATGCTAAGAGGAGCAGGAAAAAGCAAAAAATTTCAGAATTGCACCTTGCAATGCGGAGAAATTACTGCTTGTGCATTTACAATATTCATTGATTTTTGCCATTGAAAAACATCATGTTATTCATATACCAGAAATGTTTGAAGCTACTGACTGAATGAAAGGAGCTGGCATCTCACTCTCTTTGAATCTTCTTTATCATGCTAAGAGGAGCAGGAAAAAGCAAAAAATTTCAGAATTGCACCTTGCAATGTGGAGAAATTACTGTTTGTGCATTTACAATATTCATTGATTTTTACCATTGAAAAACGTCCAGAAATGATTGAAGCTACTGACTGAATGAAAGTAGCTGGCATCTCACTCTCTTTGAATCTTCTTTATCATGCTAAGAGGAGCAGGAAAAAGCAAAAAATTTCAGACTTGCACCTTGCAATGCGGAGAAATTACTGTTTGTGCATTTACAATATTCATTGATTTTTGCCATTGAAAAACATCATGTTATTCATATACCAGAAATGTTTGAAGCTACTGACTGAATGAAAGGAGCTGGCATCTCACTCTCTTTGAATCTTCTTTATCATGCTAAGAGGAGCAGGAAAAAGCAAAAAATTTCAGAATTGCACCTTGCAATGTGGAGAAATTACTGTTTGTGCATTTACAATATTCATTGATTTTTACCATTGAAAAACGTCCAGAAATGATTGAAGCTACTGACTGAATGAAAGTAGCTGGCATCTCACTCTCTTTGAATCTTCTTTATCATGCTAAGAGGAGCAGGAAAAAGCAAAAAATTTCAGACTTGCACCTTGCAATGCGGAGAAATTACTGTTTGTGCATTTACAATATTCATTGATTTTTGCCATTGAAAAACATCATGTTATTCATATACCAGAAATGTTTGAAGCTACTGACTGAATGAAAGGAGCTGCCATCTCACTCTCTTTGAATCTTCTTTATCATGCTAAGAGGAGCAGGAAAAAGCAAAAAATTTCAGAATTGCACCTTGCAATGCGGAGAAATTACTGTTTGTGCATTTACAATATTCATTGATTTTTGCCATTGAAAAACATCATGTTATTCATATACCAGAAATGATTGAAGCTACTGACTGAATGAAAGGAGCTGGCATCTCACTCTCTTTGAATCTTCTTTATCATGCTAAGAGGAGCAGGAAAAAGTAAAAAATTTCAGAATTGCACCTTGCAATGCGGAGAAATTACTGTTTGTGCATTTATAATATTCAATGATTTTTGCCATTGAAAAACGTCCAGAAATGATTGAAGCTACTGACTGAACGAAAGGAGCTGGCATCTCACTCTCTTTGAATCTTCTTTATCATGCTAAGAGGAGCAGGAAAAAGCAAAAAATTTCAGAATTGCACCTTGCAATGCGGAGAAATTACTGTTTGTGCATTTACAATATTCATTGATTTTTGCCATTGAAAAACATCCAGAAATGATTGAAGCTACTGACTGAATGAAAGGAGCTGGCATCTCACTCTCTTTGAATCTTCTTTATCATGCTAAGAGGAGCAGGAAAAAGCAAAAAATTTCAGAGTTGCACCTTGCAATGCGGAGAAATTACTGTTTGTGCATTTACAATATTCATTGATTTTTGCCATTGAAAAACATCATGTTATTCATATACCAGAAATGTTTGAAGCTACTGACTGAATGAAAGGAGCTGACATCTAACTCTCTTTGAATCTTCTTTATCATGCTAAGAGGAGCAGGAAAAAGCAAAAAATTTCAGAATTGCACCTTGCAATGCGGAGAAATTACTGTTTGTGCATTTACAATATTCATTGATTTTTGCCATTGAAAAACGTCCAGAAATGATTGAAGCTACTGACTGAATGAAAGGAGCTGGCATCTCACTCTCTTTGAATCTTCTTTATCATGCTAAGAGGAGCAGGAAAAAGCAAAAAATTTCAGAATTGCACCTTGCAATGCGGAGAAATTACTGTTTGTGCATTTACAATATTCATTGATTTTTGCCATTGAAAAACATGTTATTCATATACCAGAAATGTTTGAAGCTACTGACTGAATGAAAGGAGCTGGCACCTCACTCTCTTTGAATCTTCTTTATCATGCTAAGAGGAGCGGGAAAAAGCAAAAAAATTCAGAATTGCACCTTGCAATGCGGAGAAATTACTGTTTGTGCATTTATAATATTCAATGATTTTTGCCATTGAAAAACGTCCAGAAATGATTGAAGCTACTGACTGAACGAAAGGAGCTGGCATCTCACTCTCTTTGAATCTTCTTTATCATGCTAAGAGGAGCAGGAAAAAGCAAAAAATTTCAGAATTGCACCTTGCAATGCGGAGAAATTACTGTTTGTGCATTTACAATATTCATTGATTTTTGCCATTGAAAAACATCCAGAAATGATTGAAGCTACTGACTGAATGAAAGGAGCTGGCATCTCACTCTCTTTGAATCTTCTTTATCATGCTAAGAGGAGCAGGAAAAAGCAAAAAATTTCAGAATTGCACCTTGTAATGCGGAGAAATTACTGTTTGTGCATTTACAATATTCATTGATTTTTGCCATTGAAAAACATCATGTTATTCATATACCAGAAATGTTTGAAGCTACTGACTGAATGAAAGGAGCTGACATCTCACTCTCTTTGAATCTTCTTTATCATGCTAAGAGGAGCAGGAAAAAGCAAAAAATTTCAGAATTGCACCTTGCAATGCGGAGAAATTACTGTTTGTGCATTTACAATATTCATTGATTTTTGCCATTGAAAAACGTCCAGAAATGATTGAAGCTACTGACTGAATGAAAGGAGCTGGCATCTCACTCTCTTTGAATCTTCTTTATCATGCTAAGAGGAGCAGGAAAAAGCAAAAAATTTCAGAATTGCACCTTGCAATGCGGAGAAATTACTGTTTGTGCATTTACAATATTCATTGATTTTTGCCATTGAAAAACATGTTATTCATATACCAGAAATGTTTGAAGCTACTGACTGAATGAAAGGAGCTGGCACCTCACTCTCTTTGAATCTTCTTTATCATGCTAAGAGCAGCGGGAAAAAGCAAAAAATTTCAGAATTGCACCTTGCAATGCGGAGAAATTACTGTTTGTGCATTTACAATATTCATTGATTTTTGCCATTGAAAAACGTCCAGAAATGATTGAAGGTACTGACTGAATGAAAGGAGCTGTCATCTCACTCTCTTTGAAT
Source organism: Phyllobates terribilis (assembly GCF_046119375.1). Classification (NCBI taxonomy): domain Eukaryota; kingdom Metazoa; phylum Chordata; class Amphibia; order Anura; family Dendrobatidae; genus Phyllobates; species Phyllobates terribilis. Next base: position 52,518 of record NW_027363717.1, read on the forward strand.
CTTCTTTATCATGCTAAGAGGAGCAGGAAAAAGCAAAAAATTTCAGAATTGCACCTTGCAATGCGGAGAAATTACTGTTTGTGCATTTACAATATTCATTGGTTTTTGCCATTGAAAAACGTCCAGAAATGATTGAAGCTACTGACTGAATGAAAGGAGCTGGCATCTCACTCTCTTTGAATCTTCTTTATCATGCTAAGAGGAGCAGGAAAAAGCAAAAAATTTCAGAATTGCACCTTGCAATGCGGAGAAATTACAGTTTGTGCATTTACAATATTCATTGATTTTTGCCATTGAAAAACATCCAGAAATGATTGAAGCTACTGACTGAATGAAAGGAGCTGGCATCTCACTCTCTTTGAATCTTCTTTATCATGCTAAGAGGAGCAGGAAAAAGCAAAAAATTTCAGAATTGCACCTTGCAATGCGGAGAAATTACTGTTTGTGCATTTACAATATTCATTGATTTTTGCCATTGAAAAACATCATGTTATTCATATACCAGAAATGTTTGAAGCTACTGACTGAATGAAAGGAGCTGGCATCTCACTCTCTTTGAATCTTCTTTATCATGCTAAGAGGAGCAGGAAAAAGCAAAAAATTTCAGAATTGCACCTTGCAATGTGGAGAAATTACTGTTTGTGCATTTACAATATTCATTGATTTTTACCATTGAAAAACGTCCAGAAATGATTGAAGCTACTGACTGAATGAAAGTAGCTGGCATCTCACTCTCTTTGAATCTTCTTTATCATGCTAAGAGGAGCAGGAAAAAGCAAAAAATTTCAGACTTGCACCTTGCAATGCGGAGAAATTACTGTTTGTGCATTTACAATATTCATTGATTTTTGCCATTGAAAAACATCATGTTATTCATATACCAGAAATGTTTGAAGCTACTGACTGAATGAAAGGAGCTGGCATCTCACTCTCTTTGAATCTTCTTTATCATGCTAAGAGGAGCAGGAAAAAGTATAAAATTTCAGAATTGCACCTTGCAATGCGGAGAAATTACTGTTTGTGCATTTATAATATTCAATGATTTTTGCCATTGAAAAACGTCCAGAAATGATTGAAGCTACTGACTGAACGAAAGGAGCTGGCATCTCACTCTCTTTGAATCTTCTTTATCATGCTAAGAGGAGCAGGAAAAAGCAAAAAATTTCAGAATTGCACCTTGCAATGCGGAGAAATTACTGTTTGTGCATTTTCAATATTCATTGATTTTTGCCATTGAAAAACATCCAGAAATGATTGAAGCTACTGACTGAATGAAAGGAGCTGGCATCTCACTCTCTTTGAATCTTCTTTATCATGCTAAGAGGAGCAGGAAAAAGCAAAAAATTTCAGAATTGCACCTTGCAATGCGGAGAAATTACTGTTTGTGCATTTACAATATTCATTGATTTTTGCCATTGAAAAACATCATGTTATTCATATACCAGAAATGTTTGAAGCTACTGACTGAATGAAAGGAGCTGACATCTCACTCTCTTTGAATCTTCTTTATCATGCTAAGAGGAGCAGGAAAAAGCAAAAAATTTCAGAATTGCACCTTGCAATGCGGAGAAATTACTGTTTGTGCATTTACAATATTCATTGATTTTTGCCATTGAAAAACGTCCAGAAATGATTGAAGCTACTGACTGAATGAAAGGAGCTGGCATCTCACTCTCTTTGAATCTTCTTTATCATGCTAAGAGGAGCAGGAAAAAGCAAAAAATTTCAGAATTGCACCTTGCAATGCGGAGAAATTACTGTTTGTGCATTTACAATATTCATTGATTTTTGCCATTGAAAAACATGTTATTCATATACCAGAAATGTTTGAAGCTACTGACTGAATGAAAGGAGCTGGCACCTCACTCTCTTTGAATCTTCTTTATCATGCTAAGAGGAGCGGGAAAAAGCAAAAAATTTCAGAATTGCACCTTGCAATGCGGAGACATTACTGTTTGTGCATTTATAATATTCAATGATTTTTGCCATTGAAAAACGTCCAGAAATGATTGAAGCTACTGACTGAACGAAAGGAGCTGGCATCTCACTCTCTTTGAATCTTCTTTATCATGCTAAGAGGAGCAGGAAAAAGCAAAAAATTTCAGAATTGCACCTTGCAATGCGGAGAAATTACTGTTTGTGCATTTACAATATTCATTGATTTTTGCCATTGAAAAACATCCAGAAATGATTGAAGCTACTGACTGAATGAAAGGAGCTGGCATCTCACTCTCTTTGAATCTTCTTTATCATGCTAAGAGGAGCAGGAAAAAGCAAAAAATTTCAGAATTGCACCTTGCAATGCGGAGAAATTACTGTTTGTGCATTTACAATATTCATTGATTTTTGCCATTGAAAAACATCATGTTATTCATATACCAGAAATGTTTGAAGCTACTGACTGAATGAAAGGAGCTGACATCTCACTCTCTTTGAATCTTCTTTATCATGCTAAGAGGAGCAGGAAAAAGCAAAAAATTTCAGAATTGCACCTTGCAATGCGGAGAAATTACTGTTTGTGCATTTACAATATTCATTGATTTTTGCCATTGAAAAACGTCCAGAAATGATTGAAGCTACTGACTGAATGAAAGGAGCTGGCATCTCACTCTCTTTGAATCTTCTTTATCATGCTAAGAGGAGCAGGAAAAAGCAAAAAATTTCAGAATTGCACCTTGCAATGCGGAGAAATTACTGTTTGTGCATTTACAATATTCATTGATTTTTGCCATTGAAAAACATGTTATTCATATACCAGAAATGTTTGAAGCTACTGACTGAATGAAAGGAGCTGGCACCTCACTCTCTTTGAATCTTCTTTATCATGCTAAGAGGAGCGGGAAAAAGCAAAAAATTTCAGAATTGCACCTTGCAATGCGGAGAAATTACTGTTTGTGCATTTACAATATTCATTGATTTTTGCCAATGAAAAACGTCCAGAAATGATTGAAGGTACTGACTGAATGAAAGGAGCTGGCATCTCACTCTCTTTGAATCTTCTTTATCATGCTAAGAGGAGCAGGAAAAAGCAAAAAATTTCAGAATTGCACCTTGCAATGCGGAGAAATTACTGTTTGTGCATTTACAATATTCATTGGTTTTTGCCATTGAAAAACGTCCAGAAATGATTGAAGCTACTGACTGAATGAAAGGAGCTGGCATCTCACTCTCTTTGAATCTTCTTTATCATGCTAAGAGGAGCAGGAAAAAGCAAAAAATTTCAGAATTGCACCTTGCAATGCGGAGAAATTACAGTTTGTGCATTTACAATATTCATTGATTTTTGCCATTGAAAAACATCCAGAAATGATTGAAGCTACTGACTGAATGAAAGGAGCTGGCATCTCACTCTCTTTGAATCTTCTTTATCATGCTAAGAGGAGCAGGAAAAAGCAAAAAATTTCAGAATTGCACCTTGCAATGCGGAGAAATTACTGTTTGTGCATTTACAATATTCATTGATTTTTGCCATTGAAAAACATCATGTTATTCATATACCAGAAATGTTTGAAGGTACTGACTGAATGAAAGGAGCTGGCATCTCACTCTCTTTGAATCTTCTTTATCATGCTAAGAGGAGCAGGAAAAAGCAAAAAATTTCAGAATTGCACCTTGCAATGTGGAGAAATTACTGTTTGTGCATTTACAATATTCATTGATTTTTACCATTGAAAAACGTCCAGAAATGATTGAAGCTACTGACTGAATGAAAGTAGCTGGCATCTCACTCTCTTTGAATCTTCTTTATCATGCTAAGAGGAGCAGGAAAAAGCAAAAAATTTCAGACTTGCACCTTGCAATGCGGAGAAATTACTGTTTGTGCATTTACAATATTCATTGATTTTTGCCATTGAAAAACATCATGTTATTCATATACCAGAAATGTTTGAAGCTACTGACTGAATGAAAGGAGCTGGCATCTCACTCTCTTTGAATCTTCTTTATCATGCTAAGAGGAGCAGGAAAAAGCAAAAAATTTCAGAATTGCACCTTGCAATGCGGAGAAATTACTGTTTGTGCATTTACAATATTCATTGATTTTTGCCATTGAAAAACATCATGTTATTCATATACCAGAAATGATTGAAGCTACTGACTGAATGAAAGGAGCTGGCATCTCACTCTCTTTGAATCTTCTTTATCATGCTAAGAGGAGCAGGAAAAAGAAAAAATTTCAGAATTGCACCTTGCAATGCGGAGAAATTACTGTTTGTGCATTTATAATATTCAATGATTTTTGCCATTGAAAAACGTCCAGAAATGATTGAAGCTACTGACTGAACGAAAGGAGCTGGCATCTCACTCTCTTTGAATCTTCTTTATCATGCTAAGAGGAGCAGGAAAAAGCAAAAAATTTCAGAATTGCACCTTGCAATGCGGAGAAATTACTGTTTGTGCATTTACAATATTCATTGATTTTTGCCATTGAAAAACATCCAGAAATGATTGAAGCTACTGACTGAATGAAAGGAGCTGGCATCTCACTCTCTTTGAATCTTCTTTATCATGCTAAGAGGAGCAGGAAAAAGCAAAAAATTTCAAAATTGCACCTTGCAATGCGGAGAAATTACTGTTTGTGCATTTACAATATTCATTGATTTTTGCCATTGAAAAACATCATGTTATTCATATACCAGAAATGTTTGAAGCTACTGACTGAATGAAAGGAGCTGACATCTCACTCTCTTTGAATCTTCTTTATCATGCTAAGAGGAGCAGGAAAAAGCAAAAAATTTCAGAATTGCACCTTGCAATGCGGAGAAATTACTGTTTGTGCATTTACAATATTCATTGATTTTTGCCATTGAAAAACGTCCAGAAATGATTGAAGCTACTGACTGAATGAAAGGAGCTGGCATCTCACTCTCTTTGAATCTTCTTTATCATGCTAAGAGGAGCAGGAAAAAGCAAAAAATTTCAGACTTGCACCTTGCAATGCGGAGAAATTACTGTTTGTGCATTTACAATATTCATTGATTTTTGCCATTGAAAAACATCATGTTATTCATATACCAGAAATGTTTGAAGCTACTGACTGAATGAAAGGAGCTGGCATCTCACTCTCTTTGAATCTTCTTTATCATGCTAAGAGGAGCAGGAAAAAGTATAAAATTTCAGAATTGCACCTTGCAATGCGGAGAAATTACTGTTTGTGCATTTATAATATTCAATGATTTTTGCCATTGAAAAACGTCCAGAAATGATTGAAGCTACTGACTGAACGAAAGGAGCTGGCATCTCACTCTCTTTGAATCTTCTTTATCATGCTAAGAGGAGCAGGAAAAAGCAAAAAATTTCAGAATTGCACCTTGCAATGCGGAGAAATTACTGTTTGTGCATTTACAATATTCATTGATTTTTGCCATTGAAAAACATCATGTTATTCATATACCAGAAATGTTTGAAGCTACTGACTGAATGAAAGGAGCTGACATCTCACTCTCTTTGAATCTTCTTTATCATGCTAAGAGGAGCAGGAAAAAGCAAAAAATTTCAGAATTGCACCTTGCAATGCGGAGAAATTACTGTTTGTGCATTTACAATATTCATTGATTTTTGCCATTGAAAAACGTCCAGAAATGATTGAAGCTACTGACTGAATGAAAGGAGCTGGCATCTCACTCTCTTTGAATCTTCTTTATCATGCTAAGAGGAGCAGGAAAAAGCAAAAAATTTCAGAATTGCACCTTGCAATGCGGAGAAATTACTGTTTGTGCATTTACAATATTCATTGATTTTTGCCATTGAAAAACATGTTATTCATATACCAGAAATGTTTGAAGCTACTGACTGAATGAAAGGAGCTGGCACCTCACTCTCTTTGAATCTTCTTTATCATGCTAAGAGGAGCGGGAAAAAGCAAAAAATTTCAGAATTGCACCTTGCAATGCGGAGACATTACTGTTTGTGCATTTATAATATTCAATGATTTTTGCCATTGAAAAACGTCCAGAAATGATTGAAGCTACTGACTGAACGAAAGGAGCTGGCATCTCACTCTCTTTGAATCTTCTTTATCATGCTAAGAGGAGCAGGAAAAAGCAAAAAATTTCAGAATTGCACCTTGCAATGCGGAGAAATTACTGTTTGTGCATTTACAATATTCATTGATTTTTGCCATTGAAAAACATCCAGAAATGATTGAAGCTACTGACTGAATGAAAGGAGCTGGCATCTCACTCTCTTTGAATCTTCTTTATCATGCTAAGAGGAGCAGGAAAAAGCAAAAAATTTCAGAATTGCACCTTGCAATGCGGAGAAATTACTGTTTGTGCATTTACAATATTCATTGATTTTTGCCATTGAAAAACATCATGTTATTCATATACCAGAAATGTTTGAAGCTACTGACTGAATGAAAGGAGCTGACATCTCACTCTCTTTGAATCTTCTTTATCATGCTAAGAGGAGCAGGAAAAAGCAAAAAATTTCAGAATTGCACCTTGCAATGCGGAGAAATTACTGTTTGTGCATTTACAATATTCATTGATTTTTGCCATTGAAAAACGTCCAGAAATGATTGAAGCTACTGACTGAATGAAAGGAGCTGGCATCTCACTCTCTTTGAATCTTCTTTATCATGCTAAGAGGAGCAGGAAAAAGCAAAAAATTTCAGAATTGCACCTTGCAATGCGGAGAAATTACTGTTTGTGCATTTACAATATTCATTGGTTTTTGCCATTGAAAAACGTCCAGAAATGATTGAAGCTACTGACTGAATGAAAGGAGCTGGCATCTCACTCTCTTTGAATCTTCTTTATCATGCTAAGAGGAGCAGGAAAAAGCAAAAAATTTCAGAATTGCACCTTGCAATGCGGAGAAATTACAGTTTGTGCATTTACAATATTCATTGATTTTTGCCATTGAAAAACATCCAGAAATGATTGAAGCTACTGACTGAATGAAAGGAGCTGGCATCTCACTCTCTTTGAATCTTCTTTATCATGCTAAGAGGAGCAGGAAAAAGCAAAAAATTTCAGAATTGCACCTTGCAATGCGGAGAAATTACTGTTTGTGCATTTACAATATTCATTGATTTTTGCCATTGAAAAACATCATGTTATTCATATACCAGAAATGTTTGAAGGTACTGACTGAATGAAAGGAGCTGGCATCTCACTCTCTTTGAATCTTCTTTATCATGCTAAGAGGAGCAGGAAAAAGCAAAAAATTTCAGAATTGCACCTTGCAATGTGGAGAAATTACTGTTTGTGCATTTACAATATTCATTGATTTTTACCATTGAAAAACGTCCAGAAATGATTGAAGCTACTGACTGAATGAAAGTAGCTGGCATCTCACTCTCTTTGAATCTTCTTTATCATGCTAAGAGGAGCAGGAAAAAGCAAAAAATTTCAGACTTGCACCTTGCAATGCGGAGAAATTACTGTTTGTGCATTTACAATATTCATTGATTTTTGCCATTGAAAAACATCATGTTATTCATATACCAGAAATGTTTGAAGCTACTGACTGAATGAAAGGAGCTGGCATCTCACTCTCTTTGAATCTTCTTTATCATGCTAAGAGGAGCAGGAAAAAGCAAAAAATTTCAGAATTGCACCTTGCAATGCGGAGAAATTACTGTTTGTGCATTTACAATATTCATTGATTTTTGCCATTGAAAAACATCATGTTATTCATATACCAGAAATGTTTGAAGCTACTGACTGAATGAAAGGAGCTGGCATCTCACTCTCTTTGAATCTTCTTTATCATGCTAAGAGGAGCAGGAAAAAGCAAAAAATTTCAGAATTGCACCTTGCAATGTGGAGAAATTACTGTTTGTGCATTTACAATATTCATTGATTTTTACCATTGAAAAACGTCCAGAAATGATTGAAGCTACTGACTGAATGAAAGTAGCTGGCATCTCACTCTCTTTGAATCTTCTTTATCATGCTAAGAGGAGCAGGAAAAAGCAAAAAATTTCAGACTTGCACCTTGCAATGCGGAGAAATTACTGTTTGTGCATTTACAATATTCATTGATTTTTGCCATTGAAAAACATCATGTTATTCATATACCAGAAATGTTTGAAGCTACTGACTGAATGAAAGGAGCTGGCATCTCACTCTCTTTGAATCTTCTTTATCATGCTAAGAGGAGCAGGAAAAAGCAAAAAATTTCAGAATTGCACCTTGCAATGCGGAGAAATTACTGTTTGTGCATTTACAATATTCATTGATTTTTGCCATTGAAAAACATCATGTAATTCATATACCAGAAATGATTGAAGCTACTGACTGAATGAAAGGAGCTGGCATCTCACTCTCTTTGAATCTTCTTTATCATGCTAAGAGGAGCAGGAAAAAGAAAAAATTTCAGAATTGCACCTTGCAATGCGGAGAAATTACTGTTTGTGCATTTATAATATTCAATGATTTTTGCCATTGAAAAACGTCCAGAAATGATTGAAGCTACTGACTGAACGAAAGGAGCTGGCATCTCACTCTCTTTGAATCTTCTTTATCATGCTAAGAGGAGCAGGAAAAAGCAAAAAATTTCAGAATTGCACCTTGCAATGCGGAGAAATTACTGTTTGTGCATTTACAATATTCATTGATTTTTGCCATTGAAAAACATCAAGAAATGATTGAAGCTACTGACTGAATGAAAGGAGCTGGCATCTCACTCTCTTTGAATCTTCTTTATCATGCTAAGAGGAGCAGGAAAAAGCAAAAAATTTCAGAATTGCACCTTGCAATGCGGAGAAATTACTGTTTGTGCATTTACAATATTCATTGATTTTTGCCATTGAAAAACATCATGTTATTCATATACCAGAAATGTTTGAAGCTACTGACTGAATGAAAGGAGCTGACATCTCACTCTCTTTGAATCTTCTTTATCATGCTAAGAGGAGCAGGAAAAAGCAAAAAATTTCAGAATTGCACCTTGCAATGCGGAGAAATTACTGTTTGTGCATTTACAATATTCATTGATTTTTGCCATTGAAAAACGTCCAGAAATGATTGAAGCTACTGACTGAATGAAAGGAGCTGGCATCTCACTCTCTTTGAATCTTCTTTATCATGCTAAGAGGAGCAGGAAAAAGCAAAAAATTTCAGAATTGCACCTTGCAATGCGGAGAAATTACTGTTTGTGCATTTACAATATTCATTGATTTTTGCCATTGAAAAACATGTTATTCATATACCAGAAATGTTTGAAGCTACTGACTGAATGAAAGGAGCTGGCACCTCACTCTCTTTGAATCTTCTTTATCATGCTAAGAGGAGCGGGAAAAAGCAAAAAATTTCAGAATTGCACCTTGCAATGCGGAGAAATTACTGTTTGTGCATTTACAATATTCATTGATTTTTGCCATTGAAAAACGTCCAGAAATGATTGAAGGTACTGACTGAATGAAAGGAGCTGGCATCTCACTCTCTTTGAATCTTCTTTATCATGCTAAGAGGAGCAGGAAAAAGCAAAAAATTTCAGAATTGCACCTTGCAATGCGGAGAAATTACTGTTTGTGCATTTACAATATTCATTGGTTTTTGCCATTGAAAAACGTCCAGAAATGTTTGAAGCTACTGACTGAATGAAAGGAGCTGGCATCTCACTCTCTTTGAATCTTCTTTATCATGCTAAGAGGAGCAGGAAAAAGCAAAAAATTTCAGAATTGCACCTTGCAATGTGGAGAAATTACTGTTTGTGCATTTACAATATTCATTGATTTTTACCATTGAAAAACGTCCAGAAATGATTGAAGCTACTGACTGAATGAAAGTAGCTGGCATCTCACTCTCTTTGAATCTTCTTTATCATGCTAAGAGGAGCAGGAAAAAGCAAAAAATTTCAGACTTGCACCTTGCAATGCGGAGAAATTACTGTTTGTGCATTTACAATATTCATTGATTTTTGCCATTGAAAAACATCATGTTATTCATATACCAGAAATGATTGAAGCTACTGACTGAATGAAAGGAGCTGGCATCTCACTCTCTTTGAATCTTCTTTATCATGCTAAGAGGAGCAGGAAAAAGTAAAAAAAATTTCAGAATTGCACCTTGCAATGCGGAGAAATTACTGTTTGTGCATTTATAATATTCAATGATTTTTGCCATTGAAAAACGTCCAGAAATGATTGAAGCTACTGACTGAACGAAAGGAGCTGGCATCTCACTCTCTTTGAATCTTCTTTATCATGCTAAGAGGAGCAGGAAAAAGCAAAAAATTTCAGAATTGCACCTTGCAATGCGGAGAAATTACTGTTTGTGCATTTACAATATTCATTGATTTTTGCCATTGAAAAACATCATGTTATTCATATACCAGAAATGTTTGAAGCTACTGACTGAATGAAAGGAGCTGACATCTCACTCTCTTTGAATCTTCTTTATCATGCTAAGAGGAGCAGGAAAAAGCAAAAAATTTCAGAATTGCACCTTGCAATGCGGAGAAATTACTGTTTGTGCATTTACAATATTCATTGATTTTTGCCATTGAAAAACATCCAGAAATGATTGAAGCTACTGACTGAATGAAAGGAGCTGGCATCTCACTCTCTTTGAATCTTCTTTATCATGCTAAGAGGAGCAGGAAAAAGCAAAAAATTTCAGAATTGCACCTTGCAATGCGGAGAAATTACTGTTTGTGCATTTACAATATTCATTGATTTTTGCCATTGAAAAACATCATGTTATTCATATACCAGAAATGTTTGAAGCTACTGACTGAATGAAAGGAGCTGGCATCTCACTCTCTTTGAATCTTCTTTATCATGCTAAGAGGAGCAGGAAAAAGCAAAAAATTTCAGAATTGCACCTTGCAATGCGGAGAAATTACTGTTTGTGCATTTACAATATTCATTGATTTTTGCCATTGAAAAACGTCCAGAAATGATTGAAGTTACTGACTGAATGAAAGGAGCTGGCATCTCACTCTCTTTGAATCTTCTTTATCATGCTAAGAGGAGCAGGAAAAAGCAAAAAATTTCAGAATTGCACCTTGCAATGCGGAGAAATTACTGTTTGTGCATTTACAATATTCATTGGTTTTTGCCATTGAAAAACGTCCAGAAATGATTGAAGCTACTGACTGAATGAAAGGAGCTGGCATCTCACTCTCTTTGAATCTTCTTTATCATGCTAAGAGGAGCAGGAAAAAGCAAAAAATTTCAGAATTGCACCTTGCAATGCGGAGAAATTACAGTTTGTGCATTTACAATATTCATTGATTTTTGCCATTGAAAAACATCCAGAAATGATTGAAGCTACTGACTGAATGAAAGGAGCTGGCATCTCACTCTCTTTGAATCTTCTTTATCATGCTAAGAGGAGCAGGAAAAAGCAAAAAATTTCAGAATTGCACCTTGCAATGCGGAGAAATTACTGTTTGTGCATTTACAATATTCATTGATTTTTGCCATTGAAAAACATCATGTTATTCATATACCAGAAATGTTTGAAGCTACTGACTGAATGAAAGGAGCTGGCATCTCACTCTCTTTGAATCTTCTTTATCATGCTAAGAGGAGCAGGAAAAAGCAAAAAATTTCAGAATTGCACCTTGCAATGTGGAGAAATTACTGTTTGTGCATTTACAATATTCATTGATTTTTACCATTGAAAAACGTCCAGAAATGATTGAAGTTACTGACTGAATGAAAGTAGCTGGCATCTCACTCTCTTTGAATCTTCTTTATCATGCTAAGAGGAGCAGGAAAAAGCAAAAAATTTCAGACTTGCACCTTGCAATGCGGAGAAATTACTGTTTGTGCATTTACAATATTCATTGATTTTTGCCATTGAAAAACATCATGTTATTCATATACCAGAAATGATTGAAGCTACTGACTGAATGAAAGGAGCTGGCATCTCACTCTCTTTGAATCTTCTTTATCATGCTAAGAGGAGAAGGAAAAAGTAAAAAAAATTTCAGAATTGCACCTTGCAATGCGGAGAAATTACTGTTTGTGCATTTATAATATTCAATGATTTTTGCCATTGAAAAACGTCCAGAAATGATTGAAGCTACTGACTGAACGAAAGGAGCTGGCATCTCACTCTCTTTGAATCTTCTTTATCATGCTAAGAGGAGCAGGAAAAAGCAAAAAATTTCAGAATTGCACCTTGCAATGCGGAGAAATTACTGTTTGTGCATTTACAATATTCATTGATTTTTGCCATTGAAAAACATCATGTTATTCATATACCAGAAATGTTTGAAGCTACTGACTGAATGAAAGGAGCTGACATCTCACTCTCTTTGAATCTTCTTTATCATGCTAAGAGGAGCAGGAAAAAGCAAAAAATTTCAGAATTGCACCTTGCAATGCGGAGAAATTACTGTTTGTGCATTTACAATATTCATTGATTTTTGCCATTGAAAAACATCCAGAAATGATTGAAGCTACTGACTGAATGAAAGGAGCTGGCATCTCACTCTCTTTGAATCTTCTTTATCATGCTAAGAGGAGCAGGAAAAAGCAAAAAATTTCAGAATTGCACCTTGCAATGCGGAGAAATTACTGTTTGTGCATTTACAATATTCATTGATTTTTGCCATTGAAAAACATCATGTTATTCATATACCAGAAATGTTTGAAGCTACTGACTGAATGAAAGGAGCTGGCATCTCACTCTCTTTGAATCTTCTTTATCATGCTAAGAGGAGCAGGAAAAAGCAAAAAATTTCAGAATTGCACCTTGCAATGCGGAGAAATTACTGTTTGTGCATTTACAATATTCATTGATTTTTGCCATTGAAAAACGTCCAGAAATGATTGAAGTTACTGACTGAATGAAAGGAGCTGGCATCTCACTCTCTTTGAATCTTCTTTATCATGCTAAGAGGAGCAGGAAAAAGCAAAAAATTTCAGAATTGCACCTTGCAATGCGGAGAAATTACAGTTTGTGCATTTACAATATTCATTGATTTTTGCCATTGAAAAACATCCAGAAATGATTGAAGCTACTGACTGAATGAAAGGAGCTGGCATCTCACTCTCTTTGAATCTTCTTTATCATGCTAAGAGGAGCAGGAAAAAGCAAAAAATTTCAGAATTGCACCTTGCAATGCGGAGAAATTACTGTTTGTGCATTTACAATATTCATTGATTTTTGCCATTGAAAAACATCATGTTATTCATATACCAGAAATGTTTGAAGGTACTGACTGAATGAAAGGAGCTGGCATCTCACTCTCTTTGAATCTTCTTTATCATGCTAAGAGGAGCAGGAAAAAGCAAAAAATTTCAGAATTGCACCTTGCAATGTGGAGAAATTACTGTTTGTGCATTTACAATATTCATTGATTTTTACCATTGAAAAACGTCCAGAAATGATTGAAGCTACTGACTGAATGAAAGTAGCTGGCATCTCACTCTCTTTGAATCTTCTTTATCATGCTAAGAGGAGCAGGAAAAAGCAAAAAATTTCAGACTTGCACCTTGCAATGCGGAGAAATTACTGTTTGTGCATTTACAATATTCATTGATTTTTGCCATTGAAAAACATCATGTTATTCATATACCAGAAATGTTTGAAGCTACTGACTGAATGAAAGGAGCTGGCATCTCACTCTCTTTGAATCTTCTTTATCATTCTAAGAGGAGCAGGAAAAAGCAAAAAATTTCAGAATTGCACCTTGCAATGCGGAGAAATTACTGTTTGTGCATTTACAATATTCATTGATTTTTGCCATTGAAAAACATCATGTTATTCATATACCAGAAATGATTGAAGCTACTGACTGAATGAAAGGAGCTGGCATCTCACTCTCTTTGAATCTTCTTTATCATGCTAAGAGGAGCAGGAAAAAGTAAAAAATTTCAGAATTGCACCTTGCAATGCGGAGAAATTACTGTTTGTGCATTTATAATATTCAATGATTTTTGCCATTGAAAAACGTCCAGAAATGATTGAAGCTACTGACTGAACGAAAGGAGCTGGCATCTCACTCTCTTTGAATCTTCTTTATCATGCTAAGAGGAGCAGGAAAAAGCAAAAAATTTCAGAATTGCACCTTGCAATGCGGAGAAATTACTGTTTGTGCATTTACAATATTCATTGATTTTTGCCATTGAAAAACATCCAGAAATGATTGAAGCTACTGACTGAATGAAAGGAGCTGGCATCTCACTCTCTTTGAATCTTCTTTATCATGCTAAGAGGAGCAGGAAAAAGCAAAAAATTTCAGAATTGCACCTTGCAATGCGGAGAAATTACTGTTTGTGCATTTACAATATTCATTGATTTTTGCCATTGAAAAACATCATGTTATTCATATACCAGAAATGTTTGAAGCTACTGACTGAATGAAAGGAGCTGACATCTCACTCTCTTTGAATCTTCTTTATCATGCTAAGAGGAGCAGGAAAAAGCAAAAAATTTCAGAATTGCACCTTGCAATGCGGAGAAATTACTGTTTGTGCATTTACAATATTCATTGATTTTTGCCATTGAAAAACGTCCAGAAATGATTGAAGCTACTGACTGAATGAAAGGAGCTGGCATCTCACTCTCTTTGAATCTTCTTTATCATGCTAAGAGGAGCAGGAAAAAGCAAAAAATTTCAGAATTGCACCTTGCAATGCGGAGAAATTACTGTTTGTGCATTTACAATATTCATTGATTTTTGCCATTGAAAAACATGTTATTCATATACCAGAAATGTTTGAAGCTACTGACTGAATGAAAGGAGCTGGCACCTCACTCTCTTTGAATCTTCTTTATCATGCTAAGAGGAGCGGGAAAAAGCAAAAAATTTCAGAATTGCACCTTGCAATGCGGAGAAATTACTTTTTGTGCATTTATAATATTCAATGATTTTTGCCATTGAAAAACGTCCAGAAATGATTGAAGCTACTGACTGAACGAAAGGAGCTGGCATCTCACTCTCTTTGAATCTTCTTTATCATGCTAAGAGGAGCAGGAAAAAGCAAAAAATTTCAGAATTGCACCTTGCAATGCGGAGAAATTACTGTTTGTGCATTTACAATATTCATTGATTTTTGCCATTGAAAAACATCCAGAAATGATTGAAGCTACTGACTGAATGAAAGGAGCTGGCATCTCACTCTCTTTGAATCTTCTTTATCATGCTAAGAGGAGCAGGAAAAAGCAAAAAATTTCAGAATTGCACCTTGCAATGCGGAGAAATTACTGTTTGTGCATTTACAATATTCATTGATTTTTGCCATTGAAAAACATCATGTTATTCATATACCAGAAATGTTTGAAGCTACTGACTGAATGAAAGGAGCTGACATCTCACTCTCTTTGAATCTTCTTTATCATGCTAAGAGGAGCAGGAAAAAGCAAAAAATTTCAGAATTGCACCTTGCAATGCGGAGAAATTGCTGTTTGTGCATTTACAATATTCATTGATTTTTGCCATTGAAAAACGTCCAGAAATGATTGAAGCTACTGACTGAATGAAAGGAGCTGGCATCTCACTCTCTTTGAATCTTCTTTATCATGCTAAGAGGAGCAGGAAAAAGCAAAAAATTTCAGAATTGCACCTTGCAATGCGGAGAAATTACTGTTTGTGCATTTACAATATTCATTGATTTTTGCCATTGAAAAACATGTTATTCATATACCAGAAATGTTTGAAGCTACTGACTGAATGAAAGGAGCTGGCACCTCACTCTCTTTGAATCTTCTTTATCATGCTAAGAGGAGCGGGAAAAAGCAAAAAATTTCAGAATTGCACCTTGCAATGCGGAGAAATTACTGTTTGTGCATTTACAATATTCATTGATTTTTGCCATTGAAAAACGTCCAGAAATGATTGAAGGTACTGACTGAATGAAAGGAGCTGGCATCTCACTCTCTTTGAATCTTCTTTATCATGCTAAGAGGAGCAGGAAAAAGCAAAAAATTTCAGAATTGCACCTTGCAATGCGGAGAAATTACAGTTTGTGCATTTACAATATTCATTGATTTTTGCCATTGAAAAACATCCAGAAATGATTGAAGCTACTGACTGAATGAAAGGAGCTGGCATCTCACTCTCTTTGAATCTTCTTTATCATGCTAAGAGGAGCAGGAAAAAGCAAAAAATTTCAGAATTGCACCTTGCAATGCGGAGAAATTACTGTTTGTGCATTTACAATATTCATTGATTTTTGCCATTGAAAAACATCATGTTATTCATATTCCAGAAATGTTTGAAGCTACTGACTGAATGAAAGGAGCTGGCATCTCACTCTCTTTGAATCTTCTTTATCATGCTAAGAGGAGCAGGAAAAAGCAAAAAATTTCAGAATTGCACCTTGCAATGTGGAGAAATTACTGTTTGTGCATTTACAATATTCATTGATTTTTACCATTGAAAAACGTCCAGAAATGATTGAAGCTACTGACTGAATGAAAGTAGCTGGCATCTCACTCTCTTTGAATCTTCTTTATCATGCTAAGAGGAGCAGGAAAAAGCAAAAAATTTCAGACTTGCACCTTGCAATGCGGAGAAATTACTGTTTGTGCATTTACAATATTCATTGATTTTTGCCATTGAAAAACATCATGTTATTCATATACCAGAAATGTTTGAAGCTACTGACTGAATGAAAGGAGCTGGCATCTCACTCTCTTTGAATCTTCTTTATCATGCTAAGAGGAGCAGGAAAAAGCAAAAAATTTCAGAATTGCACCTTGCAATGTGGAGAAATTACTGTTTGTGCATTTACAATATTCATTGATTTTTACCATTGAAAAACGTCCAGAAATGATTGAAGCTACTGACTGAATGAAAGTAGCTGGCATCTCACTCTCTTTGAATCTTCTTTATCATGCTAAGAGGAGCAGGAAAAAGCAAAAAAATTTCAGACTTGCACCTTGCAATGCGGAGAAATTACTGTTTGTGCATTTACAATATTCATTGATTTTTGCCATTGAAAAACATCATGTTATTCATATACCAGAAATGTTTGAAGCTACTGACTGAATGAAAGGAGCTGGCATCTCACTCTCTTTGAATCTTCTTTATCATGCTAAGAGGAGCAGGAAAAAGCAAAAAATTTCAGAATTGCACCTTGCAATGCGGAGAAATTACTGTTTGTGCATTTACAATATTCATTGATTTTTGCCATTGAAAAACATCATGTTATTCATATACCAGAAATGATTGAAGCTACTGACTGAATGAAAGGAGCTGGCATCTCACTCTCTTTGAATCTTCTTTATCATGCTAAGAGGAGCAGGAAAAAGTAAAAAATTTCAGAATTGCACCTTGCAATGCGGAGAAATTACTGTTTGTGCATTTATAATATTCAATGATTTTTGCCATTGAAAAACGTCCAGAAATGATAGAAGCTACTGACTGAACGAAAGGAGCTGGCATCTCACTCTCTTTGAATCTTCTTTATCATGCTAAGAGGAGCAGGAAAAAGCAAAAAATTTCAGAATTGCACCTTGCAATGCGGAGAAATTACTGTTTGTGCATTTACAATATTCATTGATTTTTGCCATTGAAAAACATCCAGAAATGATTGAAGCTACTGACTGAATGAAAGGAGCTGGCATCTCACTCTCTTTGAATCTTCTTTATCATGCTAAGAGGAGCAGGAAAAAGCAAAAAATTTCAGAATTGCACCTTGCAATGCGGAGAAATTACTGTTTGTGCATTTACAATATTCATTGATTTTTGCCATTGAAAAACATCATGTTATTCATATACCAGAAATGTTTGAAGCTACTGACTGAATGAAAGGAGCTGACATCTCACTCTCTTTGAATCTTCTTTATCATGCTAAGAGGAGCAGGAAAAAGCAAAAAATTTCAGAATTGCACCTTGCAATGCGGAGAAATTACTGTTTGTGCATTTACAATATTCATTGATTTTTGCCATTGAAAAACATCCAGAAATGATTGAAGCTACTGACTGAATGAAAGGAGCTGGCATCTCACTCTCTTTGAATCTTCTTTATCATGCTAAGAGGAGCAGGAAAAAGCAAAAAATTTCAGAATTGCACCTTGCAATGCGGAGAAATTACTGTTTGTGCATTTACAATATTCATTGATTTTTGCCATTGAAAAACATCATGTTATTCATATACCAGAAATGTTTGAAGCTACTGACTGAATGAAAGGAGCTGGCATCTCACTCTCTTTGAATCTTCTTTATCATGCTAAGAGGAGCAGGAAAAAGCAAAAAATTTCAGAATTGCACCTTGCAATGCGGAGAAATTACTGTTTGTGCATTTACAATATTCATTGATTTTTGCCATTGAAAAACATCATGTTATTCATATACCAGAAATGTTTGAAGCTACTGACTGAATGAAAGGAGCTGGCATCTCACTCTCTTTGAATCTTCTTTATCATGCTAAGAGGAGCAGGAAAAAGCAAAAAATTTCAGAATTGCACCTTGCAATGTGGAGAAATTACTGTTTGTGCATTTACAATATTCATTGATTTTTACCATTGAAAAACGTCCAGAAATGATTGAAGCTACTGACTGAATGAAAGTAACTGGCATCTCACTCTCTTTGAATCTTCTTTATCATGCTAAGAGGAGCAGGAAAAAGCAAAAAATTTCAGACTTGCACCTTGCAATGCGGAGAAATTACGGTTTGTGCATTTACAATATTCATTGATTTTTGCCATTGAAAAACATCATGTTATTCATATACCAGAAATGTTTGAAGCTACTGACTGAATGAAAGGAGCTGGCATCTCACTCTCTTTGAATCTTCTTTATCATGCTAAGAGGAGCAGGAAAAAGCAAAAAATTTCAGAATTGCACCTTGCAATGCGGAGAAATTACTGTTTGTGCATTTACAATATTCATTGATTTTTGCCATTGAAAAACGTCCAGAAATGATTGAAGCTACTGACTGAATGAAAGGAGCTGGCATCTCACTCTCTTTGAATCTTCTTTATAATGCTAAGAGGAGCAGGAAAAAGCAAAAAATTTCAGAATTGCACCTTGCAATGCGGAGAAATTACTGTTTGTGCATTTACAATCTTCATTAATTTTTGCCATTGAAAAACGTCCAGAAATGATTGAAGCTACTGACTGAATGAAAGGAGCTGGCATCTCACTCTCTTTGAATCTTCTTTATCATGCTAAGAGGAGCAGGAAAAATCAAAAAATTTCAGAATTGCACCTTGCAATGCGGAGAAATTACTGTTTGTGCATTTACAATATTCATTGATTTTTGCCATTGAAAAACATGTTATTCATATACCAGAAATGTTTGAAGCTACTGACTGAATGAAAGGAGCTGGCACCTCACTCTCTTTGAATCTTCTTTATCATGCTAAGAGGAGCGGGAAAAAGCAAAAAATTTCAGAATTGCACCTTGCAATGCGGAGAAATTACTGTTTGTGCATTTACAATATTCATTGATTTTTGCCATTGAAAAACGTCCAGAAATGATTGAAGGTACTGACTGAATGAAAGGAGCTGGCATCTCACTCTCTTTGAATCTTCTTTATCATGCTAAGAGGAGCAGGAAAAAGCAAAAAATTTCAGAATTGCACCTTGCAATGCGGAGAAATTACTGTTTGTGCATTTACAATATTCATTGATTTTTGCCACTGAAAAACGTCCAGAAATGATTGAAGCTACTGACTGAATGAAAGGAGCTGGCATCTCACTCTCTTTGAATCTTCTTTATCATGCTAAGAGGAGCAGGAAAAATCAAAAAATTTCAGAATTGCACCTTGCAATGCGGAGAAATTACTGTTTGTGCATTTACAATATTCATTGATTTTTGCCATTGAAAAACATGTTATTCATATACCAGAAATGTTTGAAGCTACTGACTGAATGAAAGGAGCTGGCACCTCACTCTCTTTGAATCTTCTTTATCATGCTAAGAGGAGCAGGAAAAAGCAAAAAATTTCAGAATTGCACCTTGCAATGCGGAGAAATTACTGTTTGTGCATTTACAATATTCATTGATTTTTGCCATTGAAAAACATCCAGAAATGATTGAAGCTACTGACTGAATGAAAGGAGCTGGCATCTCACTCTCTTTGAATCTTCTTTATCATGCTAAGAGGAGCAGGAAAAAGCAAAAAATTTCAGAATTGCACCTTGCAATGCGGAGAAATTACTGTTTGTGCATTTACAATATTCATTGATTTTTGCCATTGAAAAACATCATGTTATTCATATACCAGAAATGTTTGAAGCTACTGACTGAATGAAAGGAGCTGACATCTCACTCTCTTTGAATCTTCTTTATCATGCTAAGAGGAGCAGGAAAAAGCAAAAAATTTCAGGATTGCACCTTGCAATGCGGAGAAATTACTGTTTGTGCATTTACAATATTCATTGATTTTTGCCATTGAAAAACATCCAGAAATGATTGAAGCTACTGACTGAATGAAAGGAGCTGGCATCTCACTCTCTTTGAATCTTCTTTATCATGCTAAGAGGAGCAGGAAAAAGCAAAAAATTTCAGAATTGCACCTTGCAATGCGGAGAAATTACTGTTTGTGCATTTACAATATTCATTGATTTTTGAAATTGAAAAACATCATGTTATTCATATACCAGAAATGTTTGAAGCTACTGACTGAATGAAAGGAGCTGGCATCTCACTCTCTTTGAATCTTCTTTATCATGCTAAGAGGAGCAGGAAAAAGCAAAAAATTTCAGAATTGCACCTTGCAATGCGGAGAAATTACTGTTTGTGCATTTACAATATTCATTGATTTTTGCCATTGAAAAACATCATGTTATTCATATACCAGAAATGTTTGAAGCTACTGACTGAATGAAAGGAGCTGGCATCTCACTCTCTTTGAATCTTCTTTATCACGCTAAGAGGAGCAGGAAAAAGCAAAAAATTTCAGAATTGCACCTTGCAATGTGGAGAAATTACTGTTTGTGCATTTACAATATTCATTGATTTTTACCATTGAAAAACGTCCAGAAATGATTGAAGCTACTGACTGAATGAAAGTAACTGGCATCTCACTCTCTTTGAATCTTCTTTATCATGCTAAGAGGAGCAGGAAAAAGCAAAAAATTTCAGAATTGCACCTTGCAATGCGGAGAAATTACTGTTTGTGCATTTACAATATTCATTGATTTTTGCCATTGAAAAACATGTTATTCATATACCAGAAATGTTTGAAGCTACTGACTGAATGAAAGGAGCTGGCACCTCACTCTCTTTGAATCTTCTTTATCATGCTAAGAGGAGCGGGAAAAAGCAAAAAATTTCAGAATTGCACCTTGCAATGCGGAGAAATTACTGTTTGTGCATTTACAATATTCATTGATTTTTGCCATTGAAAAACGTCCAGAAATGATTGAAGGTACTGACTGAATGAAAGGAGCTGGCATCTCACTCTCTTTGAATCTTCTTTATCATGCTAAGAGGAGCAGGAAAAAGCAAAAAATTTCAGAATTGCACCTTGCAATGCGGAGAAATTACAGTTTGTGCATTTACAATATTCATTGATTTTTGCCATTGAAAAACATCCAGAAATGATTGAAGCTACTGACTGAATGAAAGGAGCTGGCATCTCACTCTCTTTGAATCTTCTTTATCATGCTAAGAGGAGCAGGAAAAAGCAAAAAATTTCAGAATTGCACCTTGCAATGCGGAGAAATTACTGTTTGTGCATTTACAATATTCATTGATTTTTGCCATTGAAAAACATCATGTTATTCATATTCCAGAAATGTTTGAAGCTACTGACTGAATGAAAGGAGCTGGCATCTCACTCTCTTTGAATCTTCTTTATCATGCTAAGAGGAGCAGGAAAAAGCAAAAAATTTCAGAATTGCACCTTGCAATGTGGAGAAATTACTGTTTGTGCATTTACAATATTCATTGATTTTTACCATTGAAAAACGTCCAGAAATGATTGAAGCTACTGACTGAATGAAAGTAGCTGGCATCTCACTCTCTTTGAATCTTCTTTATCATGCTAAGAGGAGCAGGAAAAAGCAAAAAATTTCAGACTTGCACCTTGCAATGCGGAGAAATTACTGTTTGTGCATTTACAATATTCATTGATTTTTGCCATTGAAAAACATCATGTTATTCATATACCAGAAATGTTTGAAGCTACTGACTGAATGAAAGGAGCTGGCATCTCACTCTCTTTGAATCTTCTTTATCATGCTAAGAGGAGCAGGAAAAAGCAAAAAATTTCAGAATTGCACCTTGCAATGTGGAGAAATTACTGTTTGTGCATTTACAATATTCATTGATTTTTACCATTGAAAAACGTCCAGAAATGATTGAAGCTACTGACTGAATGAAAGTAGCTGGCATCTCACTCTCTTTGAATCTTCTTTATCATGCTAAGAGGAGCAGGAAAAAGCAAAAAAATTTCAGACTTGCACCTTGCAATGCGGAGAAATTACTGTTTGTGCATTTACAATATTCATTGATTTTTGCCATTGAAAAACATCATGTTATTCATATACCAGAAATGTTTGAAGCTACTGACTGAATGAAAGGAGCTGGCATCTCACTCTCTTTGAATCTTCTTTATCATGCTAAGAGGAGCAGGAAAAAGCAAAAAATTTCAGAATTGCACCTTGCAATGCGGAGAAATTACTGTTTGTGCATTTACAATATTCATTGATTTTTGCCATTGAAAAACATCATGTTATTCATATACCAGAAATGATTGAAGCTACTGACTGAATGAAAGGAGCTGGCATCTCACTCTCTTTGAATCTTCTTTATCATGCTAAGAGGAGCAGGAAAAAGTAAAAAATTTCAGAATTGCACCTTGCAATGCGGAGAAATTACTGTTTGTGCATTTATAATATTCAATGATTTTTGCCATTGAAAAACGTCCAGAAATGATAGAAGCTACTGACTGAACGAAAGGAGCTGGCATCTCACTCTCTTTGAATCTTCTTTATCATGCTAAGAGGAGCAGGAAAAAGCAAAAAATTTCAGAATTGCACCTTGCAATGCGGAGAAATTACTGTTTGTGCATTTACAATATTCATTGATTTTTGCCATTGAAAAACATCCAGAAATGATTGAAGCTACTGACTGAATGAAAGGAGCTGGCATCTCACTCTCTTTGAATCTTCTTTATCATGCTAAGAGGAGCAGGAAAAAGCAAAAAATTTCAGAATTGCACCTTGCAATGCGGAGAAATTACTGTTTGTGCATTTACAATATTCATTGATTTTTGCCATTGAAAAACATCATGTTATTCATATACCAGAAATGTTTGAAGCTACTGACTGAATGAAAGGAGCTGACATCTCACTCTCTTTGAATCTTCTTTATCATGCTAAGAGGAGCAGGAAAAAGCAAAAAATTTCAGAATTGCACCTTGCAATGCGGAGAAATTACTGTTTGTGCATTTACAATATTCATTGATTTTTGCCATTGAAAAACATCCAGAAATGATTGAAGCTACTGACTGAATGAAAGGAGCTGGCATCTCACTCTCTTTGAATCTTCTTTATCATGCTAAGAGGAGCAGGAAAAAGCAAAAAATTTCAGAATTGCACCTTGCAATGCGGAGAAATTACTGTTTGTGCATTTACAATATTCATTGATTTTTGCCATTGAAAAACATCATGTTATTCATATACCAGAAATGTTTGAAGCTACTGACTGAATGAAAGGAGCTGGCATCTCACTCTCTTTGAATCTTCTTTATCATGCTAAGAGGAGCAGGAAAAAGCAAAAAATTTCAGAATTGCACCTTGCAATGCGGAGAAATTACTGTTTGTGCATTTACAATATTCATTGATTTTTGCCATTGAAAAACATCATGTTATTCATATACCAGAAATGTTTGAAGCTACTGACTGAATGAAAGGAGCTGGCATCTCACTCTCTTTGAATCTTCTTTATCATGCTAAGAGGAGCAGGAAAAAGCAAAAAATTTCAGAATTGCACCTTGCAATGTGGAGAAATTACTGTTTGTGCATTTACAATATTCATTGATTTTTACCATTGAAAAACGTCCAGAAATGATTGAAGCTACTGACTGAATGAAAGTAACTGGCATCTCACTCTCTTTGAATCTTCTTTATCATGCTAAGAGGAGCAGGAAAAAGCAAAAAATTTCAGACTTGCACCTTGCAATGCGGAGAAATTACTGTTTGTGCATTTACAATATTCATTGATTTTTGCCATTGAAAAACATCATGTTATTCATATACCAGAAATGTTTGAAGCTACTGACTGAATGAAAGGAGCTGGCATCTCACTCTCTTTGAATCTTCTTTATCATGCTAAGAGGAGCAGGAAAAAGCAAAAAATTTCAGAATTGCACCTTGCAATGCGGAGAAATTACTGTTTGTGCATTTACAATATTCATTGATTTTTGCCATTGAAAAACGTCCAGAAATGATTGAAGCTACTGACTGAATGAAAGGAGCTGGCATCTCACTCTCTTTGAATCTTCTTTATCATGCTAAGAGGAGCAGGAAAAAGCAAAAAATTTCAGAATTGCACCTTGCAATGCGGAGAAATTACTGTTTGTGCATTTACAATCTTCATTAATTTTTGCCATTGAAAAACGTCCAGAAATGATTGAAGCTACTGACTGAATGAAAGGAGCTGGCATCTCACTCTCTTTGAATCTTCTTTATCATGCTAAGAGGAGCAGGAAAAATCAAAAAATTTCAGAATTGCACCTTGCAATGCGGAGAAATTACTGTTTGTGCATTTACAATATTCATTGATTTTTGCCATTGAAAAACATGTTATTCATATACCAGAAATGTTTGAAGCTACTGACTGAATGAAAGGAGCTGGCACCTCACTCTCTTTGAATCTTCTTTATCATGCTAAGAGGAGCGGGAAAAAGCAAAAAATTTCAGAATTGCACCTTGCAATGCGGAGAAATTACTGTTTGTGCATTTACAATATTCATTGATTTTTGCCATTGAAAAACGTCCAGAAATGATTGAAGGTACTGACTGAATGAAAGGAGCTGGCATCTCACTCTCTTTGAATCTTCTTTATCATGCTAAGAGGAGCAGGAAAAAGCAAAAAATTTCAGAATTGCACCTTGCAATGCGGAGAAATTACTGTTTGTGCATTTACAATATTCATTGATTTTTGCCACTGAAAAACGTCCAGAAATGATTGAAGCTACTGACTGAATGAAAGGAGCTGGCATCTCACTCTCTTTGAATCTTCTTTATCATGCTAAGAGGAGCAGGAAAAATCAAAAAATTTCAGAATTGCACCTTGCAATGCGGAGAAATTACTGTTTGTGCATTTACAATATTCATTGATTTTTGCCATTGAAAAACATGTTATTCATATACCAGAAATGTTTGAAGCTACTGACTGAATGAAAGGAGCTGGCACCTCACTCTCTTTGAATCTTCTTTATCATGCTAAGAGGAGCAGGAAAAAGCAAAAAATTTCAGAATTGCACCTTGCAATGCGGAGAAATTACTGTTTGTGCATTTACAATATTCATTGATTTTTGCCATTGAAAAACATCCAGAAATGATTGAAGCTACTGACTGAATGAAAGGAGCTGGCATCTCACTCTCTTTGAATCTTCTTTATCATGCTAAGAGGAGCAGGAAAAAGCAAAAAATTTCAGAATTGCACCTTGCAATGCGGAGAAATTACTGTTTGTGCATTTACAATATTCATTGATTTTTGCCATTGAAAAACATCATGTTATTCATATACCAGAAATGTTTGAAGCTACTGACTGAATGAAAGGAGCTGACATCTCACTCTCTTTGAATCTTCTTTATCATGCTAAGAGGAGCAGGAAAAAGCAAAAAATTTCAGAATTGCACCTTGCAATGCGGAGAAATTACTGTTTGTGCATTTACAATATTCATTGATTTTTGCCATTGAAAAACATCCAGAAATGATTGAAGCTACTGACTGAATGAAAGGAGCTGGCATCTCACTCTCTTTGAATCTTCTTTATCATGCTAAGAGGAGCAGGAAAAAGCAAAAAATTTCAGAATTGCACCTTGCAATGCGGAGAAATTACTGTTTGTGCATTTACAATATTCATTGATTTTTGAAATTGAAAAACATCATGTTATTCATATACCAGAAATGTTTGAAGCTACTGACTGAATGAAAGGAGCTGGCATCTCACTCTCTTTGAATCTTCTTTATCATGCTAAGAGGAGCAGGAAAAAGCAAAAAATTTCAGAATTGCACCTTGCAATGCGGAGAAATTACTGTTTGTGCATTTACAATATTCATTGATTTTTGCCATTGAAAAACATCATGTTATTCATATACCAGAAATGTTTGAAGCTACTGACTGAATGAAAGGAGCTGGCATCTCACTCTCTTTGAATCTTCTTTATCACGCTAAGAGGAGCAGGAAAAAGCAAAAAATTTCAGAATTGCACCTTGCAATGTGGAGAAATTACTGTTTGTGCATTTACAATATTCATTGATTTTTACCATTGAAAAACGTCCAGAAATGATTGAAGCTACTGACTGAATGAAAGTAACTGGCATCTCACTCTCTTTGAATCTTCTTTATCATGCTAAGAGGAGCAGGAAAAAGCAAAAAATTTCAGACTTGCACCTTGCAATGCGGAGAAATTACTGTTTGTGCATTTACAATATTCATTGATTTTTGCCATTGAAAAACATCATGTTATTCATATACCAGAAATGTTTGAAGCTACTGACTGAATGAAAGGAGCTGGCATCTCACTCTCTTTGAATCTTCTTTATCATGCTAAGAGGAGCAGGAAAAAGCAAAAAATTTCAGAATTGCACCTTGCAATGCGGAGAAATTACTGTTTGTGCATTTACAATATTCATTGATTTTTGCCATTGAAAAACGTCCAGAAATGATTGAAGCTACTGACTGAATGAAAGGAGCTGGCATCTCACTCTCTTTGAATCTTCTTTATCATGCTAAGAGGAGCAGGAAAAAGCAAAAAATTTCAGAATTGCACCTTGCAATGCGGAGAAATTACTGTTTGTGCATTTACAATCTTCATTAATTTTTGCCATTGAAAAACGTCCAGAAATGATTGAAGCTACTGACTGAATGAAAGGAGCTGGCATCTCACTCTCTTTGAATCTTCTTTATCATGCTAAGAGGAGCAGGAAAAATCATAAAATTTCAGAATTGCACCTTGCAATGCGGAGAAATTACTGTTTGTGCATTTACAATATTCATTGATTTTTGCCATTGAAAAACATGTTATTCATATACCAGAAATGTTTGAAGCTACTGACTGAATGAAAGGAGCTGGCACCTCACTCTCTTTGAATCTTCTTTATCATGCTAAGAGGAGCGGGAAAAAGCAAAAAATTTCAGAATTGCACCTTGCAATGCGGAGAAATTACTGTTTGTGCATTTACAATATTCATTGATTTTTGCCATTGAAAAACGTCCAGAAATGATTGAAGGTACTGACTGAATGAAAGGAGCTGGCATCTCACTCTCTTTGAATCTTCTTTATCATGCTAAGAGGAGCAGGAAAAAGCAAAAAATTTCAGAATTGCACCTTGCAATGCGGAGAAATTACTGTTTGTGCATTTACAATATTCATTGATTTTTGCCACTGAAAAACGTCCAGAAATGATTGAAGCTACTGACTGAATGAAAGGAGCTGGCATCTCACTCTCTTTGAATATTCTTTATCATGCTAAGAGGAGCAGGAAAAAGCAAAAAATTTCAGAATTGCACCTTGCAATGCGGAGAAATTACAGTTTGTGCATTTACAATATTCATTGATTTTTGCCATTGAAAAACATCCAGAAATGATTGAAGCTACTGACTGAATGAAAGGAGCTGGCATCTCACTCTCTTTGAATCTTCTTTATCATGCTAAGAGGAGCAGGAAAAAGCAAAAAATTTCAGAATTGCACCTTGCAATGCGGAGAAATTACTGTTTGTGCATTTACAATATTCATTGATTTTTGCCATTGAAAAACATCATGTTATTCATATACCAGAAATGTTTGAAGCTACTGACTGAATGAAAGGAGCTGGCATCTCACTCTCTTTGAATCTTCTTTATCATGCTAAGAGGAGCAGGAAAAAGCAAAAAATTTCAGAATTGCACCTTGCAATGCGGAGAAATTACTGTTTGTACATTTACAATATTCATTGATTTTTGCCATTGAAAAACATCCAGAAATGATTGAAGCTACTGACTGAATGAAAGGAGCTGGCATCTCACTCTCTTTGAATCTTCTTTATCATGCTAAGAGGAGCAGGAAAAAGCAAAAAATTTCAGAATTGCACCTTGCAATGCGGAGAAATTACTGTTTGTGCATTTACAATATTCATTGATTTTTGCCATTGAAAAACATCATGTTATTCATATACCAGAAATGTTTGAAGCTACTGACTGAATGAAAGGAGCTGACATCACACTCTCTTTGAATCTTCTTTATCATGCTAAGAGGAGCAGGAAAAAGCAAAAAATTTCAGAATTGCACCTTGCAATGCGGAGAAATTACTGTTTGTGCATTTACAATATTCATTGATTTTTGCCATTGAAAAACATCCAGAAATGATTGAAGCTACTGACTGAATGAAAAGAGCTGGCATCTCACTCTCTTTGAATCTTCTTTATCATGCTAAGAGGAGCAGGAAAAAGCAAAAAATTTCAGAATTGCACCTTGCAATGCGGAGAAATTACTGTTTGTGCATTTACAATATTCATTGATTTTTGCCATTGAAAAACATCATGTTATTCATATACCAGAAATGTTTGAAGCTACTGACTGAATGAAAGGAGCTGGCATCTCACTCTCTTTGAATCTTCTTTATCATGCTAAGAGGAGCAGGAAAAAGCAAAAAATTTCAGAATTGCACCTTGCAATGCGGAGAAATTACTGTTTGTGCATTTACAATATTCATTGATTTTTGCCATTGAAAAACGTCCAGAAATGATTGAAGGTACTGACTGAATGAAAGGAGCTGGCATCTCACTCTCTTTGAATCTTCTTTATCATGCTAAGAGGAGCAGGAAAAAGCAAAAAATTTCAGAATTGCACCTTGCAATGCGGAGAAATTACTATTTGTGCATTTACAATATTCATTGGTTTTTGCCATTGAAAAACGTCCAGAAATGATTGAAGCTACTGACTGAATGAAAGGAGCTGGCATCTCACTCTCTTTGAATCTTCTTTATCATGCTAAGAGGAGCAGGAAAAAGCAAAAAATTTCAGAATTGCACCTTGCAATGCGGAGAAATTACAGTTTGTGCATTTACAATATTCATTGATTTTTGCCATTGAAAAACATCCAGAAATGATTGAAGCTACTGACTGAATGAAAGGAGCTGGCATCTCACTCTCTTTGAATCTTCTTTATCATGCTAAGAGGAGCAGGAAAAAGCAAAAAATTTCAGAATTGCACCTTGCAATGCGGAGAAATTACTGTTTGTGCATTTACAATATTCATTGATTTTTGCCATTGAAAAACATCATGTTATTCATATACCAGAAATGTTTGAAGCTACTGACTGAATGAAAGGAGCTGGCATCTCACTCTCTTTGAATCTTCTTTATCATGCTAAGAGGAGCAGGAAAAAGCAAAAAATTTCAGAATTGCACCTTGCAATGTGGAGAAATTACTGTTTGTGCATTTACAATATTCATTGATTTTTACCATTGAAAAACGTCCAGAAATGATTGAAGCTACTGACTGAATGAAAGTAGCTGGCATCTCACTCTCTTTGAATCTTCTTTATCATGCTAAGAGGAGCAGGAAAAAGCAAAAAATTTCAGACTTGCACCTTGCAATGCGGAGAAATTACTGTTTGTGCATTTACAATATTCATTGATTTTTGCCATTGAAAAACATCATGTTATTCATATACCAGAAATGTTTGAAGCTACTGACTGAATGAAAGGAGCTGGCATCTCACTCTCTTTGAATCTTCTTTATCATGCTAAGAGGAGCAGGAAAAAGCAAAAAATTTCAGAATTGCACCTTGCAATGCGGAGAAATTACTGTTTGTGCATTTACAATATTCATTGATTTTTGCCATTGAAAAACATCATGTTATTCATATACCAGAAATGTTTGAAGCTACTGACTGAATGAAAGGAGCTGGCATCTCACTCTCTTTGAATCTTCTTTATCATGCTAAGAGGAGCAGGAAAAAGCAAACAATTTCAGAATTGCACCTTGCAATGTGGAGAAATTACTGTTTGTGCATTTACAATATTCATTGATTTTTACCATTGAAAAACGTCCAGAAATGATTGAAGCTACTGACTGAATGAAAGTAGCTGGCATCTCACTCTCTTTGAATCTTCTTTATCATGCTAAGAGGAGCAGGAAAAAGCAAAAAATTTCAGACTTGCACCTTGCAATGCGGAGAAATTACTGTTTGTGCATTTACAATATTCATTGATTTTTGCCATTGAAAAACATCATGTTATTCATATACCAGAAATGTTTGAAGCTACTGACTGAATGAAAGGAGCTGACATCTCACTCTCTTTGAATCTTCTTTATCATGCTAAGAGGAGCAGGAAAAAGCAAAAATTTCAGAATTGCACCTTGCAATGCGGAGAAATTACTGTTTGTGCATTTACAATATTCATTGATTTTTGCCATTGAAAAACGTCCAGAAATGATTGAAGCTACTGACTGAATGAAAGGAGCTGGCATCTCACTCTCTTTGAATCTTCTTTATCATGCTAAGAGGAGCAGGAAAAAGCAAAAAATTTCAGAATTGCACCTTGCAATGCGGAGAAATTACTGTTTGTGCATTTACAATATTCATTGATTTTTGCCATTGAAAAACATGTTATTCATATACCAGAAATGTTTGAAGCTACTGACTGAATGAAAGGAGCTGGCACCTCACTCTCTTTGAATTTTCTTTATCATGCTAAGAGGAGCGGGAAAAAGCAAAAAATTTCAGAATTGCACCTTGCAATGCGGAGAAATTACTGTTTGTGCATTTATAATATTCAATGATTTTTGCCATTGAAAAACGTCCAGAAATGATTGAAGCTACTGACTGAACGAAAGGAGCTGGCATCTCACTCTCTTTGAATCTTCTTTATCATGCTAAGAGGAGCAGGAAAAAGCAAAAAATTTCAGAATTGCACCTTGCAATGCGGAGAAATTACTGTTTGTGCATTTACAATATTCATTGATTTTTGCCATTGAAAAACATCATGTTATTCATATACCAGAAATGTTTGAAGCTACTGACTGAATGAAAGGAGCTGACATCTCACTCTCTTTGAATCTTCTTTATCATGCTAAGAGGAGCAGGAAAAAGCAAAAAATTTCAGAATTGCACCTTGCAATGCGGAGAAATTACTGTTTGTGCATTTACAATATTCATTGATTTTTACCATTGAAAAACGTCCAGAAATGATTGAAGCTACTGACTGAATGAAAGTAGCTGGCATCTCACTCTCTTTGAATCTTCTTTATCATGCTAAGAGGAGCAGGAAAAAGCAAAAAATTTCAGACTTGCACCTTGCAATGCGGAGAAATTACTGTTTGTGCATTTACAATATTCATTGATTTTTGCCATTGAAAAACATCATGTTATTCATATACCAGAAATGTTTGAAGCTACTGACTGAATGAAAGGAGCTGGCATCTCACTCTCTTTGAATCTTCTTTATCATGCTAAGAGGAGCAGGAAAAAGCAAAAAATTTCAGAATTGCACCTTGCAATGCGGAGAAATTACTGTTTGTGCATTTACAATATTCATTGATTTTTGCCATTGAAAAACATGTTATTCATATACCAGAAATGTTTGAAGCTACTGACTGAATGAAAGGAGCTGGCACCTCACTCTCTTTGAATCTTCTTTATCATGCTAAGAGGAGCGGGAAAAAGCAAAAAATTTCAGAATTGCACCTTGCAATGCGGAGAAATTACTGTTTGTGCATTTACAATATTCATTGATTTTTGCCATTGAAAAACGTCCAGAAATGATTGAAGGTACTGACTGAATGAAAGGAGCTGGCATCTCACTCTCTTTGAATCTTCTTTATCATGCTAAGAGGAGCAGGAAAAAGCAAAAAATTTCAGAATTGCACCTTGCAATGCGGAGAAATTACTGTTTGTGCATTTACAATATTCATTGATTTTTGCCACTGAAAAACGTCCAGAAATGATTGAAGCTACTGACTGAATGAAAGGAGCTGGCATCTCACTCTCTTTGAATCTTCTTTATCATGCTAAGAGGAGCAGGAAAAATCAAAAAATTTCAGAATTGCACCTTGCAATGCGGAGAAATTACTGTTTGTGCATTTACAATATTCATTGATTTTTGCCATTGAAAAACATGTTATTCATATACCAGAAATGTTTGAAGCTACTGACTGAATGAAAGGAGCTGGCACCTCACTCTCTTTGAATCTTCTTTATCATGCTAAGAGGAGCAGGAAAAAGCAAAAAATTTCAGAATTGCACCTTGCAATGCGGAGAAATTACTGTTTGTGCATTTACAATATTCATTGATTTTTGCCATTGAAAAACATCCAGAAATGATTGAAGCTACTGACTGAATGAAAGGAGCTGGCATCTCACTCTCTTTGAATCTTCTTTATCATGCTAAGAGGAGCAGGAAAAAGCAAAAAATTTCAGAATTGCACCTTGCAATGCGGAGAAATTACTGTTTGTGCATTTACAATATTCATTGATTTTTGCCATTGAAAAACATCATGTTATTCATATACCAGAAATGTTTGAAGCTACTGACTGAATGAAAGGAGCTGACATCTCACTCTCTTTGAATCTTCTTTATCATGCTAAGAGGAGCAGGAAAAAGCAAAAAATTTCAGAATTGCACCTTGCAATGCGGAGAAATTACTGTTTGTGCATTTACAATATTCATTGATTTTTGCCATTGAAAAACATCCAGAAATGATTGAAGCTACTGACTGAATGAAAGGAGCTGGCATCTCACTCTCTTTGAATCTTCTTTATCATGCTAAGAGGAGCAGGAAAAAGCAAAAAATTTCAGAATTGCACCTTGCAATGCGGAGAAATTACTGTTTGTGCATTTACAATATTCATTGATTTTTGAAATTGAAAAACATCATGTTATTCATATACCAGAAATGTTTGAAGCTACTGACTGAATGAAAGGAGCTGGCATCTCACTCTCTTTGAATCTTCTTTATCATGCTAAGAGGAGCAGGAAAAAGCAAAAAATTTCAGAATTGCACCTTGCAATGCGGAGAAATTACTGTTTGTGCATTTACAATATTCATTGATTTTTGCCATTGAAAAACATCATGTTATTCATATACCAGAAATGTTTGAAGCTACTGACTGAATGAAAGGAGCTGGCATCTCACTCTCTTTGAATCTTCTTTATCACGCTAAGAGGAGCAGGAAAAAGCAAAAAATTTCAGAATTGCACCTTGCAATGTGGAGAAATTACTGTTTGTGCATTTACAATATTCATTGATTTTTACCATTGAAAAACGTCCAGAAATGATTGAAGCTACTGACTGAATGAAAGTAACTGGCATCTCACTCTCTTTGAATCTTCTTTATCATGCTAAGAGGAGCAGGAAAAAGCAAAAAATTTCAGACTTGCACCTTGCAATGCGGAGAAATTACTGTTTGTGCATTTACAATATTCATTGATTTTTGCCATTGAAAAACATCATGTTATTCATATACCAGAAATGTTTGAAGCTACTGACTGAATGAAAGGAGCTGGCATCTCACTCTCTTTGAATCTTCTTTATCATGCTAAGAGGAGCAGGAAAAAGCAAAAAATTTCAGAATTGCACCTTGCAATGCGGAGAAATTACTGTTTGTGCATTTACAATATTCATTGATTTTTGCCATTGAAAAACGTCCAGAAATGATTGAAGCTACTGACTGAATGAAAGGAGCTGGCATCTCACTCTCTTTGAATCTTCTTTATCATGCTAAGAGGAGCAGGAAAAAGCAAAAAATTTCAGAATTGCACCTTGCAATGCGGAGAAATTACTGTTTGTGCATTTACAATCTTCATTAATTTTTGCCATTGAAAAACGTCCAGAAATGATTGAAGCTACTGACTGAATGAAAGGAGCTGGCATCTCACTCTCTTTGAATCTTCTTTATCATGCTAAGAGGAGCAGGAAAAATCATAAAATTTCAGAATTGCACCTTGCAATGCGGAGAAATTACTGTTTGTGCATTTACAATATTCATTGATTTTTGCCATTGAAAAACATGTTATTCATATACCAGAAATGTTTGAAGCTACTGACTGAATGAAAGGAGCTGGCACCTCACTCTCTTTGAATCTTCTTTATCATGCTAAGAGGAGCGGGAAAAAGCAAAAAATTTCAGAATTGCACCTTGCAATGCGGAGAAATTACTGTTTGTGCATTTACAATATTCATTGATTTTTGCCATTGAAAAACGTCCAGAAATGATTGAAGGTACTGACTGAATGAAAGGAGCTGGCATCTCACTCTCTTTGAATCTTCTTTATCATGCTAAGAGGAGCAGGAAAAAGCAAAAAATTTCAGAATTGCACCTTGCAATGCGGAGAAATTACTGTTTGTGCATTTACAATATTCATTGATTTTTGCCACTGAAAAACGTCCAGAAATGATTGAAGCTACTGACTGAATGAAAGGAGCTGGCATCTCACTCTCTTTGAATCTTCTTTATCATGCTAAGAGGAGCAGGAAAAAGCAAAAAATTTCAGAATTGCACCTTGCAATGCGGAGAAATTACAGTTTGTGCATTTACAATATTCATTGATTTTTGCCATTGAAAAACATCCAGAAATGATTGAAGCTACTGACTGAATGAAAGGAGCTGGCATCTCACTCTCTTTGAATCTTCTTTATCATGCTAAGAGGAGCAGGAAAAAGCAAAAAATTTCAGAATTGCACCTTGCAATGCGGAGAAATTACTGTTTGTGCATTTACAATATTCATTGATTTTTGCCATTGAAAAACATCATGTTATTCATATACCAGAAATGTTTGAAGCTACTGACTGAATGAAAGGAGCTGGCATCTCACTCTCTTTGAATCTTCTTTATCATGCTAAGAGGAGCAGGAAAAAGCAAAAAATTTCAGAATTGCACCTTGCAATGCGGAGAAATTACTGTTTGTACATTTACAATATTCATTGATTTTTGCCATTGAAAAACATCCAGAAATGATTGAAGCTACTGACTGAATGAAAGGAGCTGGCATCTCACTCTCTTTGAATCTTCTTTATCATGCTAAGAGGAGCAGGAAAAAGCAAAAAATTTCAGAATTGCACCTTGCAATGCGGAGAAATTACTGTTTGTGCATTTACAATATTCATTGATTTTTGCCATTGAAAAACATCATGTTATTCATATACCAGAAATGTTTGAAGCTACTGACTGAATGAAAGGAGCTGACATCACACTCTCTTTGAATCTTCTTTATCATGCTAAGAGGAGCAGGAAAAAGCAAAAAATTTCAGAATTGCACCTTGCAATGCGGAGAAATTACTGTTTGTGCATTTACAATATTCATTGATTTTTGCCATTGAAAAACATCCAGAAATGATTGAAGCTACTGACTGAATGAAAAGAGCTGGCATCTCACTCTCTTTGAATCTTCTTTATCATGCTAAGAGGAGCAGGAAAAAGCAAAAAATTTCAGAATTGCACCTTGCAATGCGGAGAAATTACTGTTTGTGCATTTACAATATTCATTGATTTTTGCCATTGAAAAACATCATGTTATTCATATACCAGAAATGTTTGAAGCTACTGACTGAATGAAAGGAGCTGGCATCTCACTCTCTTTGAATCTTCTTTATCATGCTAAGAGGAGCAGGAAAAAGCAAAAAATTTCAGAATTGCACCTTGCAATGCGGAGAAATTACTGTTTGTGCATTTACAATATTCATTGATTTTTGCCATTGAAAAACGTCCAGAAATGATTGAAGGTACTGACTGAATGAAAGGAGCTGGCATCTCACTCTCTTTGAATCTTCTTTATCATGCTAAGAGGAGCAGGAAAAAGCAAAAAATTTCAGAATTGCACCTTGCAATGCGGAGAAATTACTATTTGTGCATTTACAATATTCATTGGTTTTTGCCATTGAAAAACGTCCAGAAATGATTGAAGCTACTGACTGAATGAAAGGAGCTGGCATCTCACTCTCTTTGAATCTTCTTTATCATGCTAAGAGGAGCAGGAAAAAGCAAAAAATTTCAGAATTGCACCTTGCAATGCGGAGAAATTACAGTTTGTGCATTTACAATATTCATTGATTTTTGCCATTGAAAAACATCCAGAAATGATTGAAGCTACTGACTGAATGAAAGGAGCTGGCATCTCACTCTCTTTGAATCTTCTTTATCATGCTAAGAGGAGCAGGAAAAAGCAAAAAATTTCAGAATTGCACCTTGCAATGCGGAGAAATTACTGTTTGTGCATTTACAATATTCATTGATTTTTGCCATTGAAAAACATCATGTTATTCATATACCAGAAATGTTTGAAGCTACTGACTGAATGAAAGGAGCTGGCATCTCACTCTCTTTGAATCTTCTTTATCATGCTAAGAGGAGCAGGAAAAAGCAAAAAATTTCAGAATTGCACCTTGCAATGTGGAGAAATTACTGTTTGTGCATTTACAATATTCATTGATTTTTACCATTGAAAAACGTCCAGAAATGATTGAAGCTACTGACTGAATGAAAGTAGCTGGCATCTCACTCTCTTTGAATCTTCTTTATCATGCTAAGAGGAGCAGGAAAAAGCAAAAAATTTCAGACTTGCACCTTGCAATGCGGAGAAATTACTGTTTGTGCATTTACAATATTCATTGATTTTTGCCATTGAAAAACATCATGTTATTCATATACCAGAAATGTTTGAAGCTACTGACTGAATGAAAGGAGCTGGCATCTCACTCTCTTTGAATCTTCTTTATCATGCTAAGAGGAGCAGGAAAAAGCAAAAAATTTCAGAATTGCACCTTGCAATGCGGAGAAATTACTGTTTGTGCATTTACAATATTCATTGATTTTTGCCATTGAAAAACATCATGTTATTCATATACCAGAAATGTTTGAAGCTACTGACTGAATGAAAGGAGCTGGCATCTCACTCTCTTTGAATCTTCTTTATCATGCTAAGAGGAGCAGGAAAAAGCAAACAATTTCAGAATTGCACCTTGCAATGTGGAGAAATTACTGTTTGTGCATTTACAATATTCATTGATTTTTACCATTGAAAAACGTCCAGAAATGATTGAAGCTACTGACTGAATGAAAGTAGCTGGCATCTCACTCTCTTTGAATCTTCTTTATCATGCTAAGAGGAGCAGGAAAAAGCAAAAAATTTCAGACTTGCACCTTGCAATGCGGAGAAATTACTGTTTGTGCATTTACAATATTCATTGATTTTTGCCATTGAAAAACATCATGTTATTCATATACCAGAAATGTTTGAAGCTACTGACTGAATGAAAGGAGCTGGCATCTCACTCTCTTTGAATCTTCTTTATCATGCTAAGAGGAGCAGGAAAAAGTAAAAAATTTCAGAATAGCACCTTGCAATGCGGAGAAATTACTGTTTGTGCATTTATAATATTCAATGATTTTTGCCATTGAAAAACGTCCAGAAATGATTGAAGCTACTGACTGAACGAAAGGAGCTGGCATCTCACTCTCTTTGAATCTTCTTTATCATGCTAAGAGGAGCAGGAAAAAGCAAAAAATTTCAGAATTGCACCTTGCAATGCGGAGAAATTACTGTTTGTGCATTTACAATATTCATTGATTTTTGCCATTGAAAAACATCCAGAAATGATTGAAGCTACTGACTGAATGAAAGGAGCTGGCATCTCACTCTCTTTGAATCTTCTTTATCATGCTAAGAGGAGCAGGAAAAAGCAAAAAATTTCAGAATTGCACCTTGCAATGCGGAGAAATTACTGTTTGTGCATTTACAATATTCATTGATTTTTGCCATTGAAAAACATCATGTTATTCATATACCAGAAATGTTTGAAGCTACTGACTGAATGAAAGGAGCTGACATCTCACTCTCTTTGAATCTTCTTTATCATGCTAAGAGGAGCAGGAAAAAGCAAAAAATTTCAGAATTGCACCTTGCAATGCGGAGAAATTACTGTTTGTGCATTTACAATATTCATTGATTTTTGCCATTGAAAAACGTCCAGAAATGATTGAAGCTACTGACTGAATGAAAGGAGCTGGCATCTCACTCTCTTTGAATCTTCTTTATCATGCTAAGAGGAGCAGGAAAAAGCAAAAAATTTCAGAATTGCACCTTGCAATGCGGAGAAATTACTGTTTGTGCATTTACAATATTCATTGATTTTTGCCATTGAAAAACATGTTATTCATATACCAGAAATGTTTGAAGCTACTGACTGAATGAAAGGAGCTGGCACCTCACTCTCTTTGAATCTTCTTTATCATGCTAAGAGGAGCGGGAAAAAGCAAAAAATTTCAGAATTGCACCTTGCAATGCGGAGAAATTACTGTTTGTGCATTTATAATATTCAATGATTTTTGCCATTGAAAAACGTCCAGAAATGATTGAAGCTACTGACTGAACGAAAGGAGCTGGCATCTCACTCTCTTTGAATCTTCTTTATCATGCTAAGAGGAGCAGGAAAAAGCAAAAAATTTCAGAATTGCACCTTGCAATGCGGAGAAATTACTGTTTGTGCATTTACAATATTCATTGATTTTTGCCATTGAAAAACATCATGTTATTCATATACCAGAAATGTTTGAAGCTACTGACTGAATGAAAGGAGCTGACATCTCACTCTCTTTGAATCTTCTTTATCATGCTAAGAGGAGCAGGAAAAAGCAAAAAATTTCAGAATTGCACCTTGCAATGCGGAGAAATTACTGTTTGTGCATTTACAATATTCATTGATTTTTACCATTGAAAAACGTCCAGAAATGATTGAAGCTACTGACTGAATGAAAGTAGCTGGCATCTCACTCTCTTTGAATCTTCTTTATCATGCTAAGAGGAGCAGGAAAAAGCAAAAAATTTCAGACTTGCACCTTGCAATGCGGAGAAATTACTGTTTGTGCATTTACAATATTCATTGATTTTTGCCATTGAAAAACATCATGTTATTCATATACCAGAAATGTTTGAAGCTACTGACTGAATGAAAGGAGCTGGCATCTCACTCTCTTTGAATCTTCTTTATCATGCTAAGAGGAGCAGGAAAAAGCAAAAAATTTCAGAATTGCACCTTGCAATGCGGAGAAATTACTGTTTGTGCATTTACAATATTCATTGATTTTTGCCATTGAAAAACATCCAGAAATGATTGAAGCTACTGACTGAATGAAAGGAGCTGGCATCTCACTCTCTTTGAATCTTCTTTATCATGCTAAGAGGAGCAGGAAAAAGCAAAAAATTTCAGAATTGCACCTTGCAATGCGGAGAAATTACTGTTTGTGCATTTACAATATTCATTGATTTTTGCCATTGAAAAACATCATGTTATTCATATACCAGAAATGTTTGAAGCTACTGACTGAATGAAAGGAGCTGACATCTCACTCTCTTTGAATCTTCTTTATCATGCTAAGAGGAGCAGGAAAAAGCAAAAAATTTCAGAATTGCACCTTGCAATGCGGAGAAATTGCTGTTTGTGCATTTACAATATTCATTGATTTTTGCCATTGAAAAACGTCCAGAAATGATTGAAGCTACTGACTGAATGAAAGGAGCTGGCATCTCACTCTCTTTGAATCTTCTTTATCATGCTAAGAGGAGCAGGAAAAAGCAAAAAATTTCAGAATTGCACCTTGCAATGCGGAGAAATTACTGTTTGTGCATTTACAATATTCATTGATTTTTGCCATTGAAAAACATGTTATTCATATACCAGAAATGTTTGAAGCTACTGACTGAATGAAAGGAGCTGGCACCTCACTCTCTTTGAATCTTCTTTATCATGCTAAGAGGAGCGGGAAAAAGCAAAAAATTTCAGAATTGCACCTTGCAATGCGGAGAAATTACTGTTTGTGCATTTACAATATTCATTGATTTTTGCCATTGAAAAACGTCCAGAAATGATTGAAGGTACTGACTGAATGAAAGGAGCTGGCATCTCACTCTCTTTGAATCTTCTTTATCATGCTAAGAGGAGCAGGAAAAAGCAAAAAATTTCAGAATTGCACCTTGCAATGCGGAGAAATTACAGTTTGTGCATTTACAATATTCATTGATTTTTGCCATTGAAAAACATCCAGAAATGATTGAAGCTACTGACTGAATGAAAGGAGCTGGCATCTCACTCTCTTTGAATCTTCTTTATCATGCTAAGAGGAGCAGGAAAAAGCAAAAAATTTCAGAATTGCACCTTGCAATGCGGAGAAATTACTGTTTGTGCATTTACAATATTCATTGATTTTTGCCATTGAAAAACATCATGTTATTCATATACCAGAAATGTTTGAAGCTACTGACTGAATGAAAGGAGCTGGCATCTCACTCTCTTTGAATCTTCTTTATCATGCTAAGAGGAGCAGGAAAAAGCAAAAAATTTCAGAATTGCACGTTGCAATGTGGAGAAATTACTGTTTGTGCATTTACAATATTCATTGATTTTTACCATTGAAAAACGTCCAGAAATGATTGAAGCTACTGACTGAATGAAAGTAGCTGGCATCTCACTCTCTTTGAATCTTCTTTATCATGCTAAGAGGAGCAGGAAAAAGCAAAAAATTTCAGACTTGCACCTTGCAATGCGGAGAAATTACTGTTTGTGCATTTACAATATTCATTGATTTTTGCCATTGAAAAACATCATGTTATTCATATACCAGAAATGTTTGAAGCTACTGACTGAATGAAAGGAGCTGGCATCTCACTCTCTTTGAATCTTCTTTATCATGCTAAGAGGAGCAGGAAAAAGCAAAAAATTTCAGAATTGCACCTTGCAATGTGGAGAAATTACTGTTTGTGCATTTACAATATTCATTGATTTTTACCATTGAAAAACGTCCAGAAATGATTGAAGCTACTGACTGAATGAAAGTAGCTGGCATCTCACTCTCTTTGAATCTTCTTTATCATGCTAAGAGGAGCAGGAAAAAGCAAAAAAATTTCAGACTTGCACCTTGCAATGCGGAGAAATTACTGTTTGTGCATTTACAATATTCATTGATTTTTGCCATTGAAAAACATCATGTTATTCATATACCAGAAATGTTTGAAGCTACTGACTGAATGAAAGGAGCTGGCATCTCACTCTCTTTGAATCTTCTTTATCATGCTAAGAGGAGCAGGAAAAAGCAAAAAATTTCAGAATTGCACCTTGCAATGCGGAGAAATTACTGTTTGTGCATTTACAATATTCATTGATTTTTGCTATTGAAAAACATCATGTTATTCATATACCAGAAATGATTGAAGCTACTGACTGAATGAAAGGAGCTGGCATCTCACTCTCTTTGAATCTTCTTTATCATGCTAAGAGGAGCAGGAAAAAGTAAAAAATTTCAGAATTGCACCTTGCAATGCGGAGAAATTACTGTTTGTGCATTTATAATATTCAATGATTTTTGCCATTGAAAAACGTCCAGAAATGATAGAAGCTACTGACTGAACGAAAGGAGCTGGCATCTCACTCTCTTTGAATCTTCTTTATCATGCTAAGAGGAGCAGGAAAAAGCAAAATATTTCAGAATTGCACCTTGCAATGCGGAGAAATTACTGTTTGTGCATTTACAATATTCATTGATTTTTGCCATTGAAAAACATCCAGAAATGATTGAAGCTACTGACTGAATGAAAGGAGCTGGCATCTCACTCTCTTTGAATCTTCTTTATCATGCTAAGAGGAGCAGGAAAAAGCAAAAAATTTCAGAATTGCACCTTGCAATGCGGAGAAATTACTGTTTGTGCATTTACAATATTCATTGATTTTTGCCATTGAAAAACATCATGTTATTCATATACCAGAAATGTTTGAAGCTACTGACTGAATGAAAGGAGCTGACATCTCACTCTCTTTGAATCTTCTTTATCATGCTAAGAGGAGCAGGAAAAAGCAAAAAATTTCAGAATTGCACCTTGCAATGCGGAGAAATTACTGTTTGTGCATTTACAATATTCATTGATTTTTGCCATTGAAAAACATCCAGAAATGATTGAAGCTACTGACTGAATGAAAGGAGCTGGCATCTCACTCTCTTTGAATCTTCTTTATCATGCTAAGAGGAGCAGGAAAAAGCAAAAAATTTCAGAATTGCACCTTGCAATGCGGAGAAATTACTGTTTGTGCATTTACAATATTCATTGATTTTTGCCATTGAAAAACATCATGTTATTCATATACCAGAAATGTTTGAAGCTACTGACTGAATGAAAGGAGCTGGCATCTCACTCTCTTTGAATCTTCTTTATCATGCTAAGAGGAGCAGGAAAAAGCAAAAAATTTCAGAATTGCACCTTGCAATGCGGAGAAATTACTGTTTGTGCATTTACAATATTCATTGAT
Source organism: Phyllobates terribilis (assembly GCF_046119375.1). Classification (NCBI taxonomy): domain Eukaryota; kingdom Metazoa; phylum Chordata; class Amphibia; order Anura; family Dendrobatidae; genus Phyllobates; species Phyllobates terribilis. The sequence continues at coordinate 94,839 of NW_027363717.1, forward strand.
TTTTGCCATTGAAAAACATCATGTTATTCATATACCAGAAATGTTTGAAGCTACTGACTGAATGAAAGGAGATGGCATCTCACTCTCTTTGAATCTTCTTTATCATGCTAAGAGGAGCAGGAAAAAGCAAAAAATTTCAGAATTGCACCTTGCAATGTGGAGAAATTACTGTTTGTGCATTTACAATATTCATTGATTTTTACCATTGAAAAACGTCCAGAAATGATTGAAGCTACTGACTGAATGAAAGTAACTGGCATCTCACTCTCTTTGAATCTTCTTTATCATGCTAAGAGGAGCAGGAAAAAGCAAAAAATTTCAGACTTGCACCTTGCAATGCGGAGAAATTACTGTTTGTGCATTTACAATATTCATTGATTTTTGCCATTGAAAAACATCATGTTATTCATATACCAGAAATGTTTGAAGCTACTGACTGAATGAAAGGAGCTGGCATCTCACTCTCTTTGAATCTTCTTTATCATGCTAAGAGGAGCAGGAAAAAGCAAAAAATTTCAGAATTGCACCTTGCAATGCGGAGAAATTACTGTTTGTGCATTTACAATATTCATTGATTTTTGCCATTGAAAAACGTCCAGAAATGATTGAAGCTACTGACTGAATGAAAGGAGCTGGCATCTCACTCTCTTTGAATCTTCTTTATCATGCTAAGAGGAGCAGGAAAAAGCAAAAAATTTCAGAATTGCACCTTGCAATGCGGAGAAATTACTGTTTGTGCATTTACAATCTTCATTAATTTTTGCCATTGAAAAACGTCCAGAAATGATTGAAGCTACTGACTGAATGAAAGGAGCTGGCATCTCACTCTCTTTGAATCTTCTTTATCATGCTAAGAGGAGCAGGAAAAATCAAAAAATTTCAGAATTGCACCTTGCAATGCGGAGAAATTACTGTTTGTGCATTTACAATATTCATTGATTTTTGCCATTGAAAAACATGTTATTCATATACCAGAAATGTTTGAAGCTACTGACTGAATGAAAGGAGCTGGCACCTCACTCTCTTTGAATCTTCTTTATCATGCTAAGAGGAGCGGGAAAAAGCAAAAAATTTCAGAATTGCACCTTGCAATGCGGAGAAATTACTGTTTGTGCATTTACAATATTCATTGATTTTTGCCATTGAAAAACGTCCAGAAATGATTGAAGGTACTGACTGAATGAAAGGAGCTGGCATCTCACTCTCTTTGAATCTTCTTTATCATGCTAAGAGGAGCAGGAAAAAGCAAAAAATTTCAGAATTGCACCTTGCAATGCGGAGAAATTACTGTTTGTGCATTTACAATATTCATTGATTTTTGCCACTGAAAAACGTCCAGAAATGATTGAAGCTACTGACTGAATGAAAGGAGCTGGCATCTCACTCTCTTTGAATCTTCTTTATCATGCTAAGAGGAGCAGGAAAAATCAAAAAATTTCAGAATTGCACCTTGCAATGCGGAGAAATTACTGTTTGTGCATTTACAATATTCATTGATTTTTGCCATTGAAAAACATGTTATTCATATACCAGAAATGTTTGAAGCTACTGACTGAATGAAAGGAGCTGGCACCTCACTCTCTTTGAATCTTCTTTATCATGCTAAGAGGAGCAGGAAAAAGCAAAAAATTTCAGAATTGCACCTTGCAATGCGGAGAAATTACTGTTTGTGCATTTACAATATTCATTGATTTTTGCCATTGAAAAACATCCAGAAATGATTGAAGCTACTGACTGAATGAAAGGAGCTGGCATCTCACTCTCTTTGAATCTTCTTTATCATGCTAAGAGGAGCAGGAAAAAGCAAAAAATTTCAGAATTGCACCTTGCAATGCGGAGAAATTACTGTTTGTGCATTTACAATATTCATTGATTTTTGCCATTGAAAAACATCATGTTATTCATATACCAGAAATGTTTGAAGCTACTGACTGAATGAAAGGAGCTGACATCTCACTCTCTTTGAATCTTCTTTATCATGCTAAGAGGAGCAGGAAAAAGCAAAAAATTTCAGAATTGCACCTTGCAATGCGGAGAAATTACTGTTTGTGCATTTACAATATTCATTGATTTTTGCCATTGAAAAACATCCAGAAATGATTGAAGCTACTGACTGAATGAAAGGAGCTGGCATCTCACTCTCTTTGAATCTTCTTTATCATGCTAAGAGGAGCAGGAAAAAGCAAAAAATTTCAGAATTGCACCTTGCAATGCGGAGAAATTACTGTTTGTGCATTTACAATATTCATTGATTTTTGCCATTGAAAAACATCATGTTATTCATATACCAGAAATGTTTGAAGCTACTGACTGAATGAAAGGAGCTGGCATCTCACTCTCTTTGAATCTTCTTTATCATGCTAAGAGGAGCAGGAAAAAGCAAAAAATTTCAGAATTGCACCTTGCAATGCGGAGAAATTACTGTTTGTGCATTTACAATATTCATTGATTTTTGCCATTGAAAAACATCATGTTATTCATATACCAGAAATGTTTGAAGCTACTGACTGAATGAAAGGAGCTGGCATCTCACTCTCTTTGAATCTTCTTTATCATGCTAAGAGGAGCAGGAAAAAGCAAAAAATTTCAGAATTGCACCTTGCAATGCGGAGAAATTACTGTTTGTGCATTTACAATATTCATTGATTTTTGCCATTGAAAAACATCCAGAAATGATTGAAGCTACTGACTGAATGAAAGGAGCTGGCATCTCACTCTCTTTGAATCTTCTTTATCATGCTAAGAGGAGCAGGAAAAAGCAAAAAATTTCAGAATTGCACCTTGCAATGCGGAGAAATTACTGTTTGTGCATTTACAATATTCATTGATTTTTGCCATTGAAAAACATCATGTTATTCATATACCAGAAATGTTTGAAGCTACTGACTGAATGAAAGGAGCTGGCATCTCACTCTCTTTGAATCTTCTTTATCATGCTAAGAGGAGCAGGAAAAAGCAAAAAATTTCAGAATTGCACCTTGCAATGCGGAGAAATTACTGTTTGTGCATTTACAATATTCATTGATTTTTGCCATTGAAAAACATCATGTTATTCATATACCAGAAATGTTTGAAGCTACTGACTGAATGAAAGGAGCTGGCATCTCACTCTCTTTGAATCTTCTTTATCATGCTAAGAGGAGCAGGAAAAAGCAAAAAATTTCAGAATTGCACCTTGCAATGCGGAGAAATTACTGTTTGTGCATTTACAATATTCATTGATTTTTGCCATTGAAAAACGTCCAGAAATGATTGAAGCTACTGACTGAATGAAAGGAGCTGGCATCTCACTCTCTTTGAATCTTCTTTATCATGCTAAGAGGAGCAGGAAAAAGCAAAAAATTTCAGAATTGCACCTTGCAATGCGGAGAAATTACTGTTTGTGCATTTACAATCTTCATTAATTTTTGCCATTGAAAAATGTCCAGAAATGATTGAAGCTACTGACTGAATGAAAGGAGCTGGCATCTCACTCTCTTTGAATCTTCTTTATCATGCTAAGAGGAGCAGGAAAAATCAAAAAATTTCAGAATTGCACCTTGCAATGCGGAGAAATTACTGTTTGTGCATTTACAATATTAATTGATTTTTGCCATTGAAAAACATGTTATTCATATACCAGAAATGTTTGAAGCTACTGACTGAATGAAAGGAGCTGGCACCTCACTCTCTTTGAATCTTCTTTATCATGCTAAGAGGAGCGGGAAAAAGCAAAAAATTTCAGAATTGCACCTTGCAATGCGGAGAAATTACTGTTTGTGCATTTACAATATTCATTGATTTTTGCCATTGAAAAACGTCCAGAAATGATTGAAGGTACTGACTGAATGAAAGGAGCTGGCATCTCACTCTCTTTGAATCTTCTTTATCATGCTAAGAGGAGCAGGAAAAAGCAAAAAATTTCAGAATTGCACCTTGCAATGCGGAGAAATTACTGTTTGTGCATTTACAATATTCATTGATTTTTGCCATTGAAAAACATGTTATTCATATACCAGAAATGTTTGAAGCTACTGACTGAATGAAAGGAGCTGGCACCTCACTCTCTTTGAATCTTCTTTATCATGCTAAGAGGAGCAGGAAAAAGCAAAAAATTTCAGAATTGCACCTTGCAATGCGGAGAAATTACTGTTTGTGCATTTACAATATTCATTGATTTTTGCCATTGAAAAACATCCAGAAATGATTGAAGCTACTGACTGAATGAAAGGAGCTGGCATCTCACTCTCTTTGAATCTTCTTTATCATGCTAAGAGGAGCAGGAAAAAGCAAAAAATTTCAGAATTGCACCTTGCAATGCGGAGAAATTACTGTTTGTGCATTTACAATATTCATTGATTTTTGCCATTGAAAAACATCATGTTATTCATATACCAGAAATGTTTGAAGCTACTGACTGAATGAAAGGAGCTGACATCTCACGCTCTTTGAATCTTCTTTATCATGCTAAGAGGAGCAGGAAAAAGCAAAAAATTTCAGAATTGCACCTTGCAATGCGGAGAAATTACTGTTTGTGCATTTACAATATTCATTGATTTTTGCCATTGAAAAACATCCAGAAATGATTGAAGCTACTGACTGAATGAAAGGAGCTGGCATCTCACTCTCTTTGAATCTTCTTTATCATGCTAAGAGGAGCAGGAAAAAGCAAAAAATTTCAGAATTGCACCTTGCAATGCGGAGAAATTACTGTTTGTGCATTTACAATATTCATTGATTTTTGCCATTGAAAAACATCATGTTATTCATATACCAGAAATGTTTGAAGCTACTGACTGAATGAAAGGAGCTGTCATCTCACTCTCTTTGAATCTTCTTTATCATGCTAAGAGGAGCAGGAAAAAGAAAAAAAATTCAGAATTGCACCTTGCAATGCGGAGAAATTACTGTTTGTGCATTTACAATATTCATTGATTTTTGCCATTGAAAAACATCATGTTATTCATATACCAGAAATGTTTGAAGCTACTGACTGAATGAAAGGAGCTGGCATCTCACTCTCTTTGAATCTTCTTTATCATGCTAAGAGGAGCAGGAAAAAGCAAAAAATTTCAGAATTGCACCTTGCAATGCGGAGAAATTACTGTTTGTGCATGTACAATCTTCATTAATTTTTGCCATTGAAAAATTTCCAGAAATGATTGAAGCTACTGACTGAATGAAAGGAGCTGGCATCTCACTCTCTTTGAATCTTCTTTATCATGCTAAGAGGAGCAGGAAAAATCAAAAAATTTCAGAATTGCACCTTGCAATGCGGAGAAATTACTGTTTGTGCATTTACAATATTAATTGATTTTTGCCATTGAAAAACATGTTATTCATATACCAGAAATGTTTGAAGCTACTGACTGAATGAAAGGAGCTGGCACCTCACTCTCTTTGAATCTTCTTTATCATGCTAAGAGGAGCGGGAAAAAGCAAAAAATTTCAGAATTGCACCTTGCAATGCGGAGAAATTACTGTTTGTGCATTTACAATATTCATTGATTTTTGCCATTGAAAAACGTCCAGAAATGATTGAAGGTACTGACTGAATGAAAGGAGCTGGCATCTCACTCTCTTTGAATCTTCTTTATCATGCTAAGAGGAGCAGGAAAAAGCAAAAAATTTCAGAATTGCACCTTGCAATGCGGAGAAATTACTGTTTGTGCATTTACAATATTCATTGATTTTTGCCATTGAAAAACATGTTATTCATATACCAGAAATGTTTGAAGCTACTGACTGAATGAAAGGAGCTGGCACCTCACTCTCTTTGAATCTTCTTTATCATGCTAAGAGGAGCAGGAAAAAGCAAAAAATTTCAGAATTGCACCTTGCAATGCGGAGAAATTACTGTTTGTGCATTTACAATATTCATTGATTTTTGCCATTGAAAAACATCCAGAAATGATTGAAGCTACTGACTGAATGAAAGGAGCTGGCATCTCACTCTCTTTGAATCTTCTTTATCATGCTAAGAGGAGCAGGAAAAAGCAAAAAATTTCAGAATTGCACCTTGCAATGCGGAGAAATTACTGTTTGTGCATTTACAATATTCATTGATTTTTGCCATTGAAAAACATCATGTTATTCATATACCAGAAATGTTTGAAGCTACTGACTGAATGAAAGGAGCTGACATCTCACGCTCTTTGAATCTTCTTTATCATGCTAAGAGGAGCAGGAAAAAGCAAAAAATTTCAGAATTGCACCTTGCAATGCGGAGAAATTACTGTTTGTGCATTTACAATATTCATTGATTTTTGCCATTGAAAAACATCCAGAAATGATTGAAGCTACTGACTGAATGAAAGGAGCTGGCATCTCACTCTCTTTGAATCTTCTTTATCATGCTAAGAGGAGCAGGAAAAAGCAAAAAATTTCAGAATTGCACCTTGCAATGCGGAGAAATTACTGTTTGTGCATTTACAATATTCATTGATTTTTGCCATTGAAAAACATCATGTTATTCATATACCAGAAATGTTTGAAGCTACTGACTGAATGAAAGGAGCTGGCATCTCACTCTCTTTGAATCTTCTTTATCATGCTAAGAGGAGCAGGAAAAAGAAAAAAAATTCAGAATTGCACCTTGCAATGCGGAGAAATTACTGTTTGTGCATTTACAATATTCATTGATTTTTGCCATTGAAAAACATCATGTTATTCATATACCAGAAATGTTTGAAGCTACTGACTGAATGAAAGGAGCTGGCATCTCACTCTCTTTGAATCTTCTTTATCATGCTAAGAGGAGCAGGAAAAAGCAAAAAATTTCAGAATTGCACCTTGCAATGTGGAGAAATTACTGTTTGTGCATTTACAATATTCATTGATTTTTACCATTGAAAAACGTCCAGAAATGATTGAAGCTACTGACTGAATGAAAGTAACTGGCATCTCACTCTCTTTGAATCTTCTTTATCATGCTAAGAGGAGCAGGAAAAAGCAAAAAATTTCAGACTTGCACCTTGCAATGCGGAGAAATTACTGTTTGTGCATTTACAATATTCATTGATTTTTGCCATTGAAAAACATCATGTTATTCATATACCAGAAATGTTTGAAGCTACTGACTGAATGAAAGGAGCTGGCATCTCACTCTCTTTGAATCTTCTTTATCATGCTAAGAGGAGCAGGAAAAAGCAAAAAATTTCAGAATTGCACCTTGCAATGCGGAGAAATTACTGTTTGTGCATTTACAATATTCATTGATTTTTGCCATTGAAAAACGTCCAGAAATGATTGAAGCTACTGACTGAATGAAAGGAGCTGGCATCTCACTCTCTTTGAATCTTCTTTATCATGCTAAGAGGAGCAGGAAAAAGCAAAAAATTTCAGAATTGCACCTTGCAATGCGGAGAAATTACTGTTTGTGCATTTACAATCTTCATTAATTTTTGCCATTGAAAAACGTCCAGAAATGATTGAAGCTACTGACTGAATGAAAGGAGCTGGCATCTCACTCTCTTTGAATCTTCTTTATCATGCTAAGAGGAGCAGGAAAAATCAAAAAATTTCAGAATTGCACCTTGCAATGCGGAGAAATTACTGTTTGTGCATTTACAATATTCATTGATTTTTGCCATTGAAAAACATGTTATTCATATACCAGAAATGTTTGAAGCTACTGACTGAATGAAAGGAGCTGGCACCTCACTCTCTTTGAATCTTCTTTATCATGCTAAGAGGAGCGGGAAAAAGCAAAAAATTTCAGAATTGCACCTTGCAATGCGGAGAAATTACTGTTTGTGCATTTACAATATTCATTGATTTTTGCCATTGAAAAACGTCCAGAAATGATTGAAGGTACTGACTGAATGAAAGGAGCTGGCATCTCACTCTCTTTGAATCTTCTTTATCATGCTAAGAGGAGCAGGAAAAAGCAAAAAATTTCAGAATTGCACCTTGCAATGCGGAGAAATTACTGTTTGTGCATTTACAATATTCATTGATTTTTGCCGCTGAAAAACGTCCAGAAATGATTGAAGCTACTGACTGAATGAAAGGAGCTGGCATCTCACTCTCTTTGAATCTTCTTTATCATGCTAAGAGGAGCAGGAAAAAGCAAAAAATTTCAGAATTGCACCTTGCAATGCGGAGAAATTACAGTTTGTGCATTTACAATATTCATTGATTTTTGCCATTGAAAAACATCCAGAAATGATTGAAGCTACTGACTGAATGAAAGGAGCTGGCATCTCACTCTCTTTGAATCTTCTTTATCATGCTAAGAGGAGCAGGAAAAAGCAAAAAATTTCAGAATTGCACCTTGCAATGCGGAGAAATTACTGTTTGTGCATTTACAATATTCATTGATTTTTGCCATTGAAAAACATCATGTTATTCATATACCAGAAATGTTTGAAGCTACTGACTGAATGAAAGGAGCTGGCATCTCACTCTCTTTGAATCTTCTTTATCATGCTAAGAGGAGCAGGAAAAAGCAAAAAATTTCAGAATTGCACCTTGCAATGTGGAGAAATTACTGTTTGTGCATTTACAATATTCATTGATTTTTACCATTGAAAAACGTCCAGAAATGATTGAAGCTACTGACTGAATGAAAGTAGCTGGCATCTCACGCTCTTTGAATCTTCTTTATCATGCTAAGAGGAGCAGGAAAAAGCAAAAAATTTCAGACTTGCACCTTGCAATGCGGAGAAATTACTGTTTGTGCATTTACAATATTCATTGATTTTTGCCATTGAAAAACATCATGTTATTCATATACCAGAAATGTTTGAAGCTACTGACTGAATGAAAGGAGCTGGCATCTCACTCTCTTTGAATCTTCTTTATCATGCTAAGAGGAGCAGAAAAAAGCAAAAAATTTCAGAATTGCACCTTGCAATGCGGAGAAATTACTGTTTGTACATTTACAATATTCATTGATTTTTGCCATTGAAAAACATCCAGAAATGATTGAAGCTACTGACTGAATGAAAGGAGCTGGCATCTCACTCTCTTTGAATCTTCTTTATCATGCTAAGAGGAGCAGGAAAAAGCAAAAAATTTCAGAATTGCACCTTGCAATGCGGAGAAATTACTGTTTGAGCATTTACAATATTCAATGATTTTTGCCATTGAAAAACATCATGTTATTCATATACCAGAAATGTTTGAAGCTACTGACTGAATGAAAGGAGCTGACATCACACTCTCTTTGAATCTTCTTTATCATGCTAAGAGGAGCAGGAAAAAGCAAAAAATTTCAGAATTGCACCTTGCAATGCGGAGAAATTACTGTTTGTGCATTTACAATATTCATTGATTTTTGCCATTGAAAAACATCCAGAAATGATTGAAGCTACTGACTGAATGAAAAGAGCTGGCATCTCACTCTCTTTGAATCTTCTTTATCATGCTAAGAGGAGCAGGAAAAAGCAAAAAATTTCAGAATTGCACCTTGCAATGCGGAGAAATTACTGTTTGTGCATTTACAATATTCATTGATTTTTGCCATTGAAAAACATCATGTTATTCATATACCAGAAATGTTTGAAGCTACTGACTGAATGAAAGGAGCTGGCATCTCACTCTCTTTGAATCTTCTTTATCATGCTAAGAGGAGCAGGAAAAAGCAAAAAATTTCAGAATTGCACCTTGCAATGCGGAGAAATTACTGTTTGTGCATTTACAATATTCATTGATTTTTGCCATTGAAAAACGTCCAGAAATGATTGAAGGTACTGACTGAATGAAAGGAGCTGGCATCTCACTCTCTTTGAATCTTCTTTATCATGCTAAGAGGAGCAGGAAAAAGCAAAAAATTTCAGAATTGCACCTTGCAATGCGGAGAAATTACTGTTTGTGCATTTACAATATTCATTGGTTTTTGCCATTGAAAAACGTCCAGAAATGATTGAAGCTACTGACTGAATGAAAGGAGCTGGCATCTCACTCTCTTTGAATCTTCTTTATCATGCTAAGAGGAGCAGGAAAAAGCAAAAAATTTCAGAATTGCACCTTGCAATGCGGAGAAATTACAGTTTGTGCATTTACAATATTCATTGATTTTTGCCATTGAAAAACATCCAGAAATGATTGAAGCTACTGACTGAATGAAAGGAGCTGGCATCTCACTCTCTTTGAATCTTCTTTATCATGCTAAGAGGAGCAGGAAAAAGCAAAAAATTTCAGAATTGCACCTTGCAATGCGGAGAAATTACTGTTTGTGCATTTACAATATTCATTGATTTTTGCCATTGAAAAACATCATGTTATTCATATACCAGAAATGTTTGAAGCTACTGACTGAATGAAAGGAGCTGGCATCTCACTCTCTTTGAATCTTCTTTATCATGCTAAGAGGAGCAGGAAAAAGCAAAAAATTTCAGAATTGCACCTTGCAATGTGGAGAAATTACTGTTTGTGCATTTACAATATTCATTGATTTTTACCATTGAAAAACGTCCAGAAATGATTGAAGCTACTGACTGAATGAAAGTAGCTGGCATCTCACTCTCTTTGAATCTTCTTTATCATGCTAAGAGGAGCAGGAAAAAGCAAAAAATTTCAGACTTGCACCTTGCAATGCGGAGAAATTACTGTTTGTGCATTTACAATATTCATTGATTTTTGCCATTGAAAAACATCATGTTATTCATATACCAGAAATGTTTGAAGCTACTGACTGAATGAAAGGAGCTGGCATCTCACTCTCTTTGAATCTTCTTTATCATGCTAAGAGGAGCAGGAAAAAGCAAAAAATTTCAGAATTGCACCTTGCAATGCGGAGAAATTACTGTTTGTGCATTTACAATATTCATTGATTTTTGCCATTGAAAAACATCATGTTATTCATATACCAGAAATGTTTGAAGCTACTGACTGAATGAAAGGAGCTGGCATCTCACTCTCTTTGAATCTTCTTTATCATGCTAAGAGGAGCAGGAAAAAGCAAACAATTTCAGAATTGCACCTTGCAATGTGGAGAAATTACTGTTTGTGCATTTACAATATTCATTGATTTTTACCATTGAAAAACGTCCAGAAATGATTGAAGCTACTGACTGAATGAAAGTAGCTGGCATCTCACTCTCTTTGAATCTTCTTTATCATGCTAAGAGGAGCAGGAAAAAGCAAAAAATTTCAGACTTGCACCTTGCAATGCGGAGAAATTACTGTTTGTGCATTTACAATATTCATTGATTTTTGCCATTGAAAAACATCATGTTATTCATATACCAGAAATGTTTGAAGCTACTGACTGAATGAAAGGAGCTGGCATCTCACTCTCTTTGAATCTTCTTTATCATGCTAAGAGGAGCAGGAAAAAGTAAAAAATTTCAGAATTGCACCTTGCAATGCGGAGAAATTACTGTTTGTGCATTTATAATATTCAATGATTTTTGCCATTGAAAAACGTCCAGAAATGATTGAAGCTACTGACTGAACGAAAGGAGCTGGCATCTCACTCTCTTTGAATCTTCTTTATCATGCTAAGAGGAGCAGGAAAAAGCAAAAAATTTCAGAATTGCACCTTGCAATGCGGAGAAATTACTGTTTGTGCATTTACAATATTCATTGATTTTTGCCATTGAAAAACATCCAGAAATGATTGAAGCTACTGACTGAATGAAAGGAGCTGGCATCTCACTCTCTTTGAATCTTCTTTATCATGCTAAGAGGAGCAGGAAAAAGCAAAAAATTTCAGAATTGCACCTTGCAATGCGGAGAAATTACTGTTTGTGCATTTACAATATTCATTGATTTTTGCCATTGAAAAACATCATGTTATTCATATACCAGAAATGTTTGAAGCTACTGACTGAAAGAAAGGAGCTGACATCTCACTCTCTTTGAATCTTCTTTATCATGCTAAGAGGAGCAGGAAAAAGCAAAAAATTTCAGAATTGCACCTTGCAATGCGGAGAAATTACTGTTTGTGCATTTACAATATTCATTGATTTTTGCCATTGAAAAACGTCCAGAAATGATTGAAGCTACTGACTGAATGAAAGGAGCTGGCATCTCACTCTCTTTGAATCTTCTTTATCATGCTAAGAGGAGCAGGAAAAATCAAAAAATTTCAGAATTGCACCTTGCAATGCGGAGAAATTACTGTTTGTGCATTTACAATATTCATTGATTTTTGCCATTGAAAAACATGTTATTCATATACCAGAAATGTTTGAAGCTACTGACTGAATGAAAGGAGCTGGCACCTCACTCTCTTTAAATCTTCTTTATCATGCTAAGAGGAGCGGGAAAAAGCAAAAAATTTCAGAATTGCACCTTGCAATGCGGAGAAATTACTGTTTGTGCATTTACAATATTCATTGATTTTTGCCATTGAAAAACGTCCAGAAATGATTGAAGGTACTGACTGAATGAAAGGAGCTGGCATCTCACTCTCTTTGAATCTTCTTTATCATGCTAAGAGGAGCAGGAAAAAGCAAAAAATTTCAGAATTGCACCTTGCAATGCGGAGAAATTACTGTTTGTGCATTTACAATATTCATTGATTTTTGCCACTGAAAAACGTCCAGAAATGATTGAAGCTACTGACTGAATGAAAGGAGCTGGCATCTCACTCTCTTTGAATCTTCTTTATCATGCTAAGAGGAGCAGGAAAAAGCAAAAAATTTCAGACTTGCACCTTGCAATGCGGAGAAATTACTGTTTGTGCATTTACAATATTCATTGATTTTTGCCGTTGAAAAACATCATGTTATTCATATACCAGAAATGTTTGAAGCTACTGACTGAATGAAAGGAGCTGGCATCTCACTCTCTTTGAATCTTCTTTATCATGCTAAGAGGAGCAGGAAAAAGCAAAAAATTTCAGAATTGCACCTTGCAATGCGGAGAAATTACTGTTTGTACATTTACAATATTCATTGATTTTTGCCATTGAAAAACATCCAGAAATGATTGAAGCTACTGACTGAATGAAAGGAGCTGGCATCTCACTCTCTTTGAATCTTCTTTATCATGCTAAGAGGAGCAGGAAAAAGCAAAAAATTTCAGAATTGCACCTTGCAATGCGGAGAAATTACTGTTTGTGCATTTACAATATTCATTGATTTTTGCCATTGAAAAACATCATGTTATTCATATACCAGAAATGTTTGAAGCTACTGACTGAATGAAAGGAGCTGACATCACACTCTCTTTGAATCTTCTTTATCATGCTAAGAGGAGCAGGAAAAAGCAAAAAATTTCAGAATTGCACCTTGCAATGCGGAGAAATTACTGTTTGTGCATTTACAATATTCATTGATTTTTGCCATTGAAAAACATCCAGAAATGATTGAAGCTACTGACTGAATGAAAAGAGCTGGCATCTCACTCTCTTTGAATCTTCTTTATCATGCTAAGAGGAGCAGGAAAAAGCAAAAAATTTCAGAATTGCACCTTGCAATGCGGAGAAATTACTGTTTGTGCATTTACAATATTCATTGATTTTTGCCATTGAAAAACATCATGTTATTCATATACCAGAAATGTTTGAAGCTACTGACTGAATGAAAGGAGCTGGCATCTCACTCTCTTTGAATCTTCTTTATCATGCTAAGAGGAGCAGGAAAAAGCAAAAAATTTCAGAATTGCACCTTGCAATGCGGAGAAATTACTGTTTGTGCATTTACAATATTCATTGATTTTTGCCATTGAAAAACATCCAGAAATGATTGAAGGTACTGACTGAATGAAAGGAGCTGGCATCTCACTCTCTTTGAATCTTCTTTATCATGCTAAGAGGAGCAGGAAAAAGCAAAAAATTTCAGAATTGCACCTTGCAATGCGGAGAAATTACTGTTTGTGCATTTACAATATTCATTGGTTTTTGCCATTGAAAAACGTCCAGAAATGATTGAAGCTACTGACTGAATGAAAGGAGCTGGCATCTCACTCTCTTTGAATCTTCTTTATCATGCTAAGAGGAGCAGGAAAAAGCAAAAAATTTCAGAATTGCACCTTGCAATGCGGAGAAATTACAGTTTGTGCATTTACAATATTCATTGATTTTTGCCATTGAAAAACATCCAGAAATGATTGAAGCTACTGACTGAATGAAAGGAGCTGGCATCTCACTCTCTTTGAATCTTCTTTATCATGCTAAGAGGAGCAGGAAAAAGCAAAAAATTTCAGAATTGCACCTTGCAATGCGGAGAAATTACTGTTTGTGCATTTACAATATTCATTGATTTTTGCCATTGAAAAACATCATGTTATTCATATACCAGAAATGTTTGAAGCTACTGACTGAATGAAAGGAGCTGGCATCTCACTCTCTTTGAATCTTCTTTATCATGCTAAGAGGAGCAGGAAAAAGCAAAAAATTTCAGAATTGCACCTTGCAATGTGGAGAAATTACTGTTTGTGCATTTACAAAATTCATTGATTTTTACCATTGAAAAACGTCCAGAAATGATTGAAGCTACTGACTGAATGAAAGTAGCTGGCATCTCACTCTCTTTGAATCTTCTTTATCATGCTAAGAGGAGCAGGAAAAAGCAAAAAATTTCAGACTTGCACCTTGCAATGCGGAGAAATTACTGTTTGTGCATTTACAATATTCATTGATTTTTGCCATTGAAAAACATCATGTTATTCATATACCAGAAATGTTTGAAGCTACTGACTGAATGAAAGGAGCTGGCATCTCACTCTCTTTGAATCTTCTTTATCATGCTAAGAGGAGCAGGAAAAAGCAAAAAATTTCAGAATTGCACCTTGCAATGCGGAGAAATTACTGTTTGTGCATTTACAATATTCATTGATTTTTGCCATTGAAAAACATCATGTTATTCATATACCAGAAATGTTTGAAGCTACTGACTGAATGAAAGGAGCTGGCATCTCACTCTCTTTGAATCTTCTTTATCATGCTAAGAGGAGCAGGAAAAAGCAAACAATTTCAGAATTGCACCTTGCAATGTGGAGAAATTACTGTTTGTGCATTTACAATATTCATTGATTTTTACCATTGAAAAACGTCCAGAAATGATTGAAGCTACTGACTGAATGAAAGTAGCTGGCATCTCACTCTCTTTGAATCTTCTTTATCATGCTAAGAGGAGCAGGAAAAAGCAAAAAATTTCAGACTTGCACCTTGCAATGCGGAGAAATTACTGTTTGTGCATTTACAATATTCATTGATTTTTGCCATTGAAAAACATCATGTTATTCATATACCAGAAATGTTTGAAGCTACTGACTGAATGAAAGGAGCTGGCATCTCACTCTCTTTGAATCTTCTTTATCATGCTAAGAGGAGCAGGAAAAAGTAAAAAATTTCAGAATTGCACCTTGCAATGCGGAGAAATTACTGTTTGTGCATTTATAATATTCAATGATTTTTGCCATTGAAAAACGTCCAGAAATGATTGAAGCTACTGACTGAACGAAAGGAGCTGGCATCTCACTCTCTTTGAATCTTCTTTATCATGCTAAGAGGAGCAGGAAAAAGCAAAAAATTTCAGAATTGCACCTTGCAATGCGGAGAAATTACTGTTTGTGCATTTACAATATTCATTGATTTTTGCCATTGAAAAACATCCAGAAATGATTGAAGCTACTGACTGAATGAAAGGAGCTGGCATCTCACTCTCTTTGAATCTTCTTTATCATGCTAAGAGGAGCAGGAAAAAGCAAAAAATTTCAGAATTGCACCTTGCAATGCGGAGAAATTACTGTTTGTGCATTTACAATATTCATTGATTTTTGCCATTGAAAAACATCATGTTATTCATATACCAGAAATGTTTGAAGCTACTGACTGAATGAAAGGAGCTGACATCTCACTCTCTTTGAATCTTCTTTATCATGCTAAGAGGAGCAGGAAAAAGCAAAAAATTTCAGAATTGCACCTTGCAATGCGGAGAAATTACTGTTTGTGCATTTACAATATTCATTGATTTTTGCCATTGAAAAACGTCCAGAAATGATTGAAGCTACTGACTGAATGAAAGGAGCTGGCATCTCACTCTCTTTGAATCTTCTTTATCATGCTAAGAGGAGCAGGAAAAAGCAAAAAATTTCAGACTTGCACCTTGCAATGCGGAGAAATTACTGTTTGTGCATTTACAATATTCATTGATTTTTGCCATTGAAAAACATCATGTTATTCATATACCAGAAATGTTTGAAGCTACTGACTGAATGAAAGGAGCTGGCATCTCACTCTCTTTGAATCTTCTTTATCATGCTAAGAGGAGCAGGAAAAAGCAAAAAATTTCAGAATTGCACCTTGCAATGCGGAGAAATTACTGTTTGTGCATTTACAATATTCATTGATTTTTGCCATTGAAAAACATCATGTTATTCATATACCAGAAATGTTTGAAGCTACTGACTGAATGAAAGGAGCTGGCATCTCACTCTCTTTGAATCTTCTTTATCATGCTAAGAGGAGCAGGAAAAAGCAAACAATTTCAGAATTGCACCTTGCAATGTGGAGAAATTACTGTTTGTGCATTTACAATATTCATTGATTTTTACCATTGAAAAACGTCCAGAAATGATTGAAGCTACTGACTGAATGAAAGTAGCTGGCATCTCACTCTCTTTGAATCTTCTTTATCATGCTAAGAGGAGCAGGAAAAAGCAAAAAATTTCAGACTTGCACCTTGCAATGCGGAGAAATTACTGTTTGTGCATTTACAATATTCATTGATTTTTGCCATTGAAAAACATCATGTTATTCATATACCAGAAATGTTTGAAGCTACTGACTGAATGAAAGGAGCTGGCATCTCATTTTCTTTGAATCTTCTTTATCATGCTAAGAGGAGCAGGAAAAAGTAAAAAATTTCAGAATTGCACCTTGCAATGCGGAGAAATTACTGTTTGTGCATTTATAATATTCAATGATTTTTGCCATTGAAAAACGTCCAGAAATGATTGAAGCTACTGACTGAACGAAAGGAGCTGGCATCTCACTCTCTTTGAATCTTCTTTATCATGCTAAGAGGAGCAGGAAAAAGCAAAAAATTTCAGAATTGCACCTTGCAATGCGGAGAAATTACTGTTTGTGCATTTACAATATTCATTGATTTTTGCCATTGAAAAACATCCAGAAATGATTGAAGCTACTGACTGAATGAAAGGAGCTGGCATCTCACTCTCTTTGAATCTTCTTTATCATGCTAAGAGGAGCAGGAAAAAGCAAAAAATTTCAGAATTGCACCTTGCAATGCGGAGAAATTACTGTTTGTGCATTTACAATATTCATTGATTTTTGCCATTGAAAAACATCATGTTATTCATATACCAGAAATGTTTGAAGCTACTGACTGAATGAAAGGAGCTGACATCTCACTCTCTTTGAATCTTCTTTATCATGCTAAGAGGAGCAGGAAAAAGCAAAAAATTTCAGAATTGCACCTTGCAATGCGGAGAAATTACTGTTTGTGCATTTACAATATTCATTGATTTTTGCCATTGAAAAACGTCCAGAAATGATTGAAGCTACTGACTGAATGAAAGGAGCTGGCATCTCACTCTCTTTGAATCTTCTTTATCATGCTAAGAGGAGCAGGAAAAAGCAAAAAATTTCAGAATTGCACCTTGCAATGCGGAGAAATTACTGTTTGTGCATTTACAATATTCATTGATTTTTGCCATTGAAAAACATGTTATTCATATACCAGAAATGTTTGAAGCTACTGACTGAATGAAAGGAGCTGGCACCTCACTCTCTTTGAATCTTCTTTATCATGCTAAGAGGAGCGGGAAAAAGCAAAAAATTTCAGAATTGCACCTTGCAATGCGGAGAAATTACTGTTTGTGCATTTATAATATTCAATGATTTTTGCCATTGAAAAACGTCCAGAAATGATTGAAGCTACTGACTGAACGAAAGGAGCTGGCATCTCACTCTCTTTGAATCTTCTTTATCATGCTAAGAGGAGCAGGAAAAAGCAAAAAATTTCAGAATTGCACCTTGCAATGCGGAGAAATTACTGTTTGTGCATTTACAATATTCATTGATTTTTGCCATTGAAAAACATCATGTTATTCATATACCAGAAATGTTTGAAGCTACTGACTGAATGAAAGGAGCTGACATCTCACTCTCTTTGAATCTTCTTTATCATGCTAAGAGGAGCAGGAAAAAGCAAAAAATTTCAGAATTGCACCTTGCAATGCGGAGAAATTACTGTTTGTGCATTTACAATATTCATTGATTTTTACCATTGAAAAACGTCCAGAAATGATTGAAGCTACTGACTGAATGAAAGTAGCTGGCATCTCACTCTCTTTGAATCTTCTTTATCATGCTAAGAGGAGCAGGAAAAAGCAAAAAATTTCAGACTTGCACCTTGCAATGCGGAGAAATTACTGTTTGTGCATTTACAATATTCATTGATTTTTGCCATTGAAAAACATCCAGAAATGATTGAAGCTACTGACTGAATGAAAGGAGCTGGCATCTCACTCTCTTTGAATCTTCTTTATCATGCTAAGAGGAGCAGGAAAAAGCAAAAAATTTCAGAATTGCACCTTGCAATGCGGAGAAATTACTGTTTGTGCATTTACAATATTCATTGATTTTTGCCATTGAAAAACATCATGTTATTCATATACCAGAAATGTTTGAAGCTACTGACTGAATGAAAGGAGCTGACATCTCACTCTCTTTGAATCTTCTTTATCATGCTAAGAGGAGCAGGAAAAAGCAAAAAATTTCAGAATTGCACCTTGCAATGCGGAGAAATTACTGTTTGTGCATTTACAATATTCATTGATTTTTGCCATTGAAAAACGTCCAGAAATGATTGAAGCTACTGACTGAATGAAAGGAGCTGGCATCTCACTCTCTTTGAATCTTCTTTATCATGCTAAGAGGAGCAGGAAAAAGCAAAAAATTTCAGACTTGCACCTTGCAATGCGGAGAAATTACTGTTTGTGCATTTACAATATTCATTGATTTTTGCCATTGAAAAACATCATGTTATTCATATACCAGAAATGTTTGAAGCTACTGACTGAATGAAAGGAGCTGGCATCTCACTCTCTTTGAATCTTCTTTATCATGCTAAGAGGAGCAGGAAAAAGCAAAAAATTTCAGAATTGCACCTTGCAATGCGGAGAAATTACTGTTTGTGCATTTACAATATTCATTGATTTTTGCCATTGAAAAACATCATGTTATTCATATACCAGAAATGTTTGAAGCTACTGACTGAATGAAAGGAGCTGGCATCTCACTCTCTTTGAATCTTCTTTATCATGCTAAGAGGAGCAGGAAAAAGCAAACAATTTCAGAATTGCACCTTGCAATGTGGAGAAATTACTGTTTGTGCATTTACAATATTCATTGATTTTTACCATTGAAAAACGTCCAGAAATGATTGAAGCTACTGACTGAATGAAAGTAGCTGGCATCTCACTCTCTTTGAATCTTCTTTATCATGCTAAGAGGAGCAGGAAAAAGCAAAAAATTTCAGACTTGCACCTTGCAATGCGGAGAAATTACTGTTTGTGCATTTACAATATTCATTGATTTTTGCCATTGAAAAACATCATGTTATTCATATACCAGAAATGTTTGAAGCTACTGACTGAATGAAAGGAGCTGGCATCTCACTCTCTTTGAATCTTCTTTATCATGCTAAGAGGAGCAGGAAAAAGTAAAAAATTTCAGAATTGCACCTTGCAATGCGGAGAAATTACTGTTTGTGCATTTATAATATTCAATGATTTTTGCCATTGAAAAACGTCCAGAAATGATTGAAGCTACTGACTGAACGAAAGGAGCTGGCATCTCACTCTCTTTGAATCTTCTTTATCATGCTAAGAGGAGCAGGAAAAAGCAAAAAATTTCAGAATTGCACCTTGCAATGCGGAGAAATTACTGTTTGTGCATTTACAATATTCATTGATTTTTGCCATTGAAAAACATCCAGAAATGATTGAAGCTACTGACTGAATGAAAGGAGCTGGCATCTCACTCTCTTTGAATCTTCTTTATCATGCTAAGAGGAGCAGGAAAAAGCAAAAAATTTCAGAATTGCACCTTGCAATGCGGAGAAATTACTGTTTGTGCATTTACAATATTCATTGATTTTTGCCATTGAAAAACATCATGTTATTCATATACCAGAAATGTTTGAAGCTACTGACTGAATGAAAGGAGCTGACATCTCACTCTCTTTGAATCTTCTTTATCATGCTAAGAGGAGCAGGAAAAAGCAAAAAATTTCAGAATTGCACCTTGCAATGCGGAGAAATTACTGTTTGTGCATTTACAATATTCATTGATTTTTGCCATTGAAAAACGTCCAGAAATGATTGAAGCTACTGACTGAATGAAAGGAGCTGGCATCTCACTCTCTTTGAATCTTCTTTATCATGCTAAGAGGAGCAGGAAAAAGCAAAAAATTTCAGAATTGCACCTTGCAATGCGGAGAAATTACTGTTTGTGCATTTACAATATTCATTGATTTTTGCCATTGAAAAACATGTTATTCATATACCAGAAATGTTTGAAGCTACTGACTGAATGAAAGGAGCTGGCACCTCACTCTCTTTGAATCTTCTTTATCATGCTAAGAGGAGCGGGAAAAAGCAAAAAATTTCAGAATTGCACCTTGCAATGCGGAGAAATTACTGTTTGTGCATTTATAATATTCAATGATTTTTGCCATTGAAAAACGTCCAGAAATGATTGAAGCTACTGACTGAACGAAAGGAGCTGGCATCTCACTCTCTTTGAATCTTCTTTATCATGCTAAGAGGAGCAGGAAAAAGCAAAAAATTTCAGAATTGCACCTTGCAATGCGGAGAAATTACTGTTTGTGCATTTACAATATTCATTGATTTTTGCCATTGAAAAACATCATGTTATTCATATACCAGAAATGTTTGAAGCTACTGACTGAATGAAAGGAGCTGACATCTCACTCTCTTTGAATCTTCTTTATCATGCTAAGAGGAGCAGGAAAAAGCAAAAAATTTCAGAATTGCACCTTGCAATGCGGAGAAATTACTGTTTGTGCATTTACAATATTCATTGATTTTTACCATTGAAAAACGTCCAGAAATGATTGAAGCTACTGACTGAATGAAAGTAGCTGGCATCTCACTCTCTTTGAATCTTCTTTATCATGCTAAGAGGAGCAGGAAAAAGCAAAAAATTTCAGACTTGCACCTTGCAATGCGGAGAAATTACTGTTTGTGCATTTACAATATTCATTGATTTTTGCCATTGAAAAACATCATGTTATTCATATACCAGAAATGTTTGAAGCTACTGACTGAATGAAAGGAGCTGGCATCTCACTCTCTTTGAATCTTCTTTATCATGCTAAGAGGAGCAGGAAAAAGCAAAAAATTTCAGAATTGCACCTTGCAATGCGGAGAAATTACTGTTTGTGCATTTACAATATTCATTGATTTTTGCCATTGAAAAACATCCAGAAATGATTGAAGCTACTGACTGAATGAAAGGAGCTGGCATCTCACTCTCTTTGAATCTTCTTTATCATGCTAAGAGGAGCAGGAAAAAGCAAAAAATTTCAGAATTGCACCTTGCAATGCGGAGAAATTACTGTTTGTGCATTTACAATATTCATTGATTTTTGCCATTGAAAAACATCATGTTATTCATATACCAGAAATGTTTGAAGCTACTGACTGAATGAAAGGAGCTGACATCACACTCTCTTTGAATCTTCTTTATCATGCTAAGAGGAGCAGGAAAAAGCAAAAAATTTCAGAATTGCACCTTGCAATGCGGAGAAATTACTGTTTGTGCATTTACAATATTCATTGATTTTTGCCATTGAAAAACATCCAGAAATGATTGAAGCTACTGACTGAATGAAAAGAGCTGGCATCTCACTCTCTTTGAATCTTCTTTATCATGCTAAGAGGAGCAGGAAAAAGCAAAAAATTTCAGAATTGCACCTTGCAATGCGGAGAAATTACTGTTTGTGCATTTACAATATTCATTGATTTTTGCCATTGAAAAACATCATGTTATTCATATAACAGAAATGTTTGAAGCTACTGACTGAATGAAAGGAGCTGGCATCTCACTCTCTTTGAATCTTCTTTATCATGCTAAGAGGAGCAGGAAAAAGCAAAAAATTTCAGAATTGCACCTTGCAATGCGGAGAAATTACTGTTTGTGCATTTACAATATTCATTGGTTTTTGCCATTGAAAAACGTCCAGAAATGATTGAAGCTACTGACTGAATGAAAGGAGCTGGCATCTCACTCTCTTTGAATCTTCTTTATCATGCTAAGAGGAGCAGGAAAAAGCAAAAAATTTCAGAATTGCACCTTGCAATGCGGAGAAATTACAGTTTGTGCATTTACAATATTCATTGATTTTTGCCATTGAAAAACATCCAGAAATGATTGAAGCTACTGACTGAATGAAAGGAGCTGGCATCTCACTCTCTTTGAATCTTCTTTATCATGCTAAGAGGAGCAGGAAAAAGCAAAAAATTTCAGAATTGCACCTTGCAATGTGGAGAAATTACTGTTTGTGCATTTACAATATTCATTGATTTTTACCATTGAAAAACGTCCAGAAATGATTGAAGCTACTGACTGAATGAAAGTAGCTGGCATCTCACTCTCTTTGAATCTTCTTTATCATGCTAAGAGGAGCAGGAAAAAGCAAAAAATTTCAGACTTGCACCTTGCAATGCGGAGAAATTACTGTTTGTGCATTTACAATATTCATTGATTTTTGCCATTGAAAAACATCATGTTATTCATATACCAGAAATGTTTGAAGCTACTGACTGAATGAAAGGAGCTGGCATCTCACTCTCTTTGAATCTTCTTTATCATGCTAAGAGGAGCAGGAAAAAGCAAAAAATTTCAGAATTGCACCTTGCAATGCGGAGAAATTACTGTTTGTGCATTTACAATATTCATTGATTTTTGCCATTGAAAAACATCATGTTATTCATATACCAGAAATGATTGAAGCTACTGACTGAATGAAAGGAGCTGGCATCTCACTCTCTTTGAATCTTCTTTATCATGCTAAGAGGAGCAGGAAAAAGTAAAAAATTTCAGAATTGCACCTTGCAATGCGGAGAAATTACTGTTTGTGCATTTATAATATTCAATGATTTTTGCCATTGAAAAACGTCCAGAAATGATTGAAGCTACTGACTGAACGAAAGGAGCTGGCATCTCACTCTCTTTGAATCTTCTTTATCATGCTAAGAGGAGCAGGAAAAAGCAAAAAATTTCAGAATTGCACCTTGCAATGCGGAGAAATTACTGTTTGTGCATTTACAATATTCATTGATTTTTGCCATTGAAAAACATCCAGAAATGATTGAAGCTACTGACTGAATGAAAGGAGCTGGCATCTCACTCTCTTTGAATCTTCTTTATCATGCTAAGAGGAGCAGGAAAAAGCAAAAAATTTCAGAATTGCACCTTGCAATGCGGAGAAATTACTTGTTGTGCATTTACAATATTCATTGATTTTTGCCATTGAAAAACATCATGTTATTCATATACCAGAAATGTTTGAAGCTACTGACTGAATGAAAGGAGCTGACATCTCACTCTCTTTGAATCTTCTTTATCATGCTAAGAGGAGCAGGAAAAAGCAAAAAATTTCAGAATTGCACCTTGCAATGCGGAGAAATTACTGTTTGTGCATTTACAATATTCATTGATTTTTGCCATTGAAAAACGTCCAGAAATGATTGAAGCTACTGACTGAATGAAAGGAGCTGGCATCTCACTCTCTTTGAATCTTCTTTATCATGCTAAGAGGAGCAGGAAAAAGCAAAAAAATTCAGAATTGCACCTTGCAATGCGGAGAAATTACTGTTTGTGCAATTATAATATTCAATGATTTTTGCCATTGAAAAACGTCCAGAAATGATTGAAGCTACTGACTGAACGAAAGGAGCTGGCATCTCACTCTCTTTGAATCTTCTTTATCATGCTAAGAGGAGCAGGAAAAAGCAAAAAATTTCAGAATTGCACCTTGCAATGCGGAGAAATTACTGTTTGTGCATTTACAATATTCATTGATTTTTGCCATTGAAAAACATCCAGAAATGATTGAAGCTACTGACTGAATGAAAGGAGCTGGCATCTCACTCTCTTTGAATCTTCTTTATCATGCTAAGAGGAGCAGGAAAAAGCAAAAAATTTCAGAATTGCACCTTGCAATGCGGAGAAATTACTGTTTGTGCATTTACAATATTCATTGATTTTTGCCATTGAAAAACATCATGTTATTCATGTACCAGAAATGTTTGAAGCTACTGACTGAATGAAAGGAGCTGACATCTCACTCTCTTTGAATCTTCTTTATCATGCTAAGAGGAGCAGGAAAAAGCAAAAAATTTCAGAATTGCACCTTGCAATGCGGAGAAATTACTGTTTGTGCATTTACAATATTCATTGATTTTTGCCATTGAAAAACGTCCAGAAATGATTGAAGCTACTGACTGAATGAAAGGAG
Source organism: Phyllobates terribilis (assembly GCF_046119375.1). Lineage (NCBI taxonomy): Eukaryota > Metazoa > Chordata > Amphibia > Anura > Dendrobatidae > Phyllobates > Phyllobates terribilis. Next base: position 119,228 of record NW_027363717.1, read on the forward strand.
CTGGCATCTCACTCTCTTTGAATCTTCTTTATCATGCTAAGAGGAGCAGGAAAAAGCAAAAAATTTCAGAATTGCACCTTGCAATGCGGAGAAATTACTGTTTGTGCATTTACAATATTCATTGATTTTTGCCATTGAAAAACATGTTATTCATATACCAGAAATGTTTGAAGCTACTGACTGAATGAAAGGAGCTGGCACCTCACTCTCTTTGAATCTTCTTTATCATGCTAAGAGGAGCGGGAAAAAGCAAAAAATTTCAGAATTGCACCTTGCAATGCGGAGAAATTACTGTTTGTGCATTTACAATATTCATTGATTTTTGCCATTGAAAAACGTCCAGAAATGATTGAAGGTACTGACTGAATGAAAGGAGCTGGCATCTCACTCTCTTTGAATCTTCTTTATCATGCTAAGAGGAGCAGGAAAAAGCAAAAAATTTCAGAATTGCACCTTGCAATGCGGAGAAATTACTGTTTGTGCATTTACAATATTCATTGGTTTTTGCCATTGAAAAATGTCCAGAAATGATTGAAGCTACTGACTGAATGAAAGGAGCTGGCATCTCACTCTCTTTGAATCTTCTTTATCATGCTAAGAGGAGCAGGAAAAAGCAAAAAATTTCAGAATTGCACCTTGCAATGCGGAGAAATTACAGTTTGTGCATTTACAATATTCATTGATTTTTGCCATTGAAAAACATCCAGAAATGATTGAAGCTACTGACTGAATGAAAGGAGCTGGCATCTCACTCTCTTTGAATCTTTTTTATCATGCTAAGAGGAGCAGGAAAAAGCAAAAAATTTCAGAATTACACCTTGCAATGCGGAGAAATTACTGTTTGTGCATTTACAATATTCATTGATTTTTGCCATTGAAAAACATCATGTTATTCATATACCAGAAATGTTTGAAGCTACTGACTGAATGAAAGGAGCTGGCATCTCACTCTCTTTGAATCTTCTTTATCATGCTAAGAGGAGCAGGAAAAAGCAAAAAATTTCAGAATTGCACCTTGCAATGTGGAGAAATTACTGTTTGTGCATTTACAATATTCATTGATTTTTACCATTGAAAAACGTCCAGAAATGATTGAAGCTACTGACTGAATGAAAGTAGCTGGCATCTCACTCTCTTTGAATCTTCTTTATCATGCTAAGAGGAGCAGGAAAAAGCAAAAAATTTCAGACTTGCACCTTGCAATGCGGAGAAATTACTGTTTGTGCATTTACAATATTCATTGATTTTTGCCATTGAAAAACATCATGTTATTCATATACCAGAAATGTTTGAAGCTACTGACTGAATGAAAGGAGCTGGCATCTCACTCTCTTTGAATCTTCTTTATCATGCTAAGAGGAGCAGGAAAAAGCAAAAAATTTCAGAATTGCACCTTGCAATGCGGAGAAATTACTGTTTGTGCATTTACAATATTCATTGATTTTTGACATTGAAAAACATCATGTTATTCATATACCAGAAATGTTTGAAGCTACTGACTGAATGAAAGGAGCTGGCATCTCACTCTCTTTGAATCTTCTTTATCATGCTAAGAGGAGCAGGAAAAAGCAAAAAATTTCAGAATTGCACCTTGCAATGTGGAGAAATTACTGTTTGTGCATTTACAATATTCATTGATTTTTACCATTGAAAAACGTCCAGAAATGTTTGAAGCTACTGACTGAATGAAAGTAACTGGCATCTCACTCTCTTTGAATCTTCTTTATCATGCTAAGAGGAGCAGGAAAAAGCAAAAAATTTCAGACTTGCACCTTGCAATGCGGAGAAATTACTGTTTGTGCATTTACAATATTCATTGATTTTTGCCATTGAAAAACATCATGTTATTCATATACCAGAAATGTTTGAAGCTACTGACTGAATGAAAGGAGCTGGCATCTCACTCTCTTTGAATCTTCTTTATCATGCTAAGAGGAGCAGGAAAAAGCAAAAAATTTCAGAATTGCACCTTGCAATGCGGAGAAATTACTGTTTGTGCATTTACAATATTCATTGATTTTTGCCATTGAAAAACATCATGTTATTCATATACCAGAAATGTTTGAAGCTACTGACTGAATGAAAGGAGCTGACATCTCACTCTCTTTGTATCTTCTTTATCATGCTAAGAGGAGCAGGAAAAAGCAAAAAATTTCAGAATTGCACCTTGCAATGCGGAGAAATTACTGTTTGTGCATTTACAATATTCATTGATTTTTGCCATTGAAAAACATCCAGAAATGATTGAAGCTACTGACTGAATGAAAGGAGCTGGCATCTCACTCTTTTTGAATCTTCTTTATCATGCTAAGAGGAGCAGCAAAAAGCAAAAAATTTCAGAATTGCACCTTGCAATGCGGAGAAATTACTGTTTGTGCATTTACAATATTCATTGATTTTTGCCATTGAAAAACATCATGTTATTCATATACCAGAAATGTTTGAAGCTACTGACTGAATGAAAGGAGCTGGCATCTCACTCTCTTTGAATCTTCTTTATCATGCTAAGAGGAGCAGGAAAAAGCAAAAAATTTCAGAATTGCACCTTGCAATGCGGAGAAATTACTGTTTGTGCATTTACAATATTCATTGATTTTTGCCATTGAAAAACATCATGTTATTCATATACCAGAAATGTTTGAAGCTACTGACTGAATGAAAGGAGCTGGCATCTCACTCTCTTTGAATCTTCTTTATCATGCTAAGAGGAGCAGGAAAAAGCAAAAAATTTCAGAATTGCACCTTGCAATGTGGAGAAATTACTGTTTGTGCATTTACAATATTCATTGATTTTTACCATTGAAAAACGTCCAGAAATGATTGAAGCTACTGACTGAATGAAAGTAACTGGCATCTCACTCTCTTTGAATCTTCTTTATCATGCTAAGAGGAGCAGGAAAAAGCAAAAAATTTCAGACTTGCACCTTGCAATGCGGAGAAATTACTGTTTGTGCATTTACAATATTCATTGATTTTTGCCATTGAAAAACATCATGTTATTCATATACCAGAAATGTTTGAAGCTACTGACTGAATGAAAGGAGCTGGCATCTCACTCTCTTTGAATCTTCTTTATCATGCTAAGAGGAGCAGGAAAAAGCAAAAAATTTCAGAATTGCACCTTGCAATGCGGAGAAATTACTGTTTGTGCATTTACAATATTCATTGATTTTTGCCATTGAAAAACGTCCAGAAATGATTGAAGCTACTGACTGAATGAAAGGAGCTGGCATCTCACTCTCTTTGAATCTTCTTTATCATGCTAAGAGGAGCAGGAAAAAGCAAAAAATTTCAGAATTGCACCTTGCAATGCGGAGAAATTACTGTTTGTGCATTTACAATATTCATTGATTTTTGCCATTGAAAAACGTCCAGAAATGATTGAAGCTACTGACTGAATGAAAGGAGCTGGCATGTCACTCTCTTTGAATCTTCTTTATCATGCTAAGAGGAGCAGGAAAAATCAAAAAATTTCAGAATTGCACCTTGCAATGCGGAGAAATTACTGTTTGTGCATTTACAATATTCATTGATTTTTGCCATTGAAAAACATGTTATTCATATACCAGAAATGTTTGAAGCTACTGACTGAATGAAAGGAGCTGGCACCTCACTCTCTTTGAATCTTCTTTATCATGCTAAGAGGAGCGGGAAAAAGCAAAAAATTTCAGAATTGCACCTTGCAATGCGGAGAAATTACTGTTTGTGCATTTACAATATTCATTGATTTTTGCCATTGAAAAACGTCCAGAAATGATTGAAGGTACTGACTGAATGAAAGGAGCTGGCATCTCACTCTCTTTGAATCTTCTTTATCATGCTAAGAGGAGCAGGAAAAAGCAAAAAATTTCAGAATTGCACCTTGCAATGCGGAGAAATTACTGTTTGTGCATTTACAATATTCATTGATTTTTGCCACTGAAAAACGTCCAGAAATGATTGAAGCTACTGACTGAATGAAAGGAGCTGGCATCTCACTCTCTTTGAATCTTCTTTATCATGCTAAGAGGAGCAGGAAAAAGCAAAAAATTTCAGAATTGCACCTTGCAATGCGGAGAAATTACAGTTTGTGCATTTACAATATTCATTGATTTTTGCCATTGAAAAACATCCAGAAATGATTGAAGCTACTGACTGAATGAAAGGAGCTGGCATCTCACTCTCTTTGAATCTGCTTTATCATGCTAAGAGGAGCAGGAAAAAGCAAAAAATTTCAGAATTGCACCTTGCAATGCGGAGAAATAACTGTTTGTGCATTTACAATATTCATTGATTTTTGCCATTGAAAAACATCATGTTATTCATATACCAGAAATGTTTGAAGCTACTGACTGAATGAAAGGAGCTGACATCTCACTCTCTTTGTATCTTCTTTATCATGCTAAGAGGAGCAGGAAAAAGCAAAAAATTTCAGAATTGCACCTTGCAATGCGGAGAAATTACTGTTTGTGCATTTACAATATTCATTGATTTTTGCCATTGAAAAACATCCAGAAATGATTGAAGCTACTGACTGAATGAAAGGAGCTGGCATCTCACTCTTTTTGAATCTTCTTTATCATGCTAAGAGGAGCAGCAAAAAGCAAAAAATTTCAGAATTGCACCTTGCAATGCGGAGAAATTACTGTTTGTGCATTTACAATATTCATTGATTTTTGCCATTGAAAAACATCATGTTATTCATATACCAGAAATGTTTGAAGCTACTGACTGAATGAAAGGAGCTGGCATCTCACTCTCTTTGAATCTTCTTTATCATGCTAAGAGGAGCAGGAAAAAGCAAAAAATTTCAGAATTGCACCTTGCAATGCGGAGAAATTACTGTTTGTGCATTTACAATATTCATTGATTTTTGCCATTGAAAAACATCATGTTATTCATATACCAGAAATGTTTGAAGCTACTGACTGAATGAAAGGAGCTGGCATCTCACTCTCTTTGAATCTTCTTTATCATGCTAAGAGGAGCAGGAAAAAGCAAAAAATTTCAGAATTGCACCTTGCAATGTGGAGAAATTACTGTTTGTGCATTTACAATATTCATTGATTTTTACCATTGAAAAACGTCCAGAAATGATTGAAGCTACTGACTGAATGAAAGTAACTGGCATCTCACTCTCTTTGAATCTTCTTTATCATGCTAAGAGGAGCAGGAAAAAGCAAAAAATTTCAGACTTGCACCTTGCAATGCGGAGAAATTACTGTTTGTGCATTTACAATATTCATTGATTTTTGCCATTGAAAAACATCATGTTATTCATATACCAGAAATGTTTGAAGCTACTGACTGAATGAAAGGAGCTGGCATCTCACTCTCTTTGAATCTTCTTTATCATGCTAAGAGGAGCAGGAAAAAGCAAAAAATTTCAGAATTGCACCTTGCAATGCGGAGAAATTACTGTTTGTGCATTTACAATATTCATTGATTTTTGCCATTGAAAAACGTCCAGAAATGATTGAAGCTACTGACTGAATGAAAGGAGCTGGCATCTCACTCTCTTTGAATCTTCTTTATCATGCTAAGAGGAGCAGGAAAAAGCAAAAAATTTCAGAATTGCACCTTGCAATGCGGAGAAATTACTGTTTGTGCATTTACAATATTCATTGATTTTTGCCATTGAAAAACGTTCAGAAATGATTGAAGCTACTGACTGAATGAAAGGAGCTGGCATGTCACTCTCTTTGAATCTTCTTTATCATGCTAAGAGGAGCAGGAAAAATCAAAAAATTTCAGAATTGCACCTTGCAATGCGGAGAAATTACTGTTTGTGCATTTACAATATTCATTGATTTTTGCCATTGAAAAACATGTTATTCATATACCAGAAATGTTTGAAGCTACTGACTGAATGAAAGGAGCTGGCACCTCACTCTCTTTGAATCTTCTTTATCATGCTAAGAGGAGCGGGAAAAAGCAAAAAATTTCAGAATTGCACCTTGCAATGCGGAGAAATTACTGTTTGTGCATTTACAATATTCATTGATTTTTGCCATTGAAAAACGTCCAGAAATGATTGAAGGTACTGACTGAATGAAAGGAGCTGGCATCTCACTCTCTTTGAATCTTCTTTATCATGCTAAGAGGAGCAGGAAAAAGCAAAAAATTTCAGAATTGCACCTTGCAATGCGGAGAAATTACTGTTTGTGCATTTACAATATTCATTGATTTTTGCCACTGAAAAACGTCCAGAAATGATTGAAGCTACTGACTGAATGAAAGGAGCTGGCATCTCACTCTCTTTGAATCTTCTTTATCATGCTAAGAGGAGCAGGAAAAAGCAAAAAATTTCAGAATTGCACCTTGCAATGCGGAGAAATTACAGTTTGTGCATTTACAATATTCATTGATTTTTGCCATTGAAAAACATCCAGAAATGATTGAAGCTACTGACTGAATGAAAGGAGCTGGCATCTCACTCTCTTTGAATCTGCTTTATCATGCTAAGAGGAGCAGGAAAAAGCAAAAAATTTCAGAATTGCACCTTGCAATGCGGAGAAATAACTGTTTGTGCATTTACAATATTCATTGATTTTTGCCATTGAAAAACATCATGTTATTCATATACCAGAAATGTTTGAAGCTACTGACTGAATGAAAGGAGCTGGCATCTCACTCTCTTTGAATCTTCTTTATCATGCTAAGAGGAGCAGGAAAAAGCAAAAAATTTCAGAATTGCACCTTGCAATGTGGAGAAATTACTGTTTGTGCATTTACAATATTCATTGATTTTTACCATTGAAAAAAGTCCAGAAATGATTGAAGCTACTGACTGAATGAAAGTAGCTGGCATCTCACTCTCTTTGAATCTTCTTTATCATGCTAAGAGGAGCAGGAAAAAGCAAAAAATTTCAGACTTGCACCTTGCAATGCGGAGAAATTACTGTTTGTGCATTTACAATATTCATTGATTTTTGCCATTGAAAAACATCATGTTATTCATATACCAGAAATGTTTGAAGCTACTGACTGAATGAAAGGAGCTGGCATCTCACTCTCTTTGAATCTTCTTTATCATGCTAAGAGGAGCAGGAAAAAGCAAAAAATTTCAGAATTGCACCTTGCAATGTGGAGAAATTACTGTTTGTGCATTTACAATATTCATTGATTTTTGCCATTGAAAAACATCATGTTATTCATATACCAGAAATGTTTGAAGCTACTGACTGAATGAAAGGAGCTGGCATCTCACTCTCTTTGAATCTTCTTTATCATGCTAAGAGGAGCAGGAAAAAGCAAAAAATTTCAGAATTGCACCTTGCAATGTGGAGAAATTACTGTTTGTGCATTTACAATATTCATTGATTTTTACCATTGAAAAACGTCCAGAAATGATTGAAGCTACTGACTGAATGAAAGTAGCTGGCATCTCACTCTCTTTGAATCTTCTTTATCATGCTAAGAGGAGCAGGAAAAAGCAAAAAATTTCAGACTTGCACCTTGCAATGCGGAGAAATTACTGTTTGTGCATTTACAATATTCATTGATTTTTGCCATTGAAAAACATCATGTTATTCATATACCAGAAATGTTTGAAGCTACTGACTGAATGAAAGGAGCTGGCATCTCACTCTCTTTGAATCTTCTTTATCATGCTAAGAGGAGCAGGAAAAAGCAAAAAATTTCAGAATTGCACCTTGCAATGTGGAGAAATTACTGTTTGTGCATTTACAATATTCATTGATTTTTACCATTGAAAAACGTCCAGAAATGATTGAAGCTACTGACTGAATGAAAGTAGCTGGCATCTCACTCTCTTTGAATCTTCTTTATCATGCTAAGAGGAGCAGGAAAAAGCAAAAAATTTCAGACTTGCACCTTGCAATGCGGAGAAATTACTGTTTGTGCATTTACAATATTCATTGATTTTTGCCATTGAAAAACATCATGTTATTCATATACCAGAAATGTTTGAAGCTACTGACTGAATCAAAGGAGCTGGCATCTCACTCTCTTTGAATCTTCTTTATCATGCTAAGAGGAGCAGGAAAAAGCAAAAAATTTTAGAATTGCACATTGCAATGTGGAGAAATTACTGTTTGTGCATTTACAATATTCATTGATTTTTACCATTGAAAAACGTCCAGAAATGATTGAAGCTACTGACTGAATGAAAGTAGCTGGCATCTCACTCTCTTTGAATCTTCTTTATCATGCTAAGAGGAGCAGGAAAAAGCAAAAAATTTCAGACTTGCACCTTGCAATGCGGAGAAATTACTGTTTGTGCATTTACAATATTCATTGATTTTTGCCATTGAAAAACATCATGTTATTCATATTCCAGAAATGTTTGAAGCTACTGACTGAATGAAAGGAGCTGGCATCTCACTCTCTTTGAATCTTCTTTATCATGCTAAGAGGAGCAGGAAAAAGCAAAAAATTTCAGAATTGCACCTTGCAATGCGGAGAAATTACTGTTTGTGCATTTACAATATTCATTGATTTTTGCCATTGAAAAACGTCCAGAAATGATTGAAGCTACTGACTGAATGAAAGGAGCTGGCATCTCACTCTCTTTGAATCTTCTTTATCATGCTAAGAGGAGCAGGAAAAAGCAAAAAATTTCAGAATTGCACCTTGCAATGCGGAGAAATTACTGTTTGTGCATTTACAATATTCATTGATTTTTGCCATTGAAAAACGTCCAGAAATGATTGAAGCTACTGACTGAATGAAAGGAGCTGGCATCTCACTCTCTTTGAATCTTCTTTATCATGCTAAGAGGAGCAGGAAAAAGCAAAAAATTTCAGAATTGCACCTTGCAATGCGGAGAAATTACTGTTTGTGCATTTACAATATTCATTGATTTTAGCCATTGAAAAACATCATGTTATTCATATACCAGAAATGTTTGAAGCTACTGACTGAATGAAAGGAGCTGACATCTCACTCTCTTTGAATCTTCTTTATCATGCTAAGAGGAGCAGGAAAAAGCAAAAAATTTCAGAATTGCACCTTGCAATGCGGAGAAATTACTGTTTGTGCATTTACAATATTCATTGATTTTTGCCATTGAAAAATGTCCAGAAATGATTGAAGCTACTGACTGAATGAAAGGAGCTGGCATCTCACTCTCTTTGAATCTTCTTTATCATGCTAAGAGGAGCAGGAAAAAGCAAAAAATTTCAGAATTGCACCTTGCAATGCGGAGAAATTACTGTTTGTGCATTTACAATATTCATTGATTTTTGCCATTGAAAAACATCATGTTATTCATATACCAGAAATGTTTGAAGCTACTGACTGAATGAAAGGAGCTGGCATCTCACTCTCTTTGAATCTTCTTTATCATGCTAAGAGGAGCAGGAAAAAGCAAAAAATTTCAGAATTGCACCTTGCAATGTGGAGAAATTACTGTTTGTGCATTTACAATATTCATTGATTTTTGCCATTGAAAAACATCATGTTATTCATATACCAGAAATGTTTGAAGCTACTGACTGAATGAAAGGAGCTGGCATCTCACTCTCTTTGAATCTTCTTTATCATGCTAAGAGGAGCAGGAAAAAGCAAAAAATTTCAGAATTGCACCTTGCAATGTGGAGAAATTACTGTTTGTGCATTTACAATATTCATTGATTTTTACCATTGAAAAACGTCCAGAAATGATTGAAGCTACTGACTGAATGAAAGTAGCTGGCATCTCACTCTCTTTGAATCTTCTTTATCATGCTAAGAGGAGCAGGAAAAAGCAAAAAATTTCAGACTTGCACCTTGCAATGCGGAGAAATTACTGTTTGTGCATTTACAATATTCATTGATTTTTGCCATTGAAAAACATCATGTTATTCATATACCAGAAATGTTTGAAGCTACTGACTGAATGAAAGGAGCTGGCATCTCACTCTCTTTGAATCTTCTTTATCATGCTAAGAGGAGCAGGAAAAAGCAAAAAATTTCAGAATTGCACCTTGCAATGTGGAGAAATTACTGTTTGTGCATTTACAATATTCATTGATTTTTACCATTGAAAAACGTCCAGAAATGATTGAAGCTACTGACTGAATGAAAGTAGCTGGCATCTCACTCTCTTTGAATCTTCTTTATCATGCTAAGAGGAGCAGGAAAAAGCAAAAAATTTCAGACTTGCACCTTGCAATGCGGAGAAATTACTGTTTGTGCATTTACAATATTCATTGATTTTTGCCATTGAAAAACATCATGTTATTCATATACCAGAAATGTTTGAAGCTACTGACTGAATCAAAGGAGCTGGCATCTCACTCTCTTTGAATCTTCTTTATCATGCTAAGAGGAGCAGGAAAAAGCAAAAAATTTCAGAATTGCACCTTGCAATGCGGAGAATTTACTGTTTGTGCATTTACAATATTCATTGATTTTTGCCATTGAAAAACGTCCAGAAATGATTGAAGCTACTGACTGAATGAAAGGAGCTGGCATCTCACTCTCTTTGAATCTTCTTTATCATGCTAAGAGGAGCAGGAAAAAGCAAAAAATTTCAGAATTGCACCTTGCAATGCGGAGAAATTACTGTTTGTGCATTTACAATATTCATTGATTTTTGCCATTGAAAAACGTCCAGAAATGATTGAAGCTACTGACTGAATGAAAGGAGCTGGCATCTCACTCTCTTTGTATCTTCTTTATCATGCTAAGAGGAGCAGGAAAAAGCAAAAAATTTCAGAATTGCACCTTGCAATGCGGAGAAATTACTGTTTGTGCATTTACAATATTCATTGATTTTTGCCATTGAAAAACATGTTATTCATATACCAGAAATGTTTGAAGCTACTGACTGAATGAAAGGAGCTGGCATCTCACTCTCTTTGAATCTTCTTTATCATGCTAAGAGGAGCAGGAAAAAGCAAAAAATTTCAGAATTGCACCTTGCAATGCGGAGAAATTACTGTTTGTGCATTTACAATATTCATTGATTTTTGCCATTGAAAAACGTCCAGAAATGATTGAAGCTACTGACTGAATGAAAGGAGCTGGCATCTCACTCTCTTTGAATCTTCTTTATCATGCTAAGAGGAGCAGGAAAAAGCAAAAAATTTCAGAATTGCACCTTGCAATGCGGAGAAATTACTGTTTGTGCATTTACAATATTCATTGATTTTTGCCATTGAAAAACGTCCAGAAATGATTGAAGCTACTGACTGAATGAAAGGAGCTGGCATCTCACTCTCTTTGAATCTTCTTTATCATGCTAAGAGGAGCAGAAAAAAGCAAAAAATTTCAGAATTGCACCTTGCAATGCGGAGAAATTACTGTTTGTGCATTTACAATATTCATTGATTTTTGCCATTGAAAAACATGTTATTCATATACCAGAAATGTTTGAAGCTACTGACTGAATGAAAGGAGCTGGCACCTCACTCTCTTTGAATCTTCTTTATCATGCTAAGAGGAGCGGGAAAAAGCAAAAAATTTCAGAATTGCACCTTGCAATGCGGAGAAATTACTGTTTGTGCATTTACAATATTCATTGATTTTTGCCATTGAAAAATGTCCAGAAATGATTGAAGGTACTGACTGAATGAAAGGAGCTGGCATCTCATTCTCTTTGAATCTTCTTTATCATGCTAAGAGGAGCAGGAAAAAGCAAAAAATTTCAGAATTGCACCTTGCAATGCGGAGAAATTACTGTTTGTGCATTTACAATATTCATTGATTTTTGCCATTGAAAAACGTCCAGAAATGATTGAAGCTACTGACTGAATGAAAGGAGCTGGCATCTCACTCTCTTTGAATCTTCTTTATCATGCTAAGAGGAGCTGGAAAAAGCAAAAAATTTCAGAATTGCACCTTGCAATGCGGAGAAATTACTGTTTGTGCATTTACAATATTCATTGATTTTTGCCATTGAAAACATCATGTTATTCATATACCAGAAATGTTTGAAGCTACTGACTGAATGAAAGGAGCTGGCATCTCACTCTCTTTGAATCTTCTTTATCATGCTAAGAGGAGCAGGAAAAAGCAAAAAATTTCAGAATTGCACCTTGCAATGTGGAGAAATTACTGTTTGTGCATTTACAATATTCATTGATTTTTACCATTGAAAAACGTCCAGAAATGATTGAAGCTACTGACTGAATGAAAGTAGCTGGCATCTCACTCTCTTTGAATCTTCTTTATCATGCTAAGAGGAGCAGGAAAAAGTAAAAAATTTCAGACTTGCACCTTGCAATGCGGAGAAATTACTGTTTGTGCATTTACAATATTCATTGATTTTTGCCATTGAAAAACATCATGTTATTCATATACCAGAAATGTTTGAAGCTACTGACTGAATGAAAGGAGCTGGCATCTCACTCTCTTTGAATCTTCTTTATCATGCTAAGAGGAGCAGGAAAAAGCAAAAAATTTCAGAATTGCACCTTGCAATGCGGAGATATTACTGTTTGTGCATTTACAATATTCATTGATTTTTGCCATTGAAAAACGTCCAGAAATGATTGAAGCTACTGACTGAATGAAAGGAGCTGGCATCTCACTCTCTTTGAATCTTCTTTATCATGCTAAGAGGAGCAGGAAAAAGCAAAAAATTTCAGAATTGCACTTTGCAATGCGGAGAAATTACTGTTTGTGCATTTACAATATTCATTGATTTTTGCCATTGAAAAACGTCCAGAAATGATTGAAGCTACTGACTGAATGAAAGGAGCTGGCATCTCACTCTCTTTGATTCTTCTTTATCATGCTAAGAGGAGCAGGAAAAAGCAAAAAATTTCAGAATTGCACCTTGCAATGCGGAGAAATTACTGTTTGTGCATTTACAATATTCATTGATTTTTGCCATTGAAAAACATGTTATTCATATACCAGAAATGTTTGAAGCTACTGACTGAATGAAAGGAGCTGGCACCTCACTCTCTTTGAATCTTCTTTATCATGCTAAGAGGAGCAGGAAAAAGCAAAAAATTTCAGAATTGCACCTTGCAATGCGGAGAAATTACTGTTTGTGCATTTACAATATTCATTGATTTTTGCCATTGAAAAACGTCCAGAAATGATTGAAGCTACTGACTGAATGAAAGGAGCTGGCATCTCACTCTCTTTGAATCTTCTTTATCATGCTAAGAGGAGCAGGAAAACGCAAAAAATTTCAGAATTGCACCTTGCAATGCGGAGAAATTACTGTTTGTGCATTTACAATATTCATTGATTTTTGCCATTGAAAAACGTCCAGAAATGATTGAAGCTACTGACTGAATGAAAGGAGCTGACATCTCACTCTCTTTGAATCTTCTTTATCATGCTAAGAGGAGCAGGAAAAAGCAAAAAATTTCAGAATTGCACCTTGCAATGCGGAGAAATTACAGTTTGTGCATTTACAATATTCATTGATTTTTGCCATTGAAAAACATCCAGAAATGATTGAAGCTACTGACTGAATGAAAGAAGCTGGCATCTCACTCTCTTTGAATCTTCTTTATCATGCTAAGAGGAGCAGGAAAAAGCAAAAAATTTCAGAATTGCACCTTGCAATGCGGAGAAATTACTGTTTGTGCATTTACAATATTCATTGATTTTTGCCATTGAAAAACATCATGTTATTCATATACCAGAAATGTTTGAAGCTACTGACTGAATGAAAGGAGCTGGCATCTCACTCTCTTTGAATCTTCTTTATCATGCTAAGAGGAGCAGGAAAAAGCAAAAAATTTCAGAATTGCACCTTGCAATGTGGAGAAATTACTGTTTGTGCATTTACAATATTCATTGATTTTTACCATTGAAAAACGTCCAGAAATGATTGAAGCTACTGACTGAATGAAAGTAGCTGGCATCTCACTCTCTTTGAATCTTCTTTATCATGCTAAGAGGAGCAGGAAAAAGCAAAAAATTTCAGACTTGCACCTTGCAATGCGGAGAAATTACTGTTTGTGCATTTACAATATTCATTGATTTTTGCCATTGAAAAACATCATGTTATTCATATACCAGAAATGTTTGAAGCTACTGACTGAATGAAAGGAGCTGGCATCTCACTCTCTTTGAATCTTCTTTATCATGCTAAGAGGAGCAGGAAAAAGCAAAAAATTTCAGACTTGCACCTTGCAATGCGGAGAAATTACTGTTTGTGCATTTACAATATTCATTGATTTTTGCCATTGAAAAACATCATGTTATTCATATACCAGAAATGTTTGAAGCTACTGACTGAATGAAAGGAGCTGGCATCTCACTCTCTTTGAATCTTCTTTATCATGCTAAGAGGAGCAGGAAAAAGCAAAAAATTTCAGAATTGCACCTTGCAATGCGGAGAAATTACTGTTTGTGCATTTACAATATTCATTGATTTTTGCCATTGAAAAACGTCCAGAAATGATTGAAGGTACTGACTGAATGAAAGGAGCTGGCATCTCACTCTCTTTGAATCTTCTTTATCATGCTAAGAGGAGCAGGAAAAAGCAAAAAATTTCAGAATTGCACCTTGCAATGCGGAGAAATTACTGTTTGTGCATTAACAATATTCATTGATTTTTGCCATTGAAAAACGTCCAGAAATGATTGAAGCTACTGACTGAATGAAAGGAGCTGGCATCTCACTCTCTTTGAATCTTCTTTATCATGCTAAGAGGAGCAGGAAAAAGCAAAAAATTTCAGAATTGCACCTTGCAATGCGGAGAAATTACAGTTTGTGCATTTACAATATTCATTGATTTTTGCCATTGAAAAACGTCCAGAAATGATTGAAGCTACTGACTGAATGAAAGGAGCTGGCATCTCACTCTCTTTGAATCTTCTTTATCATGCTAAGAGGAGCAGGAAAAAGCAAAAAATTTCAGAATTGCACCTTGCAATGCGGAGAAATTACTGTTTGTGCATTTACAATATTCGTTGATTTTTGCCATTGAAAAACGTCCAGAAATGATTGAAGCTACTGACTGAATGAAAGGAGCTGGCATCTCACTCTCTTTGAATCTTCTTTATCATGCTAAGAGGAGCAGGAAAAAGCAAAAAATTTCAGAATTGCACCTTGCAATGCGGAGAAATTACAGTTTGTGCATTTACAATATTCATTGATTTTTGCCATTGAAAAACGTCCAGAAATGATTGAAGCTACTGACTGAATGAAAGGAGCTGGCATCTCACTCTCTTTGAATCTTCTTTATCATGCTAAGAGGAGCAGGAAAAAGCAAAAAATTTCAGAATTGCACCTTGCAATGCGGAGAAATTACTGTTTGTGCATTTACAATATTCATTGATTTTTGCGATTGAAAAACATCATGTTATTCATATACCAGAAATGATTGAAGCTACTGACTGAACGAAAGGAGCTGGCATCTCACTCTCTTTGAATCTTCTTTATCATGCTAAGAGGAGCAGGAAAAAGTAAAAAATTTCAGAATTGCACCTTGCAATGCGGAGAAATTACTGTTTGTGCATTTACAATATTCAATGATTTTTGCCATTGAAAAACGTCCAGAAATGATTGAAGCTACTGACTGAATGAAAGGAGCTGGCATCTCACTCTCTTTGAATCTTGTTTATCATGCTAAGAGGAGCAGGAAAAAGCAAAAAATTTCAGAATTGCACCTTGCAATGCGGAGAAATTACTGTTTGTGCATTTACAATATTCATTGATTTTTGCCATTGAAAAACGTCCAGAAATGATTGAAGCTACTGACTGAATGAAAGGAGCTGGCATCTCACTCTCTTTGAATCTTCTTTATCATGCTAAGAGGAGCAGGAAAAAACAAAAAATTTCAGAATTGCACTTTGCAATGGGGAGAAATTACTGTTTGTGCATTTACAATATTCATTGATTTTTGCTATTGAAAAACATCATGTTATTCATATACCAGAAATGATTGAAGCTACTGACTGAATGAAAGGAGCTGGCATCTCACTCTCTTTGAATCTTCTTTATCATGCTAAGAGGAGCAGGAAAAAGCAAAAAATTTCAGAATTGCACCTTGCAATGCGGAGAAATTACAGTTTGTGCATTTACAATATTAATTGATTTTTGCCATTGAAAAACGTCCAGAAATGATTGAAGCTACTGACTGAATGAAAGGAGCTGGCATCTCACTCTCTTTGAATCTTCTTTATCATGCTAAGAGGAGCAGGAAAAAGCAAAAAATTTCAGAATTGCACCTTGCAATGCGGAGAAATTACTGTTTGTGCATTTACAATATTCATTGATTTTTGCCATTGAAAAACGTCCAGAAATGATTGAAGGTACTGACTGAATGAAAGGAGCTGCCATATCACTCTCTTTGAATCTTCTTTATCATCCTAAGAGGAGCAGGAAAAAGCAAAAAATTTCAGACTTGCACCTTGCAATGCGGAGAAATTACTGTTTGTGCATTTACAATATTCATTGATTTTTGCCATTGAAAAACATCATGTTATTCATATACCAGAAATGTTTGAAGCTACTGACTGAATGAAAGGAGCTGGCATCTCACTCTCTTTGAATCTTCTTTATCATGCTAAGAGGAGCAGGAAAAAGCAAAAAATTTCAGACTTGCACCTTGCAATGCGGAGAAATTACTGTTTGTGCATTTACAATATTCATTGATTTTTGCCATTGAAAAACATCATGTTATTCATATACCAGAAATGTTGAAGCTACTGACTGAATGAAAGGAGCTGGCATCTCACTCTCTTTGAATCTTCTTTATCATGCTAAGAGGAGCAGGAAAAAGCAAAAAATTTCAGAATTGCACCTTGCAATGCGGAGAAATTACTGTTTGTGCATTTACAATATTCATTGATTTTTGCCATTGAAAAACGTCCAGAAATGATTGAAGGTACTGACTGAATGAAAGGAGCTGGCATCTCACTCTCTTTGAATCTTCTTTATCATGCTAAGAGGAGCAGGAAAAAGCAAAAAATTTCAGAATTGCACCTTGCAATGCGGAGAAATTACTGTTTGTGCATTAACAATATTCATTGATTTTTGCCATTGAAAAACGTCCAGAAATGATTGAAGCTACTGACTGAATGAAAGGAGCTGGCATCTCACTCTCTTTGAATCTTCTTTATCATGCTAAGAGGAGCAGGAAAAAGCAAAAAATTTCAGAATTGCACCTTGCAATGCGGAGAAATTACAGTTTGTGCATTTACAATATTCATTGATTTTTGCCATTGAAAAACGTCCAGAAATGATTGAAGCTCCTGACTGAATGAAAGGAGCTGGCATCTCACTCTCTTTGAATCTTCTTTATCATGCTAAGAGGAGCAGGAAAAAGCAAAAAATTTCAGAATTGCACCTTGCAATGCGGAGAAATTACTGTTTGTGCATTTACAATATTCGTTGATTTTTGCCATTGAAAAACGTCCAGAAATGATTGAAGCTACTGACTGAATGAAAGGAGCTGGCATCTCACTCTCTTTGAATCTTCTTTATCATGCTAAGAGGAGCAGGAAAAAGCAAAAAATTTCAGAATTGCACCTTGCAATGCGGAGATATTACAGTTTGTGCATTTACAATATTCATTGATTTTTGCCATTGAAAAACGTCCAGAAATGATTGAAGCTACTGACTGAATGAAAGGAGCTGGCATCTCACTCTCTTTGAATCTTCTTTATCATGCTAAGAGGAGCAGGAAAAAGCAAAAAATTTCAGAATTGCACCTTGCAATGCGGAGAAATTACTGTTTGTGCATTTACAATATTCATTGATTTTTGCGATTGAAAAACATCATGTTATTCATATACCAGAAATGATTGAAGCTACTGACTGAACGAAAGGAGCTGGCATCTCACTCTCTTTGAATCTTCTTTATCATGCTAAGAGGAGCAGGAAAAAGTAAAAAATTTCAGAATTGCACCTTGCAATGCGGAGAAATTACTGTTTGTGCATTTACAATATTCAATGATTTTTGCCATTGAAAAACGTCCAGAAATGATTGAAGCTACTGACTGAATGAAAGGAGCTGGCATCTCACTCTCTTTGAATCTTGTTTATCATGCTAAGAGGAGCAGGAAAAAGCAAAAAATTTCAGAATTGCACCTTGCAATGCGGAGAAATTACTGTTTGTGCATTTACAATATTCATTGATTTTTGCCATTGAAAAACGTCCAGAAATGATTGAAGCTACTGACTGAATGAAAGGAGCTGGCATCTCACTCTCTTTGAATCTTCT
This sequence comes from Phyllobates terribilis, assembly GCF_046119375.1. Classification (NCBI taxonomy): domain Eukaryota; kingdom Metazoa; phylum Chordata; class Amphibia; order Anura; family Dendrobatidae; genus Phyllobates; species Phyllobates terribilis. Next base: position 137,293 of record NW_027363717.1, read on the forward strand.
TTATCATGCTAAGAGGAGCAGGAAAAAACAAAAAATTTCAGAATTGCACTTTGCAATGGGGAGAAATTACTGTTTGTGCATTTACAATATTCATTGATTTTTGCTATTGAAAAACATCATGTTATTCATATACCAGAAATGATTGAAGCTACTGACTGAATGAAAGGAGCTGGCATCTCACTCTCTTTGAATCTTCTTTATCATGCTAAGAGGAGCAGGAAAAAGCAAAAAATTTCAGAATTGCACCTTGCAATGCGGAGAAATTACAGTTTGTGCATTTACAATATTCATTGATTTTTGCCATTGAAAAACGTCCAGAAATGATTGAAGCTACTGACTGAATGAAAGGAGCTGGCATCTCACTCTCTTTGAATCTTCTTTATCATGCTAAGAGGAGCAGGAAAAAGCAAAAAATTTCAGAATTGCACCTTGCAATGCGGAGAAATTACTGTTTGTGCATTTACAATATTCATTGATTTTTGCCATTGAAAAACGTCCAGAAATGATTGAAGGTACTGACTGAATGAAAGGAGCTGCCATATCACTCTCTTTGAATCTTCTTTATCATCCTAAGAGGAGCAGGAAAAAGCAAAAAATTTCAGACTTGCACCTTGCAATGCGGAGAAATTACTGTTTGTGCATTTACAATATTCATTGATTTTTGCCATTGAAAAACATCATGTTATTCATATACCAGAAATGTTTGAAGCTACTGACTGAATGAAAGGAGCTGGCATCTCACTCTCTTTGAATCTTCTTTATCATGCTAAGAGGAGCAGGAAAAAGCAAAAAATTTCAGACTTGCACCTTGCAATGCGGAGAAATTACTGTTTGTGCATTTACAATATTCATTGATTTTTGCCATTGAAAAACCTCATGTTATTCATATACCATAAATGTTTGAAGCTACTGACTGAATGAAAGGAGCTGGCATCTCACTCTCTTTGAATCTTCTTTATCATGCTAAGAGGAGCAGGAAAAAGCAAAAAATTTCAGAATTGCACCTTGCAATGCGGAGAAATTACTGTTTGTGCATTTACAATATTCATTGATTTTTGCCATTGAAAAACGTCCAGAAATGATTGAAGGTACTGACTGAATGAAAGGAGCTGGCATCTCACTCTCTTTGAATCTTCTTTATCATGCTAAGAGGAGCAGGAAAAAGCAAAAAATTTCAGAATTGCACCTTGCAATGCGGAGAAATTACTGTTTGTGCATTAACAATATTCATTGATTTTTGCCATTGAAAAACGTCCAGAAATGATTGAAGCTACTGACTGAATGAAAGGAGCTGGCATCTCACTCTCTTTGAATCTTCTTTATCATGCTAAGAGGAGCAGGAAAAAGCAAAAAATTTCAGAATTGCACCTTGCAATGCGGAGAAATTACAGTTTGTGCATTTACAATATTCATTGATTTTTGCCATTGAAAAACGTCCAGAAATGATTGAAGCTACTGACTGAATGAAAGGAGCTGGCATCTCACTCTCTTTGAATCTTCTTTATCATGCTAAGAGGAGCAGGAAAAAGCAAAAAATTTCAGATTTGCACCTTGCAATGCGGAGAAATTACTGTTTGTGCATTTACAATATTCGTTGATTTTTGCTATTGAAAAACGTCCAGAAATGATTGAAGCTACTGACTGAATGAAAGGAGCTGGCATCTCACTCTCTTTGAATCTTCTTTATCATGCTAAGAGGAGCAGGAAAAAGCAAAAAATTTCAGAATTGCACCTTGCAATGCGGAGATATTACAGTTTGTGCATTTACAATATTCATTGATTTTTGCCATTGAAAAACGTCCAGAAATGATTGAAGCTACTGACTGAATGAAAGGAGCTGGCATCTCACTCTCTTTGAATCTTCTTTATCATGCTAAGAGGAGCAGGAAAAAGCAAAAAATTTCAGAATTGCACCTTGCAATGCGGAGAAATTACTGTTTGTGCATTTACAATATTCATTGATTTTTGCGATTGAAAAACATCATGTTATTCATATACCAGAAATGATTGAAGCTACTGACTGAACGAAAGGAGCTGGCATCTCACTCTCTTTGAATCTTCTTTATCATGCTAAGAGGAGCAGGAAAAAGTAAAAAATTTCAGAATTGCACCTTGCAATGCGGAGAAATTACTGTTTGTGCATTTACAATATTCAATGATTTTTACCATTGAAAAACGTCCAGAAATGATTGAAGCTACTGACTGAATGAAAGGAGCTGGCATCTCACTCTCTTTGAATCTTGTTTATCATGCTAAGAGGAGCAGGAAAAAGCAAAAAATTTCAGAATTGCACCTTGCAATGCGGAGAAATTACTGTTTGTGCATTTACAATATTCATTGATTTTTGCCATTGAAAAACGTCCAGAAATGATTGAAGCTACTGACTGAATGAAAGGAGCTGGCATCTCACTCTCTTTGAATCTTCTTTATCATGCTAAGAGGAGCAGGAAAAAACAAAAAATTTCAGAATTGCACTTTGCAATGGGGAGAAATTACTGTTTGTGCATTTACAATATTCATTGATTTTTGCTATTGAAAAACATCATGTTATTCATATACCAGAAATGATTGAAGCTACTGACTGAATGAAAGGAGCTGGCATCTCACTCTCTTTGAATCTTCTTTATCATGCTAAGAGGAGCAGGAAAAAGCAAAAAATTTCAGAATTGCACCTTGCAATGCGGAGAAATTACAGTTTGTGCATTTACAATATTCATTGATTTTTGCCATTGAAAAACGTCCAGAAATGATTGAAGCTACTGACTGAATGAAAGGAGCTGGCATCTCACTCTCTTTGAATCTTCTTTATCATGCTAAGAGGAGCAGGAAAAAGCAAAAAATTTCAGAATTGCACCTTGCAATGCGGAGAAATTACTGTTTGTGCATTTACAATATTCATTGATTTTTGCCATTGAAAAACGTCCAGAAATGATTGAAGGTACTGACTGAATGAAAGGAGCTGGCATATCACTCTCTTTGAATCTTCTTTATCATCCTAAGAGGAGCAGGAAAAAGCAAAAAATTTCAGAATTGCACTTTGCAATGCGGAGAAATTACTGTTTGTGCATTTACAATATTCATTGATTTTTGCCATTGAAAAACGTCCAGAAATGATTGAAGCTACTGACTGAATGAAAGGAGCTGGCATCTCACTCTCTTTGAATCTTCTTTATCATGCTAAGAGGAGCAGGAAAAAGCAAAAAATTTCAGAATTGCACCTTGCAATGCGGAGAAATTACTGTTTGTGCATTTACAATATTCATTGATTTTTGCCATTGAAAAATGTCCAGAAATGATTGAAGCTACTGACTGAATGAAAGGAGCTGGCATCTCACTCTCTTTGAATCTTCTTTATCATGCTAAGAGGAGCAGGAAAAAGCAAAAAATTTCAGAATTGCGCCTTGCAATGCGGAGAAATTACTGTTTGTGCATTTACAAAATTCATTGATTTTTGCCATTGAAAAACATCATGTTATTCATATACCAGAAATGATTGAAGCTACTGACTGAAGGAAAGGAGCTGGCATCTCACTCTCTTTGAATCTTCTTTATCATGCTAAGAGGAGCAGGAAAAAGCAAAAAATTTCAGAATTGCACCTTGCAATGCGGAGAAATTACTGTTTGTGCATTTACAATATTCATTGATTTTTGCCATTGAAAAACATCCAGAAATGATTGAAGCTACTGACTGAATGAAAGGAGCTGGCATCTCACTCTCTTTGAATCTTCTTTATCATGCTAAGAGGAGCAGGAAAAAGCAAAAAATTTCAGAATTGCACCTTGCAATGCGGAGAAATTACTGTTTGTGCTCCTCTTAGCATGATAAAGAAGATTCAAAGAGAGTGAGATGCCAGCTCCTTTCATTCAGTCAGTAGCTTCAATCATTTCTGGACATTTTTCAATGGCAAAAATCAATGAATATTGTAAATGCACAAACAGGAATTTCTCCGCATTGCAAGGTGCAATTCTGAAATTTTTTGCTTTTTCCTGCTCCTCTTAGCATGATAAAGAAGATTCAAAGAGAGTGAGATGTCAGCTCCTTTCATTCAGTCAGTAGCTTCAAACATTTCTGGTATATGAATAACATGATGTTTTTCAATGGCAAAAATCAATGAATATTGTAAATGCACAAACAGTAATTTCTCCGCATTGCAAGGTGCAATTCTGAAATTTTTTGCTTTTTCCTGCTCCTCTTAGCATGATAAAGAAGATTCAAAGAGAGTGAGATGCCAGCTCCTTTCATTCAGTCAGTAGCTTCAATCATTTCTGGTATATGAATAACATGATGTTTTTCAATGGCAAAAATCAATGAATTTTGTAAATGCACAAACAGTAATTTCTCAGCATTGCAAGGTGCAATTCTGAAATTTTTTGCTTTTTCCTGCTGCTCTTAGCATGATAAAGAAGATTCAAAGAGAGTGAGATGCCAGCTCCTTTCATTGTCAGTAGCTTCAATCATTTCTGGACGTTTTTCAATGGCAAAAATCAATGAATATTTTAAATGCACAAATAGTAATTTCTCCGCATTGCAAGGTGCAATTCTGAAATTTTTTGCTTTTTCCTGCTCCTCTTAGCATGATAAAGAAGATTCAAAGAGAGTGAGATGCCAGCTCCTTTCATTCAGTCAGTAGCTTCAATCATTTCTGGACGTTTTTCAATGGCAAAAATCAATGAATATTGTAAATGCACAAACAGTAATTTCTCCGCATTGCAAGGTGCAATTCTGAAATTTTTTGCTTTTTCCTGCTCCTCTTAGCATGATAAAGAAGATTCAAAGAGAGTGAGATGCCAGCTCCTTTCATTCAGTCAGTAGCTTCAATCATTTCTGGACGTTTTTCAATGGCAAAAATCAATGAATATTGTAAATGCACAAACAGTAATTTCTCCGCATTGCAAGGTGCAATTCTGAAATTTTTTGCTTTTTCCTGCTCCTCTTAGCATGATAAAGAAGATTCAAAGAGAGTGAGATGTCAGCTCCTTTCATTCAGTCAGTAGCTTCAAACATTTCTGGTATATGAATAACATGATGTTTTTCATTGGCAAAAATCAATGAATATTGTAAATGCACAAACAGTAATTTCTCCGCATTGCAAGGTGCAATTCTGAAATTTTTTGCTTTTTCCTGCTCCTCTTAGCATGATAAAGAAGATTCAAAGAGAGTGAGATGCCAGCTCCTTTCATTCAGTCAGTAGCTTCAATCATTTCTGGTATATGAATAACATGATGTTTTTCAATGGCAAAAATCAATGAATTTTGTAAATGCACAAACAGTAATTTCTCAGCATTGCAAGGTGCAATTCTGAATTTTTTTGCTTTTTCCTGCTCCTCTTAGCATGATAAAGAAGATTCAAAGAGAGTGAGATGCCAGCTCCTTTCATTGTCAGTAGCTTCAATCATTTCTGGACGTTTTTCAATGGCAAAAATCAATGAATATTGTAAATGCACAAACAGTAATTTCTCCGCATTGCAAGGTGCAATTCTGAAATTTTTTGCTTTTTCCTGCTCCTCTTAGCATTATGAAGAAGATTCAAAGAGAGTGAGATACCAGCTCCTTTCATTCAGTCAGTAGCTTCAAACATTTCTGGTATATGAATAACATGATGTTTTTCAATGGCAAAAATCAATGAATATTGTAAATGCACAAACAGTAATTTCTCCGCATTGCAAGGTGCAATTCTGAAATTTTTTGCTTTTTCCTGCTCCTCTTAGCATGATAAAGAAGATTCAAAGAGAGTGAGATGCCAGCTCCTTTCGTTCAGTCAGTAGCTTCAATCATTTCTGGACGTTTTTCAATGGCAAAAATCATTGAATATTGTAAATGCACAAACAGTAATTTCTCCGCATTGCAAGGTGCAATTCTGAAATTTTTTACTTTTTCCTGCTCCTCTTAGCATGATAAAGAAGATTCAAAGAGAGTGAGATGCCATCTCCTTTCATTCAGTCAGTAGCTTCAATCATTTCTGGACGTTTTTCAATTGCAAAAATCAATGAATATTGTAAATGCACAAACAGTAATTTCTCCGCATTGCAAGGTGCAATTCTGAAATTTTTTGCTTTTTCCTGCTCCTCTTAGCATGATAAAGAAGATTCAAAGAGAGTGAGATGCCAGCTCCTTTCATTCAGTCAGTAGCTTCAATCATTTCTGGACGTTTTTCAATGGCAAAAATCAATGAATATTGTAAATGCACAAACAGTAATTTCTCCGCATTGCAAGGTGCAATTCTGAAATTTTTTGCTTTTTCCTGCTCCTTTTAGCATGATAAACAAGATTCAAAGAGAGTGAGATGCCAGCTCCTTTCATTCAGTCAGTAGCTTCAATCATTTATGGACGTTTTTCAATTGCAAAAATCATTGAATATTGTAAATGCACAAACAGTAATTTCTCCGCATTGCAAGGTGCAATTCTGAAATTTTTGACTTTTTCCTGCTCCTCTTAGCATGATAAAGAAGATTCAAAGAGAGTGAGATGCCAGCTCCTTTCATTCAGTCAGTAGCTTCAATCATTTCTGGTATATGAATAACATGATGTTTTTCAATCGCAAAAATCAATGAATATTGTAAATGCACAAACAGTAATTTCTCCGCATTGCAAGGTGCAATTCTGAAATTTTTTGCTTTTTCCTGCTCCTCTTAGCATGATAAAGAAGATTCAAAGAGAGTGAGATGCCAGCTCCTTTCATTCAGTCAGTAGCTTCAATCATTTCCGGACGTTTTTCAATGGCAAAAATCAATGAATATTGTAAATGCACAAACAGTAATTTCTCCGCATTGCAAGGTGTAATTCTGAAATTTTTTGCTTTTTCCTGCTCCTCTTAGCATGATAAAGAAGATTCAAAGAGAGTGAGATGCCAGCTCCTTTCCTTCAGTCAGTAGCTTCAATCATTTCTGGTATATGAATAACATGATGTTTTTCAATGGCAAAAATCAATGAATTTTGTAAATGCACAAACAGTAATTTCTCCGCATTGCAAGGCGCAATTCTGAAATTTTTTGCTTTTTCCTGCTCCTCTTAGCATGATAAAGAAGATTCAAAGAGAGTGAGATGCTAGCTCCTTTCATTCAGTCAGTAGCTTCAATCATTTCTGGACGTTTTTCAATGGCAAAAATCAATGAATATTGTAAATGCACAAACAGTAATTTCTCCGCATTGCAAGGTGCAATTCTGAAATTTTTTGCTTTTTCCTGCTCCTCTTAGCATGATAAACAAGATTCAAAGAGAGTGAGGTGCCAGCTCCTTTCATTCAGTCAGGAGCTTCAAACATTTCTGGTATATGAATAACATGTTTTTCAATGGCAAAAATCAATGAATATTGTAAATGCACAAACAGTAATTTCTCCGCATTGCAAGGTGCAATTCTGAAATTTTTTGCTTTTTCCTGCTCCTCTTAGCATGATAAAGAAGATTCAAAGAGAGTGAGATGCCAGCTCCTTTCATTCAGTCAGTAGCTTCAATCATTTCTGGACATTTTTCAATGGCAAAAATCAATGAATATTGTAAATGCACAAACAGTAATTTCTCCGCATTGCAAGGTGCAATGCTGAAATTTTTTGCTTTTTCCTGCTCCTCTTAGCATGATAAAGAAGATTCAAAGAGAGTGAGATGCCAGCTCCTTTCATTCAGTCAGTAGCTTCAATCATTTCTGGACGTTTTTCAATGGCAAAAATCAATGAATATTGTAAATGCACAAACTGTAATTTCTCCGCATTGCAAGGTGCAATTCTGAAATTTTTTGCTTTTTCCTGCTCCTCTTAGCATGATAAAGAAGATTCAAAGAGAGTGAGATGCCAGCTCCTTTCATTCAGTCAGTAGCTTCAATCATTTCTGGACGTTTTTCAATGGTAAAAATCAATGAATATTGTAAATGCACAAACAGTAATTTCTCCGCATTGCAAGGTGCAATTCTGAAATTTTTTGCTTTTTCCTGCTCCTCTTAGCATGATAAAGAAGATTCAAAGAGAGTGAGATGCCAGCTCCTTTCATTCAGTCAGTAGCTTCAATCATTTCTGGACGTTTTTCAATGGCAAAAATCAATGAATATTGTAAATGCACAAACAGTAATTTCTCCGCATTGCAAGGTGCAATTCTGAAATTTTTTGCTTTTTCCTGCTCCTCTTAGCATGATAAAGAAGATTCAAAGAGAGTGAGATGCCAGCTCCTTTCATTCAGTCAGTAGCTTCAATCATTTCTGGTATATGAATAACATGATGTTTTTCAATGGCAAAAATCAATGAATTTTGTAAATGCACAAACAGTAATTTCTCAGCATTGCAAGGTGCAATTCTGAAATTTTTTGCTTTTTCCTGCTCCTCTTAGCATGATAAAGAAGATTCAAAGAGAGTGAGATGCCAGCTCCTTTCATTGTCAGTAGCTTCAATCATTTCTGGACGTTTTTCAATGGCAAAAATCAATGAATATTGTAAATGCACAAACAGTAATTTCTCCGCATTGCAAGGTGCAATTCTGAAATTTTTTGCATTTTCCTTCTCCTCTTAGCATTATGAAGAAGATTCAAAGAGAGTGAGATACCAGCTCCTTTCATTCAGTCAGTACTTCAAACATTTCTGGTATATGAATAACATGATGTTTTTCAATGGCAAAAATCAATGAATATTGTAAATGCACAAACAGTAATTTCTCCGCATTGCAAGGTGCAATTCTGAAATTTTTTGCTTTTTCCTGCTCCTCTTAGCATGATAAAGAAGATTCAAAGAGAGTGAGATGCCAGCTCCTTTAGTTCAGTCAGTAGCTTCAATCATTTCTGGACGTTTTTCAATGGCAAAAATCAGTGAATATTGTAAATGCACAAACAGTAATTTCTCCGCATTGCAAGGTGCAATTCTGAAATTTTTTACTTTTTCCTGCTCCTCTTAGCATGATAAAGAAGATTCAAAGAGAGTGAGATGCCAGCTCCTTTCATTCAGTCAGTAGCTTCAATCATTTCTGGTATATGAATAACATGATGTTTTTCAATCGCAAAAATCAATGAATATTGTAAATGCACAAACAGTAATTTCTCCGCATTGCAAGGTGCAATTCTGAAATTTTTTGCTTTTTCCTGCTCCTCTTAGCATGATAAAGAAGATTCAAAGAGAGTGAGATGCCAGCTCCTTTCATTCAGTCAGTAGCTTCAATCATTTCTGGACGTTTTTCAATGGCAAAAATCAATGAATATTGTAAATGCACAAACAGTAATTTCTCCGCATTGCAAGGTGCAATTCTGAAATTTTTTGCTTTTTCCTGCTCCTCTTAGCATGATAAAGAAGATTCAAAGAGAGTGAGATGCCAGCTCCTTTCCTTCAGTCAGTAGCTTCAATCATTTCTGGCATATGAATAACATGATGTTTTTCAATGGCAAAAATCAATGAATTTTGTAAATGCACAAACAGTAATTTCTCCGCATTGCAAGGCGCAATTCTGAAATTTTTTGCTTTTTCCTGCTCCTCTTAGCATGATAAAGAAGATTCAAAGAGAGTGAGATGCCAGCTCCTTTCATTCAGTCAGTAGCTTCAATCATTTCTGAACATTTTTCAATGGCAAAAATCAATGAATATTGTAAATGCACAAACAGTAATTTCTCCGCATTGCAAGGTGCAATTCTGAAATTTTTTGCTTTTTCCTGCTCCTCTTAGCATGATAAAGAAGATTCAAAGAGAGTGAGATGACAGCTCCTTTCATTCAGTCAGTAGCTTCAATCATTTCTGGACGTTTTTCAATGGCAAAAATCAATGAATATTGTAAATGCACAAACAGTAATTTCTCCGCATTGCAAGGTGCAATTCTGAAATTTTTTGCTTTTTCCTGCTCCTCTCAGCATGATAAAGAAGATTCAAAGAGAGTGAGGTGCCAGCTCCTTTCATTCAGTCAGGAGCTTCAAACATTTCTGGTATATGAATAACATGTTTTTCAATGGCAAAAATCAATGAATATTGTAAATGCACAAACAGTAATTTCTCCGCATTGCAAGGTGCAATTCTGAAATTTTTTGCTTTTTCCTGCTCCTCTTAGCATGATAAAGAAGATTCAAAGAGAGTGAGATGCCAGCTCCTTTCATTCAGTCAGTAGCTTCAATCATTTCTGGACGTTTTTCAATGGCAAAAATCAATGAATATTGTAAATGCACAAACAGTAATTTCTCCGCATTGCAAGGTGCAATTCTGAAATTTTTTGCTTTTTCCTGCTCCTCTTAGCATGATAAAGAAGATTCAAAGAGAGTGAGATGCCAGCTCCTTTCATTCAGTCAGTAGCTTCAATCATTTCTGGACGTTTTTCAATGGCAAAAATCAATGAATATTGTAAATGCACAAACAGTAATTTCTCCGCATTGCAAGGTGCAATTCTGAAATTTTTTGCTTTTTCCTGCTCCTCTTAGCATGATAAAGAAGATTCAAAGAGAGTGAGATGCCAGCTCCTTTCCTTCAGTCAGTAGCTTCAATCATTTCTGGCATATGAATAACATGATGTTTTTCAATGGCAAAAATCAATGAATTTTGTAAATGCACAAACAGTAATTTCTCCGCATTGCAAGGCGCAATTCTGAAATTTTTTGCTTTTTCCTGCTCCTCTTAGCATGATAAAGAAGATTCAAAGAGAGTGAGATGCCAGCTCCTTTCATTCAGTCAGTAGCTTCAATCATTTCTGGACATTTTTCAATGGCAAAAATCAATGAATATTGTAAATGCACAAACAGTAATTTCTCCGCATTGCAAGGTGCAATTCTGAAATTTTTTGCTTTTTCCTGCTCCTCTTAGCATGATAAAGAAGATTCAAAGAGAGTGAGATGACAGCTCCTTTCATTCAGTCAGTAGCTTCAATCATTTCTGGACGTTTTTCAATGGCAAAAATCAATGAATATTGTAAATGCACAAACAGTAATTTCTCCGCATTGCAAGGTGCAATTCTGAAATTTTTTGCTTTTTCCTGCTCCTCTTAGCATGATAAAGAAGATTCAAAGAGAGTGAGGTGCCAGCTCCTTTCATTCAGTCAGGAGCTTCAAACATTTCTGGTATATGAATAACATGTTTTTCAATGGCAAAAATCAATGAATATTGTAAATGCACAAACAGTAATTTCTCCGCATTGCAAGGTGCAATTCTGAAATTTTTTGCTTTTTCCTGCTCCTCTTAGCATGATAAAGAAGATTCAAAGAGAGTGAGATGCCAGCTCCTTTCATTCAGTCAGTAGCTTCAATCATTTCTGGACGTTTTTCAATGGCAAAAATCAATGAATATTGTAAATGCACAAACAGTAATTTCTCCGCATTGCAAGGTGCAATTCTGAAATTTTTTGATTTTTCCTGCTCCTCTTAGCATGATAAAGAAGATTCAAAGAGAGTGAGATGCCAGCTCCTTTCATTCAGTCAGTAGCTTCAATCATTTCTGGACGTTTTTCAATGGCAAAAATCAATGAATATTGTAAATGCACAAACAGTAATTTCTCTGCATTGCAATGTGCAATTCTGAAATTTTTTGCTTTTTCCTGCTCCTCTTAGCATGATAAAGAAGATTCAAAGAGAGTGAGATGCCAGCTCCTTTCATTCAGTCAGTAGCTTCAAACATTTCTGGTATATGAATAACATGATGTTTTTCAATGGCAAAAATCAATGAATATTGTAAATGCACAAACAGTAATTTCTCCGCATTGCAAGGTGCAATTCTGAAATTTTTTGCTTTTTTCTGCTCCTCTTAGCATGATAAAGAAGATTCAAAGAGAGTGAGATGCCAGCTAATTTCGTTCAGTCAGTAGCTTCAATCATTTCTGGACGTTTTTCAATGGCAAAAATCATTGAATATTATAAATGCACAAACAGTAATTTCTCCGCATTGCAAGGTGCAATTCTGAAATTTTTTACTTTTTCCTGCTCCTCTTAGCATGATAAAGAAGATTCAAAGAGAGTGAGATGCCAGCTCCTTTCATTCAGTCAGTAGCTTCAATCATTTCTGGTATATGAATAACATGATGTTTTTCAATGGCAAAAATCAATGAATATTGTAAATGCACAAACAGTAATTTCTCCGCATTGCAAGGTGCAATTCTGAAATTTTTTGCTTTTTCCTGCTCCTCTTAGCATGATAAAGAAGATTCAAAGAGAGTGAGATGCCAGCTCCTTTCATTCAGTCAGTAGCTTCAATCATTTCTGGACGTTTTTCAATGGCAAAAATCAATGAATATTGTAAATGCACAAACAGTAATTTCTCCGCATTGCAAGGTGCAATTCTGAAATTTTTTGCTTTTTCCTGCTCCTCTTAGCATGATAAAGAAGATTCAAAGAGAGTGAGATGCCAGCTCCTTTCATTCAGTCAGTAGCTTTAATCATTTCTGGACGTTTTTCAATGGCAAAAATCATTGAATATTGTAAATGCACAATCAGTAATTTCTCCGCATTGCAAGGTGCAATTCTGAAGTTTTTTACTTTTTCCTGCTCCTCTTAGCATGATAAAGAAGATTCAAAGAGAGTGAGATGCCAGCTCCTTTCATTCAGTCAGTAGCTTCAATCATTTCTGGTATATGAATAACATGATGTTTTTCAATCGCAAAAATCAATGAATATTGTAAATGCACAAACAGTAATTTCTCCGCATTGCAAGGTGCAATTCTGAAATTTTTTGCTTTTTCCTGCTCCTCTTAGCATGATAAAGAAGATTCAAAGAGAGTGAGATGCCAGCTCCTTTCATTCAGTCAGTAGCTTCAATCATTTCTGGACGTTTTTCAATGGCAAAAACCAATGAATATTGTAAATGCACAAACAGTAATTTCTCCGCACTGCAAGGTGCAATTCTGAAATTTTTTGCTTTTTCCTGCTCCTCTTAGCATGATAAAGAAGATTCAAAGAGAGTGAGATGCCAGATCCTTTCCTTCAGTCAGTAGCTTCAATCATTTCTGGTATATGAATAACATGATGTTTTTCAATGGCAAAAATCAATGAATTTTGTAAATGCACAAACAGTAATTTCTCCGCATTGCAAGGCGCAATTCTGAAATTTTTTGCTTTTTCCTGCTCCTCTTAGCATGATAAAGAAGATTCGAAGAGAGTGAGATGCCAGCTCCTTTCATTCAGTCAGTAGCTTCAATCATTTCTGGACATTTTTCAATGGCAAAAATCAATGAATATTGTAAATGCACAAACAGTAATTTCTCCGCATTGCAAGGTGCAATTCTGAAATTTTTTGCTTTTTCCTGCTCCTCTTAGCATGATAAAGAAGATTCAAAGAGAGTGAGATGCCAGCTCCTTTCATTCAGTCAGTAGCTTCAATCATTTCTGGACGTTTTTCAATGGCAAAAATCAATGAATATTGTAAATGCACAAACAGTAATTTCTCCGCATTGCAAGGTGCAATTCTGAAATTTTTTGCTTTTTCCTGCTCCTCTTAGCATGATAAAGAAGATTCAAAGAGAGTGAGATGCCAGCTCCTTTCATTCAGTCAGTAGCTTCAATCATTTCTGGACGTTTTTCAATGGCAAAAATCAATGAATATTGTAAATGCACAAACAGTAATTTCTCCGCATTGCAAGGTGCAATTCTGAAATTTTTTGCTTTTTCCTGCTCCTCTTAGCATGATAAAGAAGATTCAAAGAGAGTGAGATGCCAGATCCTTTCCTTCAGTCAGTAGCTTCAATCATTTCTGGTATATGAATAACATGATGTTTTTCAATGGCAAAAATCAATGAATTTTGTAAATGCACAAACAGTAATTTCTCCGCATTGCAAGGCGCAATTCTGAAATTTTTTGCTTTTTCCTGCTCCTCTTAGCATGATAAAGAAGGTTCAAAGAGAGTGAGATGCCAGCTCCTTTCATTCAGTCAGTAGCTTCAATCATTTCTGGACATTTTTCAATGGCAAAAATCAATGAATATTGTAAATGCACAAACAGTAATTTCTCCGCATTGCAAGGTGCAATTCTGAAATTTTTTGCTTTTTCCTGCTCCTCTTAGCATGATAAAGAAGATTCAAAGAGAGTGAGATGCCAGCTCCTTTCATTCAGTCAGTAGCTTCAATCATTTCTGGACGTTTTTCAATGGCAAAAATCAATGAATATTGTAAATGCACAAACAGTAATTTCTCCGCATTGCAAGGTGCAATTCTGAAATTTTTTGCTTTTTCCTGCTCCTCTTAGCATGATAAAGAAGATTCAAAGAGAGTGAGATGCCAGCTCCTTTCATTCAGTCAGTAGCTTCAATCATTTCTGGACGTTTTTCAATGGCAAAAATCAATGAATATTGTAAATGCACAAACAGTAATTTCTCCGCATTGCAATGTGCAATTCTGAAATTTTTTGCTTTTTCCTGCTCCTCTTAGCATGATAAAGAAGATTCAAAGAGAGTGAGATGCCAGCTCCTTTCATTCAGTCAGTAGCTTCAAACATTTCTGGTACATGAATAACATGATGTTTTTCAATGGCAAAAATCAATGAATATTGTAAATGCACAAACAGTAATTTCTCCGCATTGCAAGGTGCAATTCTGAAATTTTTTGCTTTTTCCTGCTCCTCTTAGCATGATAAAGAAGATTCAAAGAGAGTGAGATGCCAGCTCCTTTCGTTCAGTCAGTAGCTTCAATCATTTCTGGACGTTTTTCAATGGCAAAAATCATTGAATATTATAAATGCACAAACAGTAATTTCTCCGCATTGCAAGGTGCAATTCTGAATTTTTTTACTTTTTCCTGCTCCTCTTAGCATGATAAAGAAGATTCAAAGAGAGTGAGATGCCAGCTCCTTTCATTCAGTCAGTAGCTTCAATCATTTCTGGTATATGAATAACATGATGTTTTTCAATGGCAAAAATCAATGAATATTGTAAATGCACAAACAGTAATTTCTCCGCATTGCAAGGTGCAATTCTGAAATTTTTTGCTTTTTCCTGCTCCTCTTAGCATGATAAAGAAGATTCAAAGAGAGTGAGATGCCAGCTCCTTTCATTCAGTCAGTAGCTTCAATCATTTCTGGACGTTTTTCAATGGCAAAAATCAATGAATATTGTAAATGCACAAACAGTAATTTCTCCGCATTGCAAGGTGCAATTCTGAAATTTTTTGCTTTTTCCTGCTCCTCTTAGCATGATAAACAAGATTCAAAGAGAGTGAGATGCCAGCTCCTTTCATTCAGTCAGTAGCTTCAATCATTTCTGGACGTTTTTCAATGGCAAAAATCATTGAATATTGTAAATGCACAAACAGTAATTTCTCCGCATTGCAAGGTGCAATTCTGAAATTTTTTACTTTTTCCTGCTCCTCTTAGCATGATAAAGAAGATTCAAAGAGAGTGAGATGCCAGCTCCTTTCATTCAGTCAGTAGCTTCAATCATTTCTGGTATATGAATAACATGATGTTTTTCAATCGCAAAAATCAATGAATATTGTAAATGCACAAACAGTAATTTCTCCGCATTGCAAGGTGCAATTCTGAAATTTTTTGCTTTTTCCTGCTCCTCTTAGCATGATAAAGAAGATTCAAAGAGAGTGAGATGCCAGCTCCTTTCATTCAGTCAGTAGCTTCAATCATTTCTGGACGTTTTTCAATGGCAAAAATCAATGAATATTGTAAATGCACAAACAGTAATTTCTCCGCATTGCAAGGTGCAATTCTGAAATTTTTTGCTTTTTCCTGCTCCTCTTAGCATGATAAAGAAGATTCAAAGAGAGTGAGATGCCAGATCCTTTCCTTCAGTCAGTAGCTTCAATCATTTCTGGTATATGAATAACATGATGTTTTTCAATGGCAAAAATCAATGAATTTTGTAAATGCACAAACAGTAATTTCTCCGCATTGCAAGGCGCAATTCTGAAATTTTTTGCTTTTTCCTGCTCCTCTTAGCATGATAAAGAAGATTCGAAGAGAGTGAGATGCCAGCTCCTTTCATTCAGTCAGTAGCTTCAATCATTTCTGGACATTTTTCAATGGCAAAAATCAATGAATATTGTAAATGCACAAACAGTAATTTCTCCGCATTGCAAGGTGCAATTCTGAAATTTTTTGCTTTTTCCTGCTCCTCTTAGCATGATAAAGAAGATTCAAAGAGAGTGAGATGCCAGCTCCTTTCATTCAGTCAGTAGCTTCAATCATTTCTGGACGTTTTTCAATGGCAAAAATCAATGAATATTGTAAATGCACAAACAGTAATTTCTCCGCATTGCAAGGTGCAATTCTGAAATTTTTTGCTTTTTCCTGCTCCTCTTAGCATGATAAAGAAGATTCAAAGAGAGTGAGATGCCAGCTCCTTTCATTCAGTCAGTAGCTTCAATCATTTCTGGACGTTTTTCAATGGCAAAAATCAATGAATATTGTAAATGCACAAACAGTAATTTCTCCGCATTGCAAGGTGCAATTCTGAAATTTTTTGCTTTTTCCTGCTCCTCTTAGCATGATAAAGAAGATTCAAAGAGAGTGAGATGCCAGATCCTTTCCTTCAGTCAGTAGCTTCAATCATTTCTGGTATATGAATAACATGATGTTTTTCAATGGCAAAAATCAATGAATTTTGTAAATGCACAAACAGTAATTTCTCCGCATTGCAAGGCGCAATTCTGAAATTTTTTGCTTTTTCCTGCTCCTCTTAGCATGATAAAGAAGGTTCAAAGAGAGTGAGATGCCAGCTCCTTTCATTCAGTCAGTAGCTTCAATCATTTCTGGACATTTTTCAATGGCAAAAATCAATGAATATTGTAAATGCACAAACAGTAATTTCTCCGCATTGCAAGGTGCAATTCTGAAATTTTTTGCTTTTTCCTGCTCCTCTTAGCATGATAAAGAAGATTCAAAGAGAGTGAGATGCCAGCTCCTTTCATTCAGTCAGTAGCTTCAATCATTTCTGGACGTTTTTCAATGGCAAAAATCAATGAATATTGTAAATGCACAAACAGTAATTTCTCCGCATTGCAAGGTGCAATTCTGAAATTTTTTGCTTTTTCCTGCTCCTCTTAGCATGATAAAGAAGATTCAAAGAGAGTGAGATGCCAGCTCCTTTCATTCAGTCAGTAGCTTCAATCATTTCTGGACGTTTTTCAATGGCAAAAATCAATGAATATTGTAAATGCACAAACAGTAATTTCTCCGCATTGCAATGTGCAATTCTGAAATTTTTTGCTTTTTCCTGCTCCTCTTAGCATGATAAAGAAGATTCAAAGAGAGTGAGATGCCAGCTCCTTTCATTCAGTCAGTAGCTTCAAACATTTCTGGTACATGAATAACATGATGTTTTTCAATGGCAAAAATCAATGAATATTGTAAATGCACAAACAGTAATTTCTCCGCATTGCAAGGTGCAATTCTGAAATTTTTTGCTTTTTCCTGCTCCTCTTAGCATGATAAAGAAGATTCAAAGAGAGTGAGATGCCAGCTCCTTTCGTTCAGTCAGTAGCTTCAATCATTTCTGGACGTTTTTCAATGGCAAAAATCATTGAATATTATAAATGCACAAACAGTAATTTCTCCGCATTGCAAGGTGCAATTCTGAATTTTTTTACTTTTTCCTGCTCCTCTTAGCATGATAAAGAAGATTCAAAGAGAGTGAGATGCCAGCTCCTTTCATTCAGTCAGTAGCTTCAATCATTTCTGGTATATGAATAACATGATGTTTTTCAATGGCAAAAATCAATGAATATTGTAAATGCACAAACAGTAATTTCTCCGCATTGCAAGGTGCAATTCTGAAATTTTTTGCTTTTTCCTGCTCCTCTTAGCATGATAAAGAAGATTCAAAGAGAGTGAGATGCCAGCTCCTTTCATTCAGTCAGTAGCTTCAATCATTTCTGGACGTTTTTCAATGGCAAAAATCAATGAATATTGTAAATGCACAAACAGTAATTTCTCCGCATTGCAAGGTGCAATTCTGAAATTTTTTGCTTTTTCCTGCTCCTCTTAGCATGATAAACAAGATTCAAAGAGAGTGAGATGCCAGCTCCTTTCATTCAGTCAGTAGCTTCAATCATTTCTGGACGTTTTTCAATGGCAAAAATCATTGAATATTGTAAATGCACAAACAGTAATTTCTCCGCATTGCAAGGTGCAATTCTGAAATTTTTTACTTTTTCCTGCTCCTCTTAGCATGATAAAGAAGATTCAAAGAGAGTGAGATGCCAGCTCCTTTCATTCAGTCAGTAGCTTCAATCATTTCTGGTATATGAATAACATGATGTTTTTCAATCGCAAAAATCAATGAATATTGTAAATGCACAAACAGTAATTTCTCCGCATTGCAAGGTGCAATTCTGAAATTTTTTGCTTTTTCCTGCTCCTCTTAGCATGATAAAGAAGATTCAAAGAGAGTGAGATGCCAGCTCCTTTCATTCAGTCAGTAGCTTCAATCATTTCTGGACGTTTTTCAATGGCAAAAATCAATGAATATTGTAAATGCACAAACAGTAATTTCTCCGCATTGCAAGGTGCAATTCTGAAATTTTTTGCTTTTTCCTGCTCCTCTAAGCATGATAAAGAAGATTCAAAGAGAGTGAGATGCCAGATCCTTTCCTTCAGTCAGTAGCTTCAATCATTTCTGGTATATGAATAACATGATGTTTTTCAATGGCAAAAATCAATGAATTTTGTAAATGCACAAACAGTAATTTCTCCGCATTGCAAGGCGCAATTCTGAAATTTTTTGCTTTTTCCTGCTCCTCTTAGCATGATAAAGAAGATTCAAAGAGAGTGAGATGCCAGCTCCTTTCATTCAGTCAGTAGCTTCAATCATTTCTGGACATTTTTCAATGGCAAAAATCAATGAATATTGTAAATGCACAAACAGTAATTTCTCCGCATTGCAAGGTGCAATTCTGAAATTTTTTGCTTTTTCCTGCTCCTCTTAGCATGATAAAGAAGATTCAAAGAGAGTGAGATGCCAGCTCCTTTCATTCAGTCAGTAGCTTCAATCATTTCTGGACGTTTTTCAATGGCAAAAATCAATGAATATTGTAAATGCACAAACTGTAATTTCTCCGCATTGCAAGGTGCAATTCTGAAATTTTTTGCTTTTTCCTGCTCCTCTTAGCATGATAAAGAAGATTCAAAGAGAGTGAGATGCCAGCTCCTTTCATTCAGTCAGTAGCTTCAATCATTTCTGGTATATGAATAACATGATGTTTTTCAATAGCAAAAATCAATGAATATTGTAAATGCACAAACAGTAATTTCTCCGCATTGCAAGGTGCAATTCTGAAATTTTTTGCTTTTTCCTGCTCCTCTTAGCATGATAAAGAAGATTCAAAGAGAGTGAGATGCCAGCTCCTTTCATTCAGTCAGTAGCTTCAATCATTTCTGGACGTTTTTCAATGGCAAAAATCAATGAATATTGTAAATGCACAAACAGTAATTTCTCCGCATTGCAAGGTGCAATTCTGAAATTTTTTACTTTTTCCTGCTCCTCTTAGCATGATAAAGAAGATTCAAAGAGAGTGAGATGCCAGCTCCTTTCATTCAGTCAGTAGCTTCAATCATTTCTGGTATATGAATAACATGATGTTTTTCAATCGCAAAAATCAATGAATATTGCAAATGCACAAACAGTAATTTCTCCGCATTGCAAGGTGCAATTCTGAAATTTTTTGCTTTTTCCTGCTCCTCTTAGCATGATAAAGAAGATTCAAAGAGAGTGAGATGCCAGCTCCTTTCATTCAGTCAGTAGCTTCAATCATTTCTGGACGTTTTTCAATGGCAAAAATCAATGAATATTGTAAATGCACAAACAGTAATTTCTCCGCATTGCAAGGTGCAATTCTGAAATTCTTTGCTTTTTCCTGCTCCTCTAAGCATGATAAAGAAGATTCAAAGAGAGTGAGATGCCAGATCCTTTCCTTCAGTCAGTAGCTTCAATCATTTCTGGTATATGAATAACATGATGTTTTTCAATGGCAAAAATCAATGAATTTTGTAAATGCACAAACAGTAATTTCTCCGCATTGCAAGGCGCAATTCTGAAATTTTTTACTTTTTCCTGCTCCTCTTAGCATGATAAAGAAGATTCAAAGAGAGTGAGATGCCAGCTCCTTTCATTCAGTCAGTAGCTTCAATCATTTCTGGTATATGAATAACATGATGTTTTTCAATGGCAAAAATCAATGAATATTGTAAATGCACAAACAGTAATTTCTCCGCATTGCAAGGTGCAATTCTGAAATTTTTTGCTTTTTCCTGCTCCTCTTAGCATGATAAAGAAGATTCAAAGAGAGTGAGATGCCAGATCCTTTCATTCAGTCAGTAGCTTCAATCATTTCTGGACGTTTTTCAATGGCAAAAATCAATGAATATTGTAAATGCACAAACAGTAATTTCTCCGCAATGCAAGGTGCAATTCTGAAATTTTTTGCTTTTTCCTGCTCCTCTTAGCATGATAAAGAAGATTCAAAGAGAGTGAGATGCCAGCTCCTTTCATTCAGTCAGTAGCTTTAATCATTTCTGGACGTTTTTCAATGGCAAAAATCATTGAATATTGTAAATGCACAATCAGTAATTTCTCCGCATTGCAAGGTGCAATTCTGAAATTTTTTACTTTTTCCTGCTCCTCTTAGCATGATAAAGAAGATTCAAAGAGAGTGAGATGCCAGCTCCTTTCATTCAGTCAGTAGCTTCAATCATTTCTGGTATATGAATAACATGATGTTTTTCAATCGCAAAAATCAATGAATATTGTAAATGCACAAACAGTAATTTCTCCGCATTGCAAGGTGCAATTCTGAAATTTTTTGCTTTTTCCTGCTCCTCTTAGCATGATAAAGAAGATTCAAAGAGAGTGAGATGCCAGCTCCTTTCATTCAGTCAGTAGCTTCAATCATTTCTGGACGTTTTTCAATGGCAAAAACCAATGAATATTGTAAATGCACAAACAGTAATTTCTCCGCATTGCAAGGTGCAATTCTGAAACTTTTTGCTTTTTCCTGCTCCTCTTAGCATGATAAAGAAGATTCAAAGAGAGTGAGATGCCAGATCCTTTCCTTCAGTCAGTAGCTTCAATCATTTCTGGTATATGAATAACATGATGTTTTTCAATGGCAAAAATCAATGAATTTTGTAAATGCACAAACAGTAATTTCTCCGCATTGCAAGGCGCAATTCTGAAATTTTTTGCTTTTTCCTGCTCCTCTTAGCATGATAAAGAAGATTCAAAGAGAGTGAGATGCCAGCTCCTTTCATTCAGTCAGTAGCTTCAATCATTTCTGGACATTTTTCAATGGCAAAAATCAATGAATATTGTAAATGCACAAACAGTCATTTCTCCGCATTGCAAGGTGCAATTCTGAAATTTTTTGCTTTTTCCTGCTCCTCTTAGCATGATAAAGAAGATTCAAAGAGAGTGAGATGCCAGCTCTTTTCATTCAGTCAGTAGCTTCAATCATTTCTGGACGTTTTTCAATGGCAAAAATCAATGAATATTGTAAATGCACAAACAGTAATTTCTCCGCATTGCAAGGTGCAATTCTGAAATTTTTTGCTTTTTCCTGCTCCTCTTAGCATGATAAAGAAGATTCAAAGAGAGTGAGATGCCAGCTCCTTTCATTCAGTCAGTAGCTTCAATCATTTCTGGACGTTTTTCAATGGCAAAAATCAATGAATATTGTAAATGCACAAACAGTAATTTCTCCGCATTGCAAGGTGCAATTCTGAAATTTTTTGCTTTTTCCTGCTCCTCTTAGCATGATAAAGAAGATTCAAAGAGAGTGAGATGCCAGATCCTTTCCTTCAGTCAGTAGCTTCAATCATTTCTGGTATATGAATAACATGATGTTTTTCAATGGCAAAAATCAATGAATTTTGTAAATGCACAAACAGTAATTTCTCCGCATTGCAAGGCGCAATTCTGAAATTTTTTGCTTTTTCCTGCTCCTCTTAGCATGATAAAGAAGATTCAAAGAGAGTGAGATGCCAGCTCCTTTCATTCAGTCAGTAGCTTCAATCATTTCTGGACATTTTTCAATGGCAAAAATCAATGAATATTGTAAATGCACAAACAGTAATTTCTCCGCATTGCAAGGTGCAATTCTGAAATTTTTTGCTTTTTCCTGCTCCTCTTAGCATGATAAAGAAGATTCAAAGAGAGTGAGATGCCAGCTCCTTTCATTCAGTCAGTAGCTTCAATCATTTCTGGACGTTTTTCAATGGCAAAAATCAATGAATATTGTAAATGCACAAACAGTAATTTCTCCGCATTGCAAGGTGCAATTCTGAAATTTTTTGCTTTTTCCTGCTCCTCTAAGCATGATAAAGAAGATTCAAAGAGAGTGAGATGCCAGATCCTTTCCTTCAGTCAGTAGCTTCAATCATTTCTGGTATATGAATAACATGATGTTTTTCAATGGCAAAAATCAATGAATTTTGTAAATGCACAAACAGTAATTTCTCCGCATTGCAAGGCGCAATTCTGAAATTTTTTGCTTTTTCCTGCTCCTCTTAGCATGATAAAGAAGATTCAAAGAGAGTGAGATGCCAGCTCCTTTCATTCAGTCAGTAGCTTCAATCATTTCTGGACGTTTTTCAATGGCAAAAATCAATGAATATTGTAAATGCACAAACAGTAATTTCTCCGCATTGCAAGGTGCAATTCTGAAATTTTTTGCTTTTTCCTGCTCCTCTTAGCATGATAAAGAAGATTCAAAGAGAGTGAGATGCCAGCTCCTTTCATTCAGTCAGTAGCTTCAATCATTTCTGGACGTTTTTCAATGGCAAAAATCAATGAATATTGTAAATGCACAAACAGTAATTTCTCCGCATTGCAATGTGCAATTCTGAAATTTTTTGCTTTTTCCTGCTCCTCTTAGCATGATAAATAAGATTCAAAGAGAGTGAGATGCCAGCTCCTTTCATTCAGTCAGTAGCTTCAAACATTTCTGGTACATGAATAACATGATGTTTTTCAATGGCAAAAATCAATGAATATTGTAAATGCACAAACAGTAATTTCTCCGCATTGCAAGGTGCAATTCTGAAATTTTTTGCTTTTTCCTGCTCCTCTTAGCATGATAAAGAAGATTCAAAGAGAGTGAGATGCCAGCTCCTTTCGTTCAGTCAGTAGCTTCAATCATTTCTGGACGTTTTTCAATGGCAAAAATCATTGAATATTATAAATGCACAAACAGTAATTTCTCCGCATTGCAAGGTGCAATTCTGAAATTTTTTACTTTTTCCTGCTCCTCTTAGCATGATAAAGAAGATTCAAAGAGAGTGAGATGCCAGCTCCTTTCATTCAGTCAGTAGCTTCAATCATTTCTGGTATATGAATAACATGATGTTTTTCAATGGCAAAAATCAATGAATATTGTAAATGCACAAACAGTAATTTCTCCGCATTGCAAGGTGCAATTCTGAAATTTTTTGCTTTTTCCTGCTCCTCTTAGCATGATAAAGAAGATTCAAAGAGAGTGAGATGCCAGCTCCTTTCATTCAGTCAGTAGCTTCAATCATTTCTGGACGTTTTTCAATGGCAAAAATCAATGAATATTGTAAATGCACAAACAGTAATTTCTCCGCATTGCAAGGTGCAATTCTGAAATTTTTTGCTTTTTCCTGCTCCTCTTAGCATGATAAACAAGATTCAAAGAGAGTGAGATGCCAGCTCCTTTCATTCAGTCAGTAGCTTCAATCATTTCTGGACGTTTTTCAATGGCAAAAATCATTGAATATTGTAAATGCACAAACAGTAATTTCTCCGCATTGCAAGGTGCAATTCTGAAATTTTTTACTTTTTCCTGCTCCTCTTAGCATGATAAAGAAGATTCAAAGAGAGTGAGATGCCAGCTCCTTTCATTCAGTCAGTAGCTTCAATCATTTCTGGTATATGAATAACATGATGTTTTTCAATCGCAAAAATCAATGAATATTGTAAATGCACAAACAGTAATTTCTCCGCATTGCAAGGTGCAATTCTGAAATTTTTTGCTTTTTCCTGCTCCTCTTAGCATGATAAAGAAGATTCAAAGAGAGTGAGATGCCAGCTCCTTTCATTCAGTCAGTAGCTTCAATCATTTCTGGACGTTTTTCAATGGCAAAAATCAATGAATATTGTAAATGCACAAACAGTAATTTCTCCGCATTGCAAGGTGCAATTCTGAAATTTTTTGCTTTTTCCTGCTCCTCTAAGCATGATAAAGAAGATTCAAAGAGAGTGAGATGCCAGATCCTTTCCTTCAGTCAGTAGCTTCAATCATTTCTGGTATATGAATAACATGATGTTTTTCAATGGCAAAAATCAATGAATTTTGTAAATGCACAAACAGTAATTTCTCCGCATTGCAAGGCGCAATTCTGAAATTTTTTGCTTTTTCCTGCTCCTCTTAGCATGATAAAGAAGATTCAAAGAGAGTGAGATGCCAGCTCCTTTCATTCAGTCAGTAGCTTCAATCATTTCTGGACATTTTTCAATGGCAAAAATCAATGAATATTGTAAATGCACAAACAGTAATTTCTCCGCATTGCAAGGTGCAATTCTGAAATTTTTTGCTTTTTCCTGCTCCTCTTAGCATGATAAAGAAGATTCAAAGAGAGTGAGATGCCAGCTCCTTTCATTCAGTCAGTAGCTTCAATCATTTCTGGACGTTTTTCAATGGCAAAAATCAATGAATATTGTAAATGCACAAACAGTAATTTCTCCGCATTGCAAGGTGCAATTCTGAAATTTTTTGCTTTTTCCTGCTCCTCTTAGCATGATAAAGAAGATTCAAAGAGAGTGAGATGCCAGCTCCTTTCATTCAGTCAGTACCTTCAATTATTTCTGGACCTTTTTCAATGGCAAAAATCAATGAATATTGTAAATGCACAAACAGTAATTTCTCCGCATTGCAAGGTGCAATTCTGAAATTTTTTGCTTTTTCCTGCTCCTCTTAGCATGATAAAGAAGATTCAAAGAGAGTGAGATGCCAGCTCCTTTCATTCAGTCAGTAGCTTCAATCATTTCTGGACGTTTTTCAATGGCAAAAATCAATGAATATTGTAAATGCACAAACTGTAATTTCTCCGCATTGCAAGGTGCAATTCTGAAATTTTTTGCTTTTTCCTGCTCCTCTTAGCATGATAAAGAAGATTCAAAGAGAGTGAGATGCCAGCTCCTTTCATTCAGTCAGTAGCTTCAAACATTTCTGGTATATGAATAACATGATGTTTTTCAATGGCAAAAATCAATGAATATTGTAAATGCACAAACAGTAATTTCTCCGCATTGCAAGGTGCAATTCTGAAATTTTTTGCTTTTTCCTGCTCCTCTTAGCATGATAAAGAAGATTCAAAGAGAGTGAGATGCCAGCTCCTTTCATTCAGTCAGTAGCTTCAATCATTTCTGGACGTTTTTCAATGGCAAAAATCAATGAATATTGTAAATGCACAAACAGTAATTTCTCCGCATTGCAAGGTGCAATTCTGAAATTTTTTACTTTTTCCTGCTCCTCTTAGCATGATAAAGAAGATTCAAAGAGAGTGAGATGCCAGCTCCTTTCATTTAGTCAGTAGCTTCAATCATTTCTGGTATATGAATAACATGATGTTTTTCAATCGCAAAAATCAATGAATATTGTAAATGCACAAACAGTAATTTCTCCGCATTGCAAGGTGCAATTCTGAAATTTTTTGCTTTTTCCTGCTCCTCTTTGCATGATAAAGAAGATTCAAAGAGAGTGAGATGCCAGCTCCTTTCATTCAGTCAGTAGCTTCAATCATTTCTGGACGTTTTTCAATGGCAAAAATCAATGAATATTGTAAATGCACAAACAGTAATTTCTCCGCATTGCAAGGTGCAATTCTGAAATTTTTTGCTTTTTCCTGCTCCTCTAAGCATGATAAAGAAGATTCAAAGAGAGTGAGATGCCATATCCTTTCCTTCAGTCAGTAGCTTCAATCATTTCTGGTATATGAATAACATGATGTTTTTCAATGGCAAAAATCAATGAATTTTGTAAATGCACAAACAGTAATTTCTCCGCATTGCAAGGCGCAATTCTGAAATTTTTTGCTTTTTCCTGCTCCTCTTAGCATGATAAAGAAGATTCAAAGAGAGTGAGATGCCAGCTCCTTTCATTCAGTCAGTAGCTTCAATCATTTCTGGACATTTTTCAATGGCAAAAATCAATGAATATTGTAAATGCACAAACAGTAATTTCTCCGCATTGCAAGGTGCAATTCTGAAATTTTTTGCTTTTTCCTGCTCCTCTTAGCATGATAAAGAAGATTCAAAGAGAGTGAGATGCCAGCTCCTTTCATTCAGTCAGTAGCTTCAATCATTTCTGGACGTTTTTCAATGGCAAAAATCAATGAATATTGTAAATGCACAAACAGTAATTTCTCCGCATTGCAAGGTGCAATTCTGAAATTTTTTGCTTTTTCCTGCTCCTCTTAGCATGATAAAGAAGATTCAAAGAGAGCGAGATGCCAGCTCCTTTCATTCAGTCAGTACCTTCAATCATTTCTGGACGTTTTTCAATGGCAAAAATCAATGAATATTGTAAATGCACAAACAGTAATTTCTCCGCATTGCAAGGTGCAATTCTGAAATTTTTTGCTTTTTCCTGCTCCTCTTAGCATGATAAAGAAGATTCAAAGAGAGTGATATGCCAGCTCCTTTCATTCAGTCAGTAGCTTCAATCATTTCTGGACGTTTTTCAATGGCAAAAATCAATGAATATTGTAAATGCACAAACTGTAATTTCTCCGCATTGCAAGGTGCAATTCTGAAATTTTTTGCTTTTTCCTGCTCCTCTTAGCATGATAAAGAAGATTCAAAGAGAGTGAGATGCCAGCTCCTTTCATTCAGTCAGTAGCTTCAATCATTTCTGGTATATGAATAACATGATGTTTTTCAATAGCAAAAATCAATGAATATTGTAAATGCACAAACAGTAATTTCTCCGCATTGCAAGGTGCAATTCTGAAATTTTTTGCTTTTTCCTGCTCCTCTTAGCATGATAAAGAAGATTCAAAGAGAGTGAGATGCCAGCTCCTTTCATTCAGTCAGTAGCTTCAATCATTTCTGGACGTTTTTCAATGGCAAAAATCAATGAATATTGTAAATGCACAAACAGTAATTTCTCCGCATTGCAAGGTGCAATTCTGAAATTTTTTGCTTTTTCCTGCTCCTCTTAGCATGGTAAACAAGATTCAAAGAGAGTGAGATGCCAGCTCCTTTCATTCAGTCAGTAGCTTCAATCATTTCTGGACGTTTTTCAATGGCAAAAATCATTGAATATTGTAAATGCACAAACAGTAATTTCTCCGCATTGCAAGGTGCAATTCTGAAATTTTTTACTTTTTCCTGCTCCTCTTAGCATGATAAAGAAGATTCAAAGAGAGTGAGATGCCAGCTCCTTTCATTCAGTCAGTAGCTTCAATCATTTCTGGTATATGAATAACATGATGTTTTTCAATCGCAAAAATCAATGAATATTGTAAATGCACAAACAGTAATTTCTCCGCATTGCAAGGTGCAATTCTGAAATTTTTTGCTTTTTCCTGCTCCTCTTAGCATGATAAAGAAGATTCAAAGAGAGTGAGATGCCAGCTCCTTTCATTCAGTCAGTAGCTTCAATCATTTCTGGACATTTTTCAATGGCAAAAATCAATGAATATTGTAAATGCACAAACAGTAATTTCTCCGCATTGCAAGGTGCAATTCTGAAATTTTTTGCTTTTTCCTGCTCCTCTTAGCATGATAAAGAAGATTCAAAGAGAGTGAGATGCCAGCTCCTTTCATTCAGTCAGTAGCTTCAATCATTTCTGGACGTTTTTCAATGGCAAAAATCAATGAATATTGTAAATGCACAAACAGTAATTTCTCCGCATTGCAAGGTGCAATTCTGAAATTTTTTGCTTTTTCCTGCTCCTCTTAGCATGATAAAGAAGATTCAAAGAGAGTGAGATGCCAGCTCCTTTCATTCAGTCAGTAGCTTCAATCATTTCTGGACGTTTTTCAATGGCAAAAATCAATGAATATTGTAAATGCACAAACAGTAATTTCTCCGCATTGCAAGGTGCAATTCTGAAATTTTTTGCTTTTTCCTGCTCCTCTTAGCATGATAAAGAAGATTCAAAGAGAGTGAGATGCCAGATCCTTTCCTTCAGTCAGTAGCTTCAATCATTTCTGGTATATGAATAACATGATGTTTTTCAGTGGCAAAAATCAATGAATTTTGTAAATGCACAAACAGTAATTTCTCCGCATTGCAAGGTGCAATTCTGAAATTTTTTGCTTTTTCCTGCTCCTCTTAGCATGATAAAGAAGATTCAAAGAGAGTGAGATGCCAGCTCCTTTCATTCAGTCAGTAGCTTCAATCATTTCTGGACATTTTTCAATGGCAAAAATCAATGAATATTGTAAATGCACAAACAGTAATTTCTCCGCATTGCAAGGTGCAATTCTGAAATTTTTTGCTTTTTCCTGCTCCTCTTAGCATGATAAAGAAGATTCAAAGAGAGTGAGATGCCAGCTCCTTTCATTCAGTCAGTAGCTTCAATCATTTCTGGACGTTTTTCAATGGCAAAAATCAATGAATATTGTAAATGCACAAACAGTAATTTCTCCGCATTGCAAGGTGCAATTCTGAAATTTTTTGCTTTTTCCTGCTCCTCTTAGCATGATAAAGAAGATTCAAAGAGAGTGAGATGCCAGCTCCTTCCATTCAGTCAGTAGCTTCAATCATTTCTGGACGTTTTTCAATGGCAAAAATCAATGAATATTGTAAATGCACAAACAGTAATTTCTCCGCATTGCAATGTGCAATTCTGAAATTTTTTGCTTTTTCCTGCTCCTCTTAGCATGATAAAGAAGATTCAAAGAGAGTGAGATGCCAGCTCCTTTCATTCAGTCAGTAGCTTCAATCATTTCTGGACATTTTTCAATGGCAAAAATCAATGAATATTGTAAATGCACAAACAGTAATTTCTCCGCATTGCAAGGTGCAATTCTGAAATTTTTTGCTTTTTCCTGCTCCTCTTAGCATGATAAAGAAGATTCAAAGAGAGTGAGATGCCAGCTCCTTTCATTCAGTCAGTAGCTTCAATCATTTCTGGACGTTTTTCAATGACAAAAATCAATGAATATTGTAAATGCACAAACAGTAATTTCTCTGCATTGCAAGGTGCAATTCTGAATTTTTTTGCTTTTTCCTGCTCCTCTTAGCATGATAAAGAAGATTCAAAGAGAGTGAGATGCCAGCTCCTTTCATTCAGTCAGTAGCTTCAATCATTTCTGGACGTTTTTCAATGGCAAAAATCATTGAATATTGTAAATGCACAAACAGTAATTTCTCCGCATTGCAAGGTGCAATTCTGAAATTTTTTACTTTTTCCTGCTCCTCTTAGCATGATAAAGAAGATTCAAAGAGAGTGAGATGCCAGCTCCTTTCATTCAGTCAGTAGCTTCAATCATTTCTGGTATATGAATAACATGATGTTTTTCAATCGCAAAAATCAATGAATATTGTAAATGCACAAACAGTAATTTCTCCGCATTGCAAGGTGCAATTCTGAAATTTTTTGCTTTTTCCTGCTCCTCTTAGCATGATAAAGAAGATTCAAAGAGAGTGAGATGCCAGCTCCTTTCATTCAGTCAGTAGCTTCAATCATTTCTGGACGTTTTTCAATGGCAAAAATCAATGAATATTGTAAATGCACAAACAGTAATTTCTCCGCATTGCAAGGTGCAATTCTGAAATTTTTTGCTTTTTCCTGCTCCTCTTAGCATGATAAAGAAGATTCAAAGAGAGTGAGATGCCAGATCCTTTCCTTCAGTCAGTAGCTTCAATCATTTCTGGTATATGAATAACATGATGTTTTTCAATGGCAAAAATCAATGAATTTTGTAAATGCACAAACAGTAATTTCTCCGCATTGCAAGGCGCAATTCTGAAATTTTTTGCTTTTTCCTGCTCCTCTTAGCATGATAAAGAAGATTCAAAGAGAGTGAGATGCCAGCTCCTTTCATTCAGTCAGTAGCTTCAATCATTTCTGGACATTTTTCAATGGCAAAAATCAATGAATATTGTAAATGCACAAACAGTAATTTCTCCGCATTGCAAGGTGCAATTCTGAAATTTTTTGCTTTTTCCTGCTCCTCTTAGCATGATAAAGAAGATTCAAAGAGAGTGAGATGCCAGCTCCTTTCATTCAGTCAGTAGCTTCAATCATTTCTGGACGTTTTTCAATGGCAAAAATCAATGAATATTGTAAATGCACAAACAGTAATTTCTCCGCATTGCAAGGTGCAATTCTGAAATTTTTTGCTTTTTCCTGCTCCTCTTAGCATGATAAAGAAGATTCAAAGAGAGTGAGATGCCAGCTCCTTTCATTCAGTCAGTAGCTTCAATCATTTCTGGACGTTTTTCAATGGCAAAAATCAATGAATATTGTAAATGCACAAACAGTAATTTCTCCGCATTGCAAGGTGCAATTCTGAAATTTTTTGCTTTTTCCTGCTCCTCTTAGCATGATAAAGAAGATTCAAAGAGAGTGAGATGCCAGATCCTTTCCTTCAGTCAGTA
This sequence comes from Phyllobates terribilis, assembly GCF_046119375.1. NCBI lineage: Eukaryota > Metazoa > Chordata > Amphibia > Anura > Dendrobatidae > Phyllobates > Phyllobates terribilis. The sequence goes on from NW_027363717.1 coordinate 167,730, forward strand.
GCTTCAATCATTTCTGGTATATGAATAACATGATGTTTTTCAATGGCAAAAATCAATGAATTTTGTAAATGCACAAACAGTAATTTCTCCGCATTGCAAGGCGCAATTCTGAAATTTTTTGCTTTTTCCTGCTCCTCTTAACATGATAAAGAAGATTCAAAGAGAGTGAGATGCCAGCTCCTTTCATTCAGTCAGTAGCTTCAATCATTTCTGGACATTTTTCAATGGCAAAAATCAATGAATATTGTAAATGCACAAACAGTAATTTCTCCGCATTGCAAGGTGCAATTCTGAAATTTTTTGCTTTTTCCTGCTCCTCTTAGCATGATAAAGAAGATTCAAAGAGAGTGAGATGCCAGCTCCTTTCATTCAGTCAGTAGCTTCAATCATTTCTGGACGTTTTTCAATGGCAAAAATCAATGAATATTGTAAATGCACAAACAGTAATTTCTCCGCATTGCAAGGTGCAATTCTGAAATTTTTTGCTTTTTCCTGCTCCTCTTAGCATGATAAAGAAGATTCAAAGAGAGTGAGATGCCAGCTCCTTTCATTCAGTCAGTAGCTTCAATCATTTCTGGACGTTTTTCAATGGCAAAAATCAATGAATATTGTAAATGCACAAACAGTAATTTCTCCGCATTGCAATGTGCAATTCTGAAATTTTTTGCTTTTTCCTGCTCCTCTTAGCATGATAAAGAAGATTCAAAGAGAGTGAGATGCCAGCTCCTTTCATTCAGTCAGTAGCTTCAATCATTTCTGGACATTTTTCAATGGCAAAAATCAATGAATATTGTAAATGCACAAACAGTAATTTCTCCGCATTGCAAGGTGCAATTCTGAAATTTTTTGCTTTTTCCTGCTCCTCTTAGCATGATAAAGAAGATTCAAAGAGAGTGAGATGCCAGCTCCTTTCATTCAGTCAGTAGCTTCAATCATTTCTGGACGTTTTTCAATGACAAAAATCAATGAATATTGTAAATGCACAAACAGTAATTTCTCTGCATTGCAAGGTGCAATTCTGAAATTTTTTGCTTTTTCCTGCTCCTCTTAGCATGATAAAGAAGATTCAAAGAGAGTGAGATGCCAGATCCTTTCCTTCAGTCAGTAGCTTCAATCATTTCTGGTATATGAATAACATGATGTTTTTCAATGGCAAAAATCAATGAATTTTGTAAATGCACAAACAGTAATTTCTCCGCATTGCAAGGCGCAATTCTGAAATTTTTTGCTTTTTCCTGCTCCTCTTAGCATGATAAAGAAGATTCAAAGAGAGTGAGATGCCAGCTCCTTTCATTCAGTCAGTAGCTTCAATCATTTCTGGACATTTTTCAATGGCAAAAATCAATGAATATTGTAAATGCACAAACAGTAATTTCTCCGCATTGCAAGGTGCAATTCTGAAATTTTTTGCTTTTTCCTGCTCCTCTTAGCATGATAAAGAAGATTCAAAGAGAGTGAGATGCCAGCTCCTTTCATTCAGTCAGTAGCTTCAATCATTTCTGGACGTTTTTCAATGGCAAAAATCAATGAATATTGTAAATGCACAAACAGTAATTTCTCCGCATTGCAAGGTGCAATTCTGAAATTTTTTGCTTTTTCCTGCTCCTCTTAGCATGATAAAGAAGATTCAAAGAGAGTGAGATGCCAGCTCCTTTCATTCAGTCAGTAGCTTCAATCATTTCTGGACGTTTTTCAATGGCAAAAATCAATGAATATTGTAAATGCACAAACAGTAATTTCTCCGCATTGCAATGTGCAATTCTGAAATTTTTTGCTTTTTCCTGCTCCTCTTAGCATGATAAAGAAGATTCAAAGAGAGTGAGATGCCAGCTCCTTTCATTCAGTCAGTAGCTTCAATCATTTCTGGACATTTTTCAATGGCAAAAATCAATGAATATTGTAAATGCACAAACAGTAATTTCTCCGCATTGCAAGGTGCAATTCTGAAATTTTTTGCTTTTTCCTGCTCCTCTTAGCATGATAAAGAAGATTCAAAGAGAGTGAGATGCCAGCTCCTTTCATTCAGTCAGTAGCTTCAATCATTTCTGGACGTTTTTCAATGACAAAAATCAATGAATATTGTAAATGCACAAACAGTAATTTCTCTGCATTGCAAGGTGCAATTCTGAAATTTTTTGCTTTTTCCTGCTCCTCTTAGCATGATAAAGAAGATTCAAAGAGAGTGAGATGCCAGATCCTTTCCTTCAGTCAGTAGCTTCAATCATTTCTGGTATATGAATAACATGATGTTTTTCAATGGCAAAAATCAATGAATTTTGTAAATGCACAAACAGTAATTTCTCCGCATTGCAAGGCGCAATTCTGAAATTTTTTGCTTTTTCCTGCTCCTCTTAGCATGATAAAGAAGATTCAAAGAGAGTGAGATGCCAGCTCCTTTCATTCAGTCAGTAGCTTCAATCATTTCTGGACATTTTTCAATGGCAAAAATCAATGAATATTGTAAATGCACAAACAGTAATTTCTCCGCATTGCAAGGTGCAATTCTGAAATTTTTTGCTTTTTCCTGCTCCTCTTAGCATGATAAAGAAGATTCAAAGAGAGTGAGATGCCAGCTCCTTTCATTCAGTCAGTAGCTTCAATCATTTCTGGACGTTTTTCAATGGCAAAAATCAATGAATATTGTAAATGCACAAACAGTAATTTCTCCGCGTTGCAAGGTGCAATTCTGAAATTTTTTGCTTTTTCCTGCTCCTCTTAGCATGATAAAGAAGATTCAAAGAGAGTGAGATGCCAGCTCCTTTCATTCAGTCAGTAGCTTCAATCATTTCTGGACGTTTTTCAATGGCAAAAATCAATGAATATTGTAAATGCACAAACAGTAATTTCTCCGCATTGCAAGGTGCAATTCTGAAATTTTTTGCTTTTTCCTGCTCCTCTTAGCATGATAAAGAAGATTCAAAGAGAGTGAGATGCCAGATCCTTTCCTTCAGTCAGTAGCTTCAATCATTTCTGGTATATGAATAACATGATGTTTTTCAATGGCAAAAATCAATGAATTTTGTAAATGCACAAACAGTAATTTCTCCACATTGCAAGGCGCAATTCTGAAATTTTTTGCTTTTTCCTGCTCCTCTTAGCATGATAAAGAAGATTCAAAGAGAGTGAGATGCCAGCTCCTTTCATTCAGTCAGTAGCTTCAATCATTTCTGGACATTTTTCAATGGCAAAAATCAATGAATATTGTAAATGCACAAACAGTAATTTCTCCGCATTGCAAGGTGCAATTCTGAAATTTTTTGCTTTTTCCTGCTCCTCTTAGCATGATAAAGAAGATTCAAAGAGAGTGAGATGCCAGCTCCTTTCATTCAGTCAGTAGCTTCAATCATTTCTGGACGTTTTTCAATGGCAAAAATCAATGAATATTGTAAATGCACAAACAGTAATTTCTCCGCATTGCAAGGTGCAATTCTGAAATTTTTTGCTTTTTCCTGCTCCTCTTAGCATGATAAAGAAGATTCAAAGAGAGTGAGATGCCAGCTCCTTTCATTCAGTCAGTAGCTTCAATCATTTCTGGACGTTTTTCAATGGCAAAAATCAATGAATATTGTAAATGCACAAACAGTAATTTCTCCGCATTGCAATGTGCAATTCTGAAATTTTTTGCTTTTTCCTGCTCCTCTTAGCATGATAAAGAAGATTCAAAGAGAGTGAGATGCCAGCTCCTTTCATTCAGTCAGTAGCTTCAAACATTTCTGGTACATGAATAACATGATGTTTTTCAATGGCAAAAATCAATGAATATTGTAAATGCACAAACAGTAATTTCTCCGCATTGCAAGGTGCAATTCTGAAATTTTTTGCTTTTTCCTGCTCCTCTTAGCATGATAAAGAAGATTCAAAGAGAGTGAGATGCCAGCTCCTTTCGTTCAGTCAGTAGCTTCAATCATTTCTGGACGTTTTTCAATGGCAAAAATCATTGAATATTATAAATGCACAAACAGTAATTTCTCCGCATTGCAAGGTGCAATTCTGAAATTTTTTACTTTTTCCTGCTCCTCTTAGCATGATAAAGAAGATTCAAAGAGAGTGAGATGCCAGCTCCTTTCATTCAGTCAGTAGCTTCAATCATTTCTGGTATATGAATAACATGATGTTTTTCAATGGCAAAAATCAATGAATATTGTAAATGCACAAACAGTAATTTCTCCGCATTGCAAGGTGCAATTCTGAAATTTTTTGCTTTTTCCTGCTCCTCTTAGCATGATAAAGAAGATTCAAAGAGAGTGAGATGCCAGCTCCTTTCATTCAGTCAGTAGCTTCAATCATTTCTGGACGTTTTTCAATGGCAAAAATCAATGAATATTGTAAATGCACAAACAGTAATTTCTCCGCATTGCAAGGTGCAATTCTGAAATTTTTTGCTTTTTCCTGCTCCTCTTAGCATGATAAACAAGATTCAAAGAGAGTGAGATGCCAGCTCATTTCATTCAGTCAGTAGCTTCAATCATTTCTGGACGTTTTTCAATGGCAAAAATCATTGAATATTGTAAATGCACAAACAGTAATTTCTCCGCATTGCAAGGTGCAATTCTGAAATTTTTTACTTTTTCCTGCTCCTCTTAGCATGATAAAGAAGATTCAAAGAGAGTGAGATGCCAGCTCCTTTCATTCAGTCAGTAGCTTCAATCATTTCTGGTATATGAATAACATGATGTTTTTCAATCGCAAAAATCAATGAATATTGTAAATGCACAAACAGTAATTTCTCCGCATTGCAAGGTGCAATTCTGAAATTTTTTGCTTTTTCCTGCTCCTCTTAGCATGATAAAGAAGATTCAAAGAGAGTGAGATGCCAGCTCCTTTCATTCAGTCAGTAGCTTCAATCATTTCTGGACGTTTTTCATTGGCAAAAATCAATGAATATTGTAAATGCACAAACAGTAATTTCTCCGCATTGCAAGGTGCAATTCTGAAATTTTTTGCTTTTTCCTGCTCCTCTAAGCATGATAAAGAAGATTCAAAGAGAGTGAGATGCCAGATCCTTTCCTTCAGTCAGTAGCTTCAATCATTTCTGGTATATGAATAACATGATGTTTTTCAATGGCAAAAATCAATGAATTTTGTAAATGCACAAACAGTAATTTCTCCGCATTGCAAGGCGCAATTCTGAAATTTTTTGCTTTTTCCTGCTCCTCTTAGCATGATAAAGAAGATTCAAAGAGAGTGAGATGCCAGCTCCTTTCATTCAGTCAGTAGCTTCAATCATTTCTGGACATTTTTCAATGGCAAAAATCAATGAATATTGTAAATGCACAAACAGTAATTTCTCCGCATTGCAAGGTGCAATTCTGAAATTTTTTGCTTTTTCCTGCTCCTCTTAGCATGATAAAGAAGATTCAGAGAGTGAGATGCCAGCTCCTTTCATTCAGTCAGTAGCTTCAATCATTTCTGGACGTTTTTCAATGGCAAAAATCAATGAATATTGTAAATGCACAAACAGTAATTTCTCCGCATTGCAAGGTGCAATTCTGAAATTTTTTGCTTTTTCCTGCTCCTCTTAGCATGATAAAGAAGATTCAAAGAGAGTGAGATGCCAGCTCCTTTCATTCAGTCAGTACCTTCAATCATTTCTGGACGTTTTTCAATGGCAAAAATCAATGAATATTGTAAATGCACAAACAGTAATTTCTCCGCATTGCAAGGTGCAATTCTGAAATTTTTTGCTTTTTCCTGCTCCTCTTAGCATGATAAAGAAGATTCAAAGAGAGTGAGATGCCAGCTCCTTTCATTCAGTCAGTAGCTTCAATCATTTCTGGACGTTTTTCAATGGCAAAAATCAATGAATATTGTAAATGCACAAACTGTAATTTCTCCGCATTGCAAGGTGCAATTCTGAAATTTTTTGCTTTTTCCTGCTCCTCTTAGCATGATAAAGAAGATTCAAAGAGAGTGAGATGCCAGCTCCTTTCATTCAGTCAGTAGCTTCAATCATTTCTGGTATATGAATAACATGATGTTTTTCAATAGCAAAAATCAATGAATATTGTAAATGCACAAACAGTAATTTCTCCGCATTGCAAGGTGCAATTCTGAAATTTTTTGCTTTTTCCTGCTCCTCTTAGCATGATAAAGAAGATTCAAAGAGAGTGAGATGCCAGCTCCTTTCATTCAGTCAGTAGCTTCAATCATTTCTGGACGTTTTTCAATGGCAAAAATCAATGAATATTGTAAATGCACAAACAGTAATTTCTCCGCATTGCAAGGTGCAATTCTGAAATTTTTTGCTTTTTCCTGCTCCTCTAAGCATGATAAAGAAGATTCAAAGAGAGTGAGATGCCAGATCCTTTCCTTCAGTCAGTAGCTTCAATCATTTCTGGTATATGAATAACATGATGTTTTTCAATGGCAAAAATCAATGAATTTTGTAAATGCACAAACCGTAATTTCTCCGCATTGCAAGGCGCAATTCTGAAATTTTTTGCTTTTTCCTGCTCCTCTTAGCATGATAAAGAAGATTCAAAGAGAGTGAGATGCCAGCTCCTTTCATTCAGTCAGTAGCTTCAATCATTTCTGGACATTTTTCAATGGCAAAAATCAATGAATATTGTAAATGCACAAACAGTAATTTCTCCGCATTGCAAGGTGCAATTCTGAAATTTTTTGCTTTTTCCTGCTCCTCTTAGCATGATAAAGAAGATTCAAAGAGAGTGAGATGCCAGCTCCTTTCATTCAGTCAGTACCTTCAATCATTTCTGGACGTTTTTCAATGGCAAAAATCAATGAATATTGTAAATGCACAAACAGTAATTTCTCCGCATTGCAAGGTGCAATTCTGAAATTTTTTGCTTTTTCCTGCTCCTCTTAGCATGATAAAGAAGATTCAAAGAGAGTGAGATGCCAGCTCCTTTCATTCAGTCAGTAGCTTCAATCATTTCTGGACGTTTTTCAATGGCAAAAATCAATGAATATTGTAAATGCACAAACTGTAATTTCTCCGCATTGCAAGGTGCAATTCTGAAATTTTTTGCTTTTTCCTGCTCCTCTTAGCATGATAAAGAAGATTCAAAGAGAGTGAGATGCCAGCTCCTTTCATTCAGTCAGTAGCTTCAATCATTTCTGGTATATGAATAACATGATGTTTTTCAATCGCAAAAATCAATGAATATTGTAAATGCACAAACAGTAATTTCTCCGCATTGCAAGGTGCAATTCTGAAATTTTTTGCTTTTTCCTGCTCCTCTTAGCATGATAAAGAAGATTCAAAGAGAGTGAGATGCCAGCTCCTTTCCTTCAGTCAGTAGCTTCAATCATTTCTGGTATATGAATAACATGATGTTTTTCAATGGCAAAAATCAATGAATTTTGTAAATGCACAAACAGTAATTTCTCCGCATTGCAAGGCGCAATTCTGAAATTTTTTGCTTTTTCCTGCTCCTCTTAGCATGATAAAGAAGATTCAAAGAGAGTGAGATGCCAGCTCCTTTCATTCAGTCAGTAGCTTCAATCATTTCTGGACATTTTTCAGTGGCAAAAATCAATGAATATTGTAAATGCACAAACAGTAATTTCTCCGCATTGCAAGGTGCAATTCTGAAATTTTTTGCTTTTTCCTGCTCCTCTTAGCATGATAAAGAAGATTCAAAGAGAGTGAGATGCCAGCTCCTTTCATTCAGTCAGTAGCTACAATCATTTCTGGACGTTTTTCAATGGCAAAAATCAATGAATATTGTAAATGCACAAACAGTAATTTCTCCGCATTGCAAGGTGCAATTCTGAAATTTTTTGCTTTTTCCTGCTCCTCTTAGCATGATAAAGAAGATTCAAAGAGAGTGAGGTGCCAGCTCCTTTCATTCAGTCAGGAGCTTCAAACATTTCTGGTATATGAATAACATGTTTTTCAATGGTAAAAATCAATGAATATTGTAAATGCACAAACAGTAATTTCTCCGCATTGCATGGTGCAATTCTGAAATTTTTTGCTTTTTCCTGCTCCTCTTAGCATGATAAAGAAGATTCAAAGAGAGTGAGATGCCAGCTCCTTTCATTCAGTCAGTAGCTTCAATCATTTCTGGACGTTTTTCAATGGCAAAAATCAATGAATATTGTAAATGCACAAACTGTAATTTCTCCGCATTGCAAGGTGCAATTCTGAAATTTTTTGCTTTTTCCTGCTCCTCTTAGCATGATAAAGAAGATTCAAAGAGAGTGAGATGCCAGCTCCTTTCATTCAGTCAGTAGCTTCAATCATTTCTGGACGTTTTTCAATGGCAAAAATCAACGAATATTGTAAATGCACAAACAGTAATTTCTCCGCATTGCAAGGTGCAATTCTGAAATTTTTTGCTTTTTCCTGCTCCTCTTAGCATGATAAAGAAGATTCAAAGAGAGTGAGATGCCAGCTCCTTTCATTCAGTCAGTAGCTTCAATCATTTCTGGACGTTTTTCAATGGCAAAAATCAATGAATATTGTAAATGCACAAACTGTAATTTCTCCGCATTGCAAGGTGCAATTCTGAAATTTTTTGCTTTTTCCTGCTCCTCTTAGCATGATAAAGAAGATTCAAAGAGAGTGAGATGCCAGCTCCTTTCATTCAGTCAGTAGCTTCAATCATTTCTGGACGTTTTTCAATGGCAAAAATCAATGAATATTGTAAATGCACAAACAGTAAATTCTCCGCATTGCAAGTTGCAATTCTGAAATTTTTTGCTTTTTCCTGCTCCTCTTAGCATGATAAAGAAGATTCAAAGAGAGTGAGATGCCAGCTCCTTTCCTTCAGTCAGTAGCTTCAATCATTTCTGGTATATGAATAACATGATGTTTTTCAATGGCAAAAATCAATGAATTTTGTAAATGCACAAACAGTAATTTCTCCGCATTGCAAGGCGCAATTCTGAAATTTTTTGCTTTTTCCTGCTCCTCTTAGCATGATAAAGAAGATTCAAAGAGAGTGAGATGCCAGCTCCTTTCATTCAGTCAGTAGCTTCAATCATTTCTGGACATTTTTCAATGGCAAAAATCAATGAATATTGTAAATGCACAAACAGTAATTTCTCCGCATTGCAAGGTGCAATTCTGAAATTTTTTGCTTTTTCCTGCTCCTCTTAGCATGATAAAGAAGATTCAAAGAGAGTGAGATGCCAGCTCCTTTCATTCAGTCAGTAGCTTCAATCATTTCTGGACGTTTTTCAATGGCAAAAATCAATGAATATTGTAAATGCACAAACAGTAATTTCTCCGCATTGCAAGGTGCAATTCTGAAATTTTTTGCTTTTTCCTGCTCCTCTTAGCATGATAAAGAAGATTCAAAGAGAGTGAGGTGCCAGCTCCTTTCATTCAGTCAGGAGCTTCAAACATTTCTGGTATATGAATAACATGTTTTTCAATGGCAAAAATCAATGAATATTGTAAATGCACAAACAGTAAATTCTCCGCATTGCAAGGTGCAATTCTGAAATATTTTGCTTTTTCCTGCTCCTCTTAGCATGATAAAGAAGATTCCAAGAGAGTGAGATGCCAGCTCCTTTCATTCAGTCAGTAGCTTCAATCATTTCTGGACGTTTTTCAATGGCAAAAATCAATGAATATTGTAAATGCACAAACTGTAATTTCTCCGCATTGCAAGGTGCAATTCTGAAATTTTTTGCTTTTTCCTGCTCCTCTTAGCATGATAAAGAAGATTCAAAGAGAGTGAGATGCCAGCTCCTTTCATTCAGTCAGTAGCTTCAATCATTTCTGGACGTTTTTCAATGGCAAAAATCAACGAATATTGTAAATGCACAAACAGTAATTTCTCCGCATTGCAAGGTGCAATTCTGAAATTTTTTGCTTTTTCCTGCTCCTCTTAGCATGATAAAGAAGATTCAAAGAGAGTGAGATGCCAGCTCCTTTCATTCAGTCAGTAGCTTCAATCATTTCTGGACGTTTTTCAATGGCAAAAATCAATGAATATTGTAAATGCACAAACTGTAATTTCTCCGCATTGCAAGGTGCAATTCTGAAATTTTTTGCTTTTTCCTGCTCCACTTAGCATGATAAAGAAGATTCAAAGAGAGTGAGATGCCAACTCCTTTCATTCAGTCAGTAACTTCAATCATTTCTGGACGTTTTTCAATGGCAAAAATCAATGAATATTGTAAATGCACAAACAGTAATTTCTCCGCATTGCAAGTTGCAATTCTGAAATTTTTTGCTTTTTCCTGCTCCTCTTAGCATGATAAAGAAGATTCAAAGAGAGTGAGATGCCAGCTCCTTTCATTCAGTCAGTACCTTCAATCATTTCTGGACGTTTTTCAATGGCAAAAATCAATGAATATTGTAAATGCACAAACAGTAATTTCTCCGCATTGCAAGGTGCAATTCTGAAATTTTTTGCTTTTTCCTGCTCCTCTTAGCATGATAAAGAAGATTCAAAGAGAGTGAGATGCCAGCTCCTTTCATTCAGTCAGTAGCTTCAAACATTTCTGGTATATGAATAACATGATGTTTTTCAATGGCAAAAATCAATGAATATTGTAAATGCACAAACAGTAATTTCTCCGCATTGCAAGGTGCAAGTCTGAAATTTTTTGCTTTTTTCTGCTCCTCTTAGCATGATAAAGAAGATTCAAAGAGAGTGAGATGCCAGCTCCTTTCATTCAGTCAGTAGCTTCAAACATTTCTGGTATATGAATAACATGATGTTTTTCAATGGCAAAAATCAATGAATATTGTAAATGCACAAACAGTAATTTCTCCGCATTGCAAGGTGCAAGTCTGAAATTTTTTGCTTTTTCCTGCTCCTCTTAGCATGATAAAGAAGATTCAAAGAGAGTGAGATGCCAGCTACTTTCATTCAGTCAGTAGCTTCAATCATTTCTGGACGTTTTTCAATGGTAAAAATCAATGAATATTGTAAATGCACAAACAGTAATTTCTCCACATTGCAAGGTGCAATTCTGAAATTTTTTGCTTTTTCATGCTCCTCTTAGCATGATAAAGAAGATTCAAAGAGATTGAGATGCCAGCTCCTTTCATTCAGTCAGTAGCTTCAAACATTTCTGGTATATGAATAACATTATGTTTTTCAATGGCAAAAATCAATGAATATTGTAAATGCACAAACAGTAATTTCTCCGCATTGCAAGGTGCAATTCTGAAATTTTTTGCTTTTTCCTGCTCCTCTTAGCATGATAAAGAAGATTCAAAGAGAGTGAGATGCCAGCTCCTTTCATTCAGTCAGTAGCTTCAAACATTTCTGGTATATGAATAACATGATGTTTTTCAATGGCAAAAATCAATGAATATTGTAAATGCACAAACAGTAATTTCTCCGCATTGCAAGGTGCAATTCTGAAATTTTTTGCTTTTTCCTGCTCCTCTTAGCATGATAAAGAAGATTCAAAGAGAGTGAGATGCCAGCTCCTTTCATTCAGTCAGTAGCTTCAATCATTTCTGGACGTTTTTCAATGGCAAAAATCAATGAATATTGTAAATGCACAAACTGTAATTTCTCCGCATTGCACGGTGCAATTCTGAAATTTTTTGCTTTTTCCTGCTCCTCTTAGCATGATAAAGAAGATTCAAAGAGAGTGAGATGCCAGCTCCTTTCATTCAGTCAGTAGCTTCAATAATTTCTGGACGTTTTTCAATGGCAAAAATCAATGAATATTGTAAATGCACAAACAGTAAATTCTCCGCATTGCAAGGTGCAATTCTGAAATTTTTTGCTTTTTCCTGCTCCTCTTAGCATGATAAAGAAGATTCAAAGAGAGTGAGATGCCAGCTCCTTTCCTTCAGTCAGTAGCTTCAATCATTTCTGGTATATGAATAACATGATGTTTTTCAATGGCAAAAATCAATGAATTTTGTAAATGCACAAACAGTAATTTCTCCGCATTGCAAGGCGCAATTCTGAAATTTTTTGCTTTTTCCTGCTCCTCTTAGCATGATAAAGAAGATTCAAAGAGAGTGAGATGCCAGCTCCTTTCATTCAGTCAGTAGCTTCAATCATTTCTGGACATTTTTCAATGGCAAAAATCAATGAATATTGTAAATGCACAAACAGTAATTTCTTCGCATTGCAAGGTGCAATTCTGAAATTTTTTGCTTTTTCCTGCTCCTCTTAGCATGATAAAGAAGATTCAAAGAGAGTGAGATGCCAGCTCCTTTCATTCAGTCAGTAGCTTCAATCATTTCTGGACGTTTTTCAATGGCAAAAATCAATGAATATTGTAAATGCACAAACTGTAATTTCTCCGCATTGCAAGGTGCAATTCTGAAATTTTTTGCTTTTTCCTGCTCCTCTTAGCATGATAAAGAAGATTCAAAGAGAGTGAGATGCCAGCTCCTTTCATTCAGTCAGTAGCGTCAATGATTTCTGGACGTTTTTCAATGGCAAAAATCAATGAATATTGTAAATGCACAAACAGTAAATTCTCCGCATTGCAAGGTGCAATTCTGAAATTTTTTGCTTTTTCCTGCTCCTCTTAGCATGATAAAGAAGATTCAAAGAGAGTGAGATGCCAGCTCCTTTCCTTCAGTCAGTAGCTTCAATCATTTCTGGTATATGAATAACATGATGTTTTTCAATGGCAAAAATCAATGAATTTTGTAAATGCACAAACAGTAATTTCTCCGCATTGCAGGGCGCAATTCTGAAATTTTTTGCTTTTTCCTGCTCCTCTTAGCATGATAAAGAAGATTCAAAGAGAGTGAGATGCCAGCTCCTTTCATTCAGTCAGTAGCTTCAATCATTTCTGGACATTTTTCAATGGCAAAAATCAATGAATATTGTAAATGCACAAACAGTAATTTCTCCGCATTGCAAGGTGCAATTCTGAAATTTTTTGCTTTTTCCTGCTCCTCTTAGCATGATAAAGAAGATTCAAAGAGAGTGAGATGCCAGCTCCTTTCATTCAGTCAGTAGCTTCAATCATTTCTGGACGTTTTTCAATGGCAAAAATCAATGAATATTGTAAATGCACAAACAGTAATTTCTCCGCATTGCAAGGTGCAATTCTGAAATTTTTTGCTTTTTCCTGCTCCTCTTAGCATGATAAAGAAGATTCAAAGAGAGTGAGGTGCCAGCTCCTTTCATTCAGTCAGGAGCTTCAAACATTTCTGGTATATGAATAACATGTTTTTCAATGGCAAAAATCAATGAATATTGTAAATGCACAAACAGTAAATTCTCCGCATTGCAAGGTGCAATTCTGAAATTTTTTGCTTTTTCCTGCTCCTCTTAGCATGATAAAGAAGATTCAAAGAGAGTGAGATGCCAGCTCCTTTCATTCAGTCAGTAGCTTCAATCATTTCTGGACGTTTTTCAATGGCAAAAATCAATGAATATTGTAAATGCACAAACTGTAATTTCTCCGCATTGCAAGGTGCAATTCTGAAATTTTTTGCTTTTTCCTGCTCCTCTTAGCATGATAAAGAAGATTCAAAGAGAGTGAGATGCCAGCTCCTTTCATTCAGTCAGTAGCTTCAATCATTTCTGGACGTTTTTCAATGGCAAAAATCAATGAATATTGTAAATGCACAAACAGTAATTTCTCCGCATTGCAAGGTGCAATTCTGAAATTTTTTGCTTTTTCCTGCTCCTCTTAGCATGATAAAGAAGATTCAAAGAGAGTGAGATGCCAGCTCCTTTCATTCAGTCAGTAGCTTCAATCATTTCTGGACGTTTTTCAATGGCAAAAATCAATGAATATTGTAAATGCACAAACTGTAATTTCTCCGCATTGCAAGGTGCAATTCTGAAATTTTTTGCTTTTTCCTGCTCCACTTAGCATGATAAAGAAGATTCAAAGAGAGTGAGATGCCAGCTCCTTTCATTCAGTCAGTAGCTTCAATCATTTCTGGACGTTTTTCAATGGCAAAAATCAATGAATATTGTAAATGCACAAACAGTAATTTCTCCGCATTGCAAGTTGCAATTCTGAAATTTTTTGCTTTTTCCTGCTCCTCTTAGCATGATAAAGAAGATTCAAAGAGAGTGAGATGCCAGCTCCTTTCATTCAGTCAGTACCTTCAATCATTTCTGGACGTTTTTCAATGGCAAAAATCAATGAATATTGTAAATGCACAAACAGTAATTTCTCCGCATTGCAAGGTGCAATTCTGAAATTTTTTGCTTTTTCCTGCTCCTCTTAGCATGATAAAGAAGATTCAAAGAGAGTGAGATGCCAGCTCCTTTCATTCAGTCAGTAGCTTCAAACATTTCTGGTATATGAATAACATGATGTTTTTCAATGGCAAAAATCAATGAATATTGTAAATGCACAAACAGTAATTTCTCCGCATTGCAAGGTGCAAGTCTGAAATTTTTTGCTTTTTTCTGCTCCTCTTAGCATGATAAAGAAGATTCAAAGAGAGTGAGATGCCACCTCCTTTCATTCAGTCAGTAGCTTCAAACATTTCTGGTATATGAATAACATGATGTTTTTCAATGGCAAAAATCAATGAATATTGTAAATGCACAAACAGTAATTTCTCCGCATTGCAAGGTGCAAGTCTGAAATTTTTTGCTTTTTCCTGCTCCTCTTAGCATGATAAAGAAGATTCAAAGAGAGTGAGATGCCAGCTACTTTCATTCAGTCAGTAGCTTCAATCATTTCTGGACGTTTTTCAATGGTAAAAATCAATGAATATTGTAAATGCACAAACAGTAATTTCTCCACATTGCAAGGTGCAATTCTGAAATTTTTTGCTTTTTCATGCTCCTCTTAGCATGATAAAGAAGATTCAAAGAGATTGAGATGCCAGCTCCTTTCATTCAGTCAGTAGCTTCAAACATTTCTGGTATATGAATAACATTATGTTTTTCAATGGCAAAAATCAATGAATATTGTAAATGCACAAACAGTAATTTCTCCGCATTGCAAGGTGCAATTCTGAAATTTTTTGCTTTTTCCTGCTCCTCTTAGCATGATAAAGAAGATTCAAAGAGAGTGAGATGCCAGCTCCTTTCATTCAGTCAGTAGCTTCAAACATTTCTGGTATATGAATAACATGATGTTTTTCAATGGCAAAAATCAATGAATATTGTAAATGCACAAACAGTAATTTCTCCGCATTGCAAGGTGCAATTCTGAAATTTTTTGCTTTTTCCTGCTCCTCTTAGCATGATAAAGAAGATTCAAAGAGAGTGAGATGCCAGCTCCTTTCATTCAGTCAGTAGCTTCAAACATTTCTGGTATATGAATAACATGATGTTTTTCAATGGCAAAAATCAATGAATATTGTAAATGCACAAACAGTAATTTCTCCGCATTGCAAGGTGCAATTCTGAAATTTTTTGCTTTTTCCTGCTCCTCTTAGCATGATAAAGAAGATTCAAAGAGAGTGAGATGCCAGCTCCTTTCATTCAGTCAGTAGCTTCAATCATTTCTGGACGTTTTTCAATGGCAAAAATCAATGAATATTGTAAATGCACAAACTGTAATTTCTCCGCATTGCACGGTGCAATTCTGAAATTTTTTGCTTTTTCCTGCTCCTCTTAGCATGATAAAGAAGATTCAAAGAGAGTGAGATGCCAGCTCCTTTCATTCAGTCAGTAGCTTCAATAATTTCTGGACGTTTTTCAATGGCAAAAATCAATGAATATTGTAAATGCACAAACAGTAAATTCTCCGCATTGCAAGGTGCAATTCTGAAATTTTTTGCTTTTTCCTGCTCCTCTTAGCATGATAAAGAAGATTCAAAGAGAGTGAGATGCCAGCTCCTTTCCTTCAGTCAGTAGCTTCAATCATTTCTGGTATATGAATAACATGATGTTTTTCAATGGCAAAAATCAATGAATTTTGTAAATGCACAAACAGTAATTTCTCCGCATTGCAAGGCGCAATTCTGAAATTTTTTGCTTTTTCCTGCTCCTCTTAGCATGATAAAGAAGATTCAAAGAGAGTGAGATGCCAGCTCCTTTCATTCAGTCAGTAGCTTCAATCATTTCTGGACATTTTTCAATGGCAAAAATCAATGAATATTGTAAATGCACAAACAGTAATTTCTTCGCATTGCAAGGTGCAATTCTGAAATTTTTTGCTTTTTCCTGCTCCTCTTAGCATGATAAAGAAGATTCAAAGAGAGTGAGATGCCAGCTCCTTTCATTCAGTCAGTAGCTTCAATCATTTCTGGACGTTTTTCAATGGCAAAAATCAATGAATATTGTAAATGCACAAACTGTAATTTCTCCGCATTGCAAGGTGCAATTCTGAAATTTTTTGCTTTTTCCTGCTCCTCTTAGCATGATAAAGAAGATTCAAAGAGAGTGAGATGCCAGCTCCTTTCATTCAGTCAGTAGCGTCAATGATTTCTGGACGTTTTTCAATGGCAAAAATCAATGAATATTGTAAATGCACAAACAGTAAATTCTCCGCATTGCAAGGTGCAATTCTGAAATTTTTTGCTTTTTCCTGCTCCTCTTAGCATGATAAAGAAGATTCAAAGAGAGTGAGATGCCAGCTCCTTTCCTTCAGTCAGTAGCTTCAATCATTTCTGGTATATGAATAACATGATGTTTTTCAATGGCAAAAATCAATGAATTTTGTAAATGCACAAACAGTAATTTCTCCGCATTGCAGGGCGCAATTCTGAAATTTTTTGCTTTTTCCTGCTCCTCTTAGCATGATAAAGAAGATTCAAAGAGAGTGAGATGCCAGCTCCTTTCATTCAGTCAGTAGCTTCAATCATTTCTGGACATTTTTCAATGGCAAAAATCAATGAATATTGTAAATGCACAAACAGTAATTTCTCCGCATTGCAAGGTGCAATTCTGAAATTTTTTGCTTTTTCCTGCTCCTCTTAGCATGATAAAGAAGATTCAAAGAGAGTGAGATGCCAGCTCCTTTCATTCAGTCAGTAGCTTCAATCATTTCTGGACGTTTTTCAATGGCAAAAATCAATGAATATTGTAAATGCACAAACAGTAATTTCTCCGCATTGCAAGGTGCAATTCTGAAATTTTTTGCTTTTTCCTGCTCCTCTTAGCATGATAAAGAAGATTCAAAGAGAGTGAGGTGCCAGCTCCTTTCATTCAGTCAGGAGCTTCAAACATTTCTGGTATATGAATAACATGTTTTTCAATGGCAAAAATCAATGAATATTGTAAATGCACAAACAGTAAATTCTCCGCATTGCAAGGTGCAATTCTGAAATTTTTTGCTTTTTCCTGCTCCTCTTAGCATGATAAAGAAGATTCAAAGAGAGTGAGATGCCAGCTCCTTTCATTCAGTCAGTAGCTTCAATCATTTCTGGACGTTTTTCAATGGCAAAAATCAATGAATATTGTAAATGCACAAACTGTAATTTCTCCGCATTGCAAGGTGCAATTCTGAAATTTTTTGCTTTTTCCTGCTCCTCTTAGCATGATAAAGAAGATTCAAAGAGAGTGAGATGCCAGCTCCTTTCATTCAGTCAGTAGCTTCAATCATTTCTGGACGTTTTTCAATGGCAAAAATCAATGAATATTGTAAATGCACAAACAGTAATTTCTCCGCATTGCAAGGTGCAATTCTGAAATTTTTTGCTTTTTCCTGCTCCTCTTAGCATGATAAAGAAGATTCAAAGAGAGTGAGATGCCAGCTCCTTTCATTCAGTCAGTAGCTTCAATCATTTCTGGACGTTTTTCAATGGCAAAAATCAATGAATATTGTAAATGCACAAACTGTAATTTCTCCGCATTGCAAGGTGCAATTCTGAAATTTTTTGCTTTTTCCTGCTCCACTTAGCATGATAAAGAAGATTCAAAGAGAGTGAGATGCCAGCTCCTTTCATTCAGTCAGTAGCTTCAATCATTTCTGGACGTTTTTCAATGGCAAAAATCAATGAATATTGTAAATGCACAAACAGTAATTTCTCCGCATTGCAAGTTGCAATTCTGAAATTTTTTGCTTTTTCCTGCTCCTCTTAGCATGATAAAGAAGATTCAAAGAGAGTGAGATGCCAGCTCCTTTCATTCAGTCAGTACCTTCAATCATTTCTGGACGTTTTTCAATGGCAAAAATCAATGAATATTGTAAATGCACAAACAGTAATTTCTCCGCATTGCAAGGTGCAATTCTGAAATTTTTTGCTTTTTCCTGCTCCTCTTAGCATGATAAAGAAGATTCAAAGAGAGTGAGATGCCAGCTCCTTTCATTCAGTCAGTAGCTTCAAACATTTCTGGTATATGAATAACATGATGTTTTTCAATGGCAAAAATCAATGAATATTGTAAATGCACAAACAGTAATTTCTCCGCATTGCAAGGTGCAAGTCTGAAATTTTTTGCTTTTTTCTGCTCCTCTTAGCATGATAAAGAAGATTCAAAGAGAGTGAGATGCCAGCTCCTTTCATTCAGTCAGTAGCTTCAAACATTTCTGGTATATGAATAACATGATGTTTTTCAATGGCAAAAATCAATGAATATTGTAAATGCACAAACAGTAATTTCTCCGCATTGCAAGGTGCAAGTCTGAAATTTTTTGCTTTTTCCTGCTCCTCTTAGCATGATAAAGAAGATTCAAAGAGAGTGAGATGCCAGCTACTTTCATTCAGTCAGTAGCTTCAATCATTTCTGGACGTTTTTCAATGGTAAAAATCAATGAATATTGTAAATGCACAAACAGTAATTTCTCCACATTGCAAGGTGCAATTCTGAAATTTTTTGCTTTTTCATGCTCCTCTTAGCATGATAAAGAAGATTCAAAGAGATTGAGATGCCAGCTCCTTTCATTCAGTCAGTAGCTTCAAACATTTCTGGTATATGAATAACATTATGTTTTTCAATGGCAAAAATCAATGAATATTGTAAATGCACAAACAGTAATTTCTCCGCATTGCAAGGTGCAATTCTGAAATTTTTTGCTTTTTCCTGCTCCTCTTAGCATGATAAAGAAGATTCAAAGAGAGTGAGATGCCAGCTCCTTTCATTCAGTCAGTAGCTTCAAACATTTCTGGTATATGAATAACATGATGTTTTTCAATGGCAAAAATCAATGAATATTGTAAATGCACAAACAGTAATTTCTCCGCATTGCAAGGTGCAATTCTGAAATTTTTTGCTTTTTCCTGCTCCTCTTAGCATGATAAAGAAGATTCAAAGAGAGTGAGATGCCAGCTCCTTTCATTCAGTCAGTAGCTTCAATCATTTCTGGACGTTTTTCAATGGCAAAAATCAACGAATATTGTAAATGCACAAACAGTAATTTCTCCGCATTGCAAGGTGCAATTCTGAAATTTTTTGCTTTTTCCTGCTCCTCTTAGCATGATAAAGAAGATTCAAAGAGAGTGAGATGCCAGCTCCTTTCATTCAGTCAGTAGCTTCAATCATTTCTGGACGTTTTTCAATGGCAAAAATCAATGAATATTGTAAATGCACAAACTGTAATTTCTCCGCATTGCAAGGTGCAATTCTGAAATTTTTTGCTTTTTCCTGCTCCTCTTAGCATGATAAAGAAGATTCAAAGAGAGTGAGATGCCAGCTCCTTTCATTCAGTCAGTAGCTTCAATAATTTCTGGACGTTTTTCAATGGCAAAAATCAATGAATATTGTAAATGCACAAACAGTAAATTCTCCGCATTGCAAGGTGCAATTCTGAAATTTTTTGCTTTTTCCTGCTCCTCTTAGCATGATAAAGAAGATTCAAAGAGAGTGAGATGCCAGCTCCTTTCCTTCAGTCAGTAGCTTCAATCATTTCTGGTATATGAATAACATGATGTTTTTCAATGGCAAAAATCAATGAATTTTGTAAATGCACAAACAGTAATTTCTCCGCATTGCAAGGCGCAATTCTGAAATTTTTTGCTTTTTCCTGCTCCTCTTAGCATGATAAAGAAGATTCAAAGAGAGTGAGATGCCAGCTCCTTTCATTCAGTCAGTAGCTTCAATCATTTCTGGACATTTTTCAATGGCAAAAATCAATGAATATTGTAAATGCACAAACAGTAATTTCTCCGCATTGCAAGGTGCAATTCTGAAATTTTTTGCTTTTTCCTGCTCCTCTTAGCATGATAAAGAAGATTCAAAGAGAGTGAGATGCCAGCTCCTTTCATTCAGTCAGTAGCTTCAATCATTTCTGGACGTTTTTCAATGGCAAAAATCAATGAATATTGTAAATGCACAAACTGTAATTTCTCCGCATTGCAAGGTGCAATTCTGAAATTTTTTGCTTTTTCCTGCTCCTCTTAGCATGATAAAGAAGATTCAAAGAGAGTGAGGTGCCAGCTCCTTTCATTCAGTCAGGAGCTTCAAACATTTCTGGTATATGAATAACATGTTTTTCAATGGCAAAAATCAATGAATATTGTAAATGCACAAACAGTAAATTCTCCGCATTGCAAGGTGCAATTCTGAAATTTTTTGCTTTTTCCTGCTCCTCTTAGCATGATAAAGAAGATTCAAAGAGAGTGAGATGCCAGCTCCTTTCATTCAGTCAGTAGCTTCAATCATTTCTGGACGTTTTTCAATGGCAAAAATCAATGAATATTGTAAATGCACAAACTGTAATTTCTCCGCATTGCAAGGTGCAATTCTGAAATTTTTTGCTTTTTCCTGCTCCTCTTAGCATGATAAAGAAGATTCAAAGAGAGTGAGATGCCAGCTCCTTTCATTCAGTCAGTAGCTTCAATCATTTCTGGACGTTTTTCAATGGCAAAAATCAACGAATATTGTAAATGCACAAACAGTAATTTCTCCGCATTGCAAGGTGCAATTCTGAAATTTTTTGCTTTTTCCTGCTCCTCTTAGCATGATAAAGAAGATTCAAAGAGAGTGAGATGCCAGCTCCTTTCATTCAGTCAGTAGCTTCAATCATTTCTGGACGTTTTTCAATGGCAAAAATCAATGAATATTGTAAATGCACAAACTGTAATTTCTCCGCATTGCAAGGTGCAATTCTGAAATTTTTTGCTTTTTCCTGCTCCACTTAGCATGATAAAGAAGATTCAAAGAGAGTGAGATGCCAGCTCCTTTCATTCAGTCAGTAGCTTCAATCATTTCTGGATGTTTTTCAATGGCAAAAATCAATGAATATTGTAAATGCACAAACAGTAATTTCTCCGCATTGCAAGTTGCAATTCTGAAATTTTTTGCTTTTTCCTGCTCCTCTTAGCATGATAAAGAAGATTCAAAGAGAGTGAGATGCCAGCTCCTTTCATTCAGTCAGTAGCTTCAAACATTTCTGGTATATGAATAACATGATGTTTTTCAATGGCAAAAATCAATGAATATTGTAAATGCACAAACAGTAATTTCTCCGCATTGCAAGGTGCAAGTCTGAAATTTTTTGCTTTTTTCTGCTCCTCTTAGCATGATAAAGAAGATTCAAAGAGAGTGAGATGCCAGCTCCTTTCATTCAGTCAGTAGCTTCAAACATTTCTGGTATATGAATAACATGATGTTTTTCAATGGCAAAAATCAATGAATATTGTAAATGCACAAACAGTAATTTCTCCGCATTGCAAGGTGCAAGTCTGAAATTTTTTGCTTTTTCCTGCTCCTCTTAGCATGATAAAGAAGATTCAAAGAGAGTGAGATGCCAGCTACTTTCATTCAGTCAGTAGCTTCAATCATTTCTGGACGTTTTTCAATGGTAAAAATCAATGAATATTGTAAATGCACAAACAGTAATTTCTCCACATTGCAAGGTGCAATTCTGAAATTTTTTGCTTTTTCCTGCTCCTCTTAGCATGATAAAGAAGATTCAAAGAGAGTGAGATGCCAGCTCCTTTCATTCAGTCAGTAGCTTCAAACATTTCTGGTATATGAATAACATGATGTTTTTCAATGGCAAAAATCAATGAATATTGTAAATGCACAAACAGTAATTTCTCCGCATTGCAAGGTGCAATTCTGAAATTTTTTGCTTTTTCCTGCTCCTCTTAGCATGATAAAGAAGATTCAAAGAGAGTGAGATGCCAGCTCCTTTCATTCAGTCAGTAGCTTCAATCATTTCTGGATGTTTTTCAATGGCAAAAATCAATGAATATTGTAAATGCACAAACAGTAATTTCTCCGCATTGCAAGGTGCAATTCTGAAATTTTTTGCTTTTTCCTGCTCCTCTTAGCATGATAAAGAAGATTCAAAGAGAGTGAGATGCCAGCTCCTTTCATTCAGTCAGTAGCTTCAATCATTTCTGGACGTTTTTCAATGGCAAAAATCAATGAATATTGTAAATGCACAAACAGTAATTTCTCCGCATTGCAAGGTGCAATTCTGAAATTTTTTGCTTTTTCCTGCTCCTCTTAGCATGATAAAGAAGATTCAAAGAGAGTGAGATGCCAGCTCCTTTCATTCAGTCAGTACCTTCAATCATTTCTGGACGTTTTTCAATGGCAAAAATCAATGAATATTGTAAATGCACAAACAGTAATTTCTCCGCATTGCAAGGTGCAATTCTGAAATTTTTTGCTTTTTCCCGCTCCTCTTAGCATGATAAAGAAGATTCAAAGAGATTGAGGTGCCAGCTCCTTTCATTCAGTCAGTAGCTTCAAACATTTCTGGTATATGAATAACATGTTTTTCAATGGCAAAAATCAATGAATATTGTAAATGCACAAACAGTAATTTCTCCGCATTGCAACGTGCAATTCTGAAATTTTTTGCTTTTTCCTGCTCCTCTTAGCATGATAAAGAAGATTCAAAGAGAGTGAGATGCCAGCTCCTTTCATTCAGTCAGTAGCTTCAATCATTTCTGGACGTTTTTCAATGGCAAAAATCAATGAATATTGTAAATGCACAAACAGTAATTTCTCCGCATTGCAAGGTGCAATTCTGAAATTTTTTGCTTTTTCCTGCTCCGCTTAGCATGATAAAGAAGATTCAAAGAGAGTGAGATGCCAGCTCCTTTCATTCAGTCAGTAGCTTCAATCATTTCTGGACGTTTTTCAATGGCAAAAATCAATGAATATTGTAAATGCACAAACAGTAATTTCTCCGCATTGCAAGGTGCAATTCTGAAATTTTTTGCTTTTTCCTGCTCCTCTTAGCATGATAAAGAAGATTCAAAGAGAGTGAGATGCCAGCTCCTTTCATTCAGTCAGTAGCTTCAAACATTTCTGGTATATGAATAACATGATGTTTTTCAATGGCAAAAATCAATGAATATTGTAAATGCACAAACAGTAATTTCTCCGCATTGCAAGGTGCAAGTCTGAAATTTTTTGCTTTTTCCTGCTCCTCTTAGCATGATAAAGAAGATTCAAAGAGAGTGAGATGCCAGCTACTTTCATTCAGTCAGTAGCTTCAATCATTTCTGGACGTTTTTCAATGGTAAAAATCAATGAATATTGTAAATGCACAAACAGTAATTTCTCCACATTGCAAGGTGCAATTCTAAAATTTTTTGCTTTTTCCTGCTCCTCTTAGCATGATAAAGAAGATTCAAAGAGAGTGAGATGCCAGCTCCTTTCATTCAGTCAGTAGCTTCAAACATTTCTGGTATATGAATAACATGATGTTTTTCAATGGCAAAAATAAATGAATATTGTAAATGCACAAACAGTAATTTCTCCGCATTGCAAGGTGCAATTCTGAAATTTTTTGCTTTTTCCTGCTCCTCTTAGCATGATTCAAAGAGAGTGAGATGCCAGCTCCTTTCATTCAGTCAGTAGCTTCAATCATTTCTGGACGTTTTTCAATGGCAAAAATCAATGAATATTGTAAATGCACAAACAGTAATTTCTCCGCATTGCAAGGTGCAATTCTGAAATTTTTTGCTTTTTCCTGCTCCTCTTAGCATGATAAAGAAGATTCAAAGAGAGTGAGATGTCAGCTCCTTTCATTCAGTCAGTAGCTTCAAACATTTCTGGTATATGAATAACATGATGTTTTTCAATGGCAAAAATCAATGAATATTGTAAATGCACAAACAGTAATTTCTCCGCATTGCAAGGTGCAATTCTGAAATTTTTTGCTTTTTCCTGCTCCTCTTAGCATGATAAAGAAGATTCAAAGAGAGTGAGATGCCAGCTCCTTTCATTCAGTCAGTAGCTACAATCATTTCTGGACGTTTTTCAATGGCAAAAATCAATGAATATTGTAAATGCACAAACAGTAATTTCTCCGCATTGCAAGGTGCAATTCTGAAATTTTTTGCTTTTTCCTGCTCCTCTTAGCATGATAAAGAAGATTCAAAGAGAGTGAGGTGCCAGCTCCTTTCATTCAGTCAGGAGCTTCAAACATTTCTGGTATATGAATAACATGTTTTTCAATGGCAAAAATCAATGAATATTGTAAATGCACAAACAGTAATTTCTCCGCATTGCAAGGTGCAATTCTGAAATTTTTTGCTTTTTCCTGCTCCTCTTAGCATGATAAAGAAGATTCAAAGAGAGTGAGATGCCAGCTCCTTTCATTCAGTCAGTAGCTTCAATCATTTCTGGACGTTTTTCAATGGCAAAAATCAATGAATATTGTAAATGCACAAACTGTAATTTCTCCGCATTGCAAGGTGCAATTCTGAAATTTTTTGCTTTTTCCTGCTCCTCTTAGCATGATAAAGAAGATTCAAAGAGAGTGAGATGCCAGCTCCTTTCATTCAGTCAGTAGCTTCAATCATTTCTGGACGTTTTTCAATGGCAAAAATCAACGAATATTGTAAATGCACAAACAGTAATTTCTCCGCATTGCAAGGTGCAATTCTGAAATTTTTTGCTTTTTCCTGCTCCTCTTAGCATGATAAAGAAGATTCAAAGAGAGTGAGATGCCAGCTCCTTTCATTCAGTCAGTAGCTTCAATCATTTCTGGACGTTTTTCAATGGCAAAAATCAATGAATATTGTAAATGCACAAACTGTAATTTCTCCGCATTGCAAGGTGCAATTCTGAAATTTTTTGCTTTTTCCTGCTCCTCTTAGCATGATAAAGAAGATTCAAAGAGAGTGAGATGCCAGCTCCTTTCATTCAGTCAGTAGCTTCAATCATTTCTGGACGTTTTTCAATGGCAAAAATCAATGAATATTGTAAATGCACAAACAGTAAATTCTCCGCATTGCAAGTTGCAATTCTGAAATTTTTTGCTTTTTCCTGCTCCTCTTAGCATGATAAAGAAGATTCAAAGAGAGTGAGATGCCAGCTCCTTTCCTTCAGTCAGTAGCTTCAATCATTTCTGGTATATGAATAACATGATGTTTTTCAATGGCAAAAATCAATGAATTTTGTAAATGCACAAACAGTAATTTCTCCGCATTGCAAGGCGCAATTCTGAAATTTTTTGCTTTTTCCTGCTCCTCTTAGCATGATAAAGAAGATTCAAAGAGAGTGAGATGCCAGCTCCTTTCATTCAGTCAGTAGCTTCAATCATTTCTGGACATTTTTCAATGGCAAAAATCAATGAATATTGTAAATGCACAAACAGTAATTTCTCCGCATTGCAAGGTGCAATTCTGAAATTTTTTGCTTTTTCCTGCTCCTCTTAGCATGATAAAGAAGATTCAAAGAGAGTGAGATGCCAGCTCCTTTCATTCAGTCAGTAGCTTCAATCATTTCTGGACGTTTTTCAATGGCAAAAATCAATGAATATTGTAAATGCACAAACAGTAATTTCTCCGCATTGCAAGGTGCAATTCTGAAATTTTTTGCTTTTTCCTGCTCCTCTTAGCATGATAAAGAAGATTCAAAGAGAGTGAGGTGCCAGCTCCTTTCATTCAGTCAGGAGCTTCAAACATTTCTGGTATATGAATAACATGTTTTTCAATGGCAAAAATCAATGAATATTGTAAATGCACAAACAGTAAATTCTCCGCATTGCAAGGTGCAATTCTGAAATTTTTTGCTTTTTCCTGCTCCTCTTAGCATGATAAAGAAGATTCAAAGAGAGTGAGATGCCAGCTCCTTTCATTCAGTCAGTAGCTTCAATCATTTCTGGACGTTTTTCAATGGCAAAAATCAATGAATATTGTAAATGCACAAACTGTAATTTCTCCGCATTGCAAGGTGCAATTCTGAAATTTTTTGCTTTTTCCTGCTCCTCTTAGCATGATAAAGAAGATTCAAAGAGAGTGAGATGCCAGCTCCTTTCATTCAGTCAGTAGCTTCAATCATTTCTGGACGTTTTTCAATGGCAAAAATCAACGAATATTGTAAATGCACAAACAGTAATTTCTCCGCATTGCAAGGTGCAATTCTGAAATTTTTTGCTTTTTCCTGCTCCTCTTAGCATGATAAAGAAGATTCAAAGAGAGTGAGATGCCAGCTCCTTTCATTCAGTCAGTAGCTTCAATCATTTCTGGACGTTTTTCAATGGCAAAAATCAATGAATATTGTAAATGCACAAACTGTAATTTCTCCGCATTGCAAGGTGCAATTCTGAAATTTTTTGCTTTTTCCTGCTCCACTTAGCATGATAAAGAAGATTCAAAGAGAGTGAGATGCCAGCTCCTTTCATTCAGTCAGTAGCTTCAATCATTTCTGGACGTTTTTCAATGGCAAAAATCAATGAATATTGTAAATGCACAAACAGTAATTTCTCCGCATTGCAAGTTGCAATTCTGAAATTTTTTGCTTTTTCCTGCTCCTCTTAGCATGATAAAGAAGATTCAAAGAGAGTGAGATGCCAGCTCCTTTCATTCAGTCAGTACCTTCAATCATTTCTGGACGTTTTTCAATGGCAAAAATCAATGAATATTGTAAATGCACAAACAGTAATTTCTCCGCATTGCAAGGTGCAATTCTGAAATTTTTTGCTTTTTCCTGCTCCTCTTAGCATGATAAAGAAGATTCAAAGAGAGTGAGATGCCAGCTCCTTTCATTCAGTCAGTAGCTTCAAACATTTCTGGTATATGAATAACATGATGTTTTTCAATGGCAAAAATCAATGAATATTGTAAATGCACAAACAGTAATTTCTCCGCATTGCAAGGTGCAAGTCTGAAATTTTTTGCTTTTTTCTGCTCCTCTTAGCATGATAAAGAAGTTTCAAAGAGAGTGAGATGCCAGCTCCTTTCATTCAGTCAGTAGCTTCAAACATTTCTGGTATATGAATAACATGATGTTTTTCAATGGCAAAAATCAATGAATATTGTAAATGCACAAACAGTAATTTCTCCGCATTGCAAGGTGCAAGTCTGAAATTTTTTGCTTTTTCCTGCTCCTCTTAGCATGATAAAGAAGATTCAAAGAGAGTGAGATGCCAGCTACTTTCATTCAGTCAGTAGCTTCAATCATTTCTGGACGTTTTTCAATGGTAAAAATCAATGAATATTGTAAATGCACAAACAGTAATTTCTCCACATTGCAAGGTGCAATTCTGAAATTTTTTGCTTTTTCATGCTCCTCTTAGCATGATAAAGAAGATTCAAAGAGATTGAGATGCCAGCTCCTTTCATTCAGTCAGTAGCTTCAAACATTTCTGGTATATGAATAACATTATGTTTTTCAATGGCAAAAATCAATGAATATTGTAAATGCACAAACAGTAATTTCTCCGCATTGCAAGGTGCAATTCTGAAAGTTTTTGCTTTTTCCTGCTCCTCTTAGCATGATAAAGAAGATTCAAAGAGAGTGAGATGCCAGCTCCTTTCATTCAGTCAGTAGCTTCAAACATTTCTGGTATATGAATAACATGATGTTTTTCAATGGCAAAAATCAATGAATATTGTAAATGCACAAACAGTAATTTCTCCGCATTGCAAGGTGCAATTCTGAAATTTTTTGCTTTTTCCTGCTCCTCTTAGCATGATAAAGAAGATTCAAAGAGAGTGAGATGCCAGCTCCTTTCATTCAGTCAGTAGCTTCAATCATTTCTGGACGTTTTTCAATGGCAAAAATCAACGAATATTGTAAATGCACAAACAGTAATTTCTCCGCATTGCAAGGTGCAATTCTGAAATTTTTTGCTTTTTCCTGCTCCTCTTAGCATGATAAAGAAGATTCAAAGAGAGTGAGATGCCAGCTCCTTTCATTCAGTCAGTAGCTTCAATCATTTCTGGACGTTTTTCAATGGCAAAAATCAATGAATATTGTAAATGCACAAACTGTAATTTCTCCGCATTGCAAGGTGCAATTCTGAAATTTTTTGCTTTTTCCTGCTCCTCTTAGCATGATAAAGAAGATTCAAAGAGAGTGAGATGCCAGCTCCTTTCATTCAGTCAGTAGCTTCAATAATTTCTGGACGTTTTTCAATGGCAAAAATCAATGAATATTGTAAATGCACAAACAGTAAATTCTCCGCATTGCAAGGTGCAATTCTGAAATTTTTTGCTTTTTCCTGCTCATCTTAGCATGATAAAGAAGATTCAAAGAGAGTGAGATGCCAGCTCCTTTCCTTCAGTCAGTAGCTTCAATCATTTCTGGTATATGAATAACATAATGTTTTTCAATGGCAAAAATCAATGAATTTTGTAAATGCACAAACAGTAATTTCTCCGCATTGCAAGGCGCAATTCTGAAATTTTTTGCTTTTTCCTGCTCCTCTTAGCATGATAAAGAAGATTCAAAGAGAGTGAGATGCCAGCTCCTTTCATTCAGTCAGTAGCTTCAATCATTTCTGGACATTTTTCAATGGCAAAAATCAATGAATATTGTAAATGCACAAACAGTAATTTCTCCGCATTGCAAGGTGCAATTCTGAAATTTTTTGCTTTTTCCTGCTCCTCTTAGCATGATAAAGAAGATTCAAAGAGAGTGAGGTGCCAGCTCCTTTCATTCAGTCAGGAGCTTCAAACATTTCTGGTATATGAATAACATGTTTTTCAATGGCAAAAATCAATGAATATTGTAAATGCACAAACAGTAAATTCTCCGCATTGCAAGGTGCAATTCTGAAATTTTTTGCTTTTTCCTGCTCCTCTTAGCATGATAAAGAAGATTCAAAGAGAGTGAGATGCCAGCTCCTTTCATTCAGTCAGTAGCTTCAATCATTTCTGGACGTTTTTCAATGGCAAAAATCAATGAATATTGTAAATGCACAAACTGTAATTTCTCCGCATTGCAAGGTGCAATTCTGAAATTTTTTGCTTTTTCCTGCTCCTCTTAGCATGATAAAGAAGATTCAAAGAGATTGAGATGCCAGCTCCTTTCATTCAGTTAGTAGCTTCAAACATTTCTGGTATATGAATAACATTATGTTTTTCAATGGCAAAAATCAATGAATATTGTAAATGCACAAACAGTAATTTCTCCGCATTGCAAGGTGCAATTCTGAAATTTTTTGCTTTTTCCTGCTCCTCTTAGCATGATAAAGAAGATTCAAAGAGAGTGAGATGCCAGCTCCTTTCATTCAGTCAGTAGCTTCAAACATTTCTGGTATATGAATAACATGATGTTTTTCAATGGCAAAAATCAATGAATATTGTAAATGCACAAACAGTAATTTCTCCGCATTGCAAGGTGCAATTCTGAAATTTTTTGCTTTTTCCTGCTCCTCTTAGCATGATAAAGAAGATTCAAAGAGAGTGAGATGCCAGCTCCTTTCATTCAGTCAGTAGCTTCAATCATTTCTGGACGTTTTTCAATGGCAAAAATCAACGAATATTGTAAATGCACAAACAGTAATTTCTCCGCATTGCAAGGTGCAATTCTGAAATTTTTTGCTTTTTCCTGCTCCTCTTAGCATGATAAAGAAGATTCAAAGAGAGTGAGATGCCAGCTCCTTTCATTCAGTCAGTAGCTTCAATCATTTCTGGACGTTTTTCAATGGCAAAAATCAATGAATATTGTAAATGCACAAACTGTAATTTCTCCGCATTGCAAGGTGCAATTCTGAAATTTTTTACTTTTTCCTGCTCCTCTTAGCATGATAAAGAAGATTCAAAGAGAGTGAGATGCCAGCTCCTTTCATTCAGTCAGTAGCTTCAATAATTTCTGGACGTTTTTCAATGGCAAAAATCAATGAATATTGTAAATGCACAAACAGTAAATTCTCCGCATTGCAAGGTGCAATTCTGAAATTTTTTGCTTTTTCCTGCTCATCTTAGCATGATAAAGAAGATTCAAAGAGAGTGAGATGCCAGCTCCTTTCCTTCAGTCAGTAGCTTCAATCATTTCTGGTATATGAATAACATAATGTTTTTCAATGGCAAAAATCAATGAATTTTGTAAATGCACAAACAGTAATTTCTCCGCATTGCAAGGCGCAATTCTGAAATTTTTTGCTTTTTCCTGCTCCTCTTAGCATGATAAAGAAGATTCAAAGAGAGTGAGATGCCAGCTCCTTTCATTCAGTCAGTAGCTTCAATCATTTCTGGACATTTTTCAATGGCAAAAATCAATGAATATTGTAAATGCACAAACAGTAATTTCTCCGCATTGCAAGGTGCAATTCTGAAATTTTTTGCTTTTTCCTGCTCCTCTTAGCATGATAAAGAAGATTCAAAGAGAGTGAGGTGCCAGCTCCTTTCATTCAGTCAGGAGCTTCAAACATTTCTGGTATATGAATAACATGTTTTTCAATGGCAAAAATCAATGAATATTGTAAATGCACAAACAGTAAATTCTCCGCATTGCAAGGTGCAATTCTGAAATTTTTTGCTTTTTCCTGCTCCTCTTAGCATGATAAAGAAGATTCAAAGAGAGTGAGATGCCAGCTCCTTTCATTCAGTCAGTAGCTTCAATCATTTCTGGACGTTTTTCAATGGCAAAAATCAATGAATATTGTAAATGCACAAACTGTAATTTCTCCGCATTGCAAGGTGCAATTCTGAAATTTTTTGCTTTTTCCTGCTCCTCTTAGCATGATAAAGAAGATTCAAAGAGAGTGAGATGCCAGCTCCTTTCATTCAGTCAGTAGCTTCAATCATTTCTGGACGTTTTTCAATGGCAAAAATCAACGAATATTGTAAATGCACAAACAGTAATTTCTCCGCATTGCAAGGTGCAATTCTGAAATTTTTTGCTTTTTCCTGCTCCTCTTAGCATGATAAAGAAGATTCAAAGAGAGTGAGATGCCAGCTCCTTTCATTCAGTCAGTAGCTTCAATCATTTCTGGACGTTTTTCAATGGCAAAAATCAATGAATATTGTAAATGCACAAACTGTAATTTCTCCGCATTGCAAGGTGCAATTCTGAAATTTTTTGCTTTTTCCTGCTCCACTTAGCATGATAAAGAAGATTCAAAGAGAGTGAGATGCCAGCTCCTTTCATTCAGTCAGTAGCTTCAATCATTTCTGGACGTTTTTCAATGGCAA
The DNA here is from genome assembly GCF_046119375.1 of Phyllobates terribilis. Classification (NCBI taxonomy): domain Eukaryota; kingdom Metazoa; phylum Chordata; class Amphibia; order Anura; family Dendrobatidae; genus Phyllobates; species Phyllobates terribilis. The sequence continues at coordinate 198,775 of NW_027363717.1, forward strand.
AAATCAATGAATATTGTAAATGCACAAACAGTAATTTCTCCGCATTGCAAGTTGCAATTCTGAAATTTTTTGCTTTTTCCTGCTCCTCTTAGCATGATAAAGAAGATTCAAAGAGAGTGAGATGCCAGCTCCTTTCATTCAGTCAGTACCTTCAATCATTTCTGGACGTTTTTCAATGGCAAAAATCAATGAATATTGTAAATGCACAAACAGTAATTTCTCCGCATTGCAAGGTGCAATTCTGAAATTTTTTGCTTTTTCCTGCTCCTCTTAGCATGATAAAGAAGATTCAAAGAGAGTGAGATGCCAGCTCCTTTCATTCAGTCAGTAGCTTCAAACATTTCTGGTATATGAATAACATGATGTTTTTCAATGGCAAAAATCAATGAATATTGTAAATGCACAAACAGTAATTTCTCCGCATTGCAAGGTGCAAGTCTGAAATTTTTTGCTTTTTTCTGCTCCTCTTAGCATGATAAAGAAGATTCAAAGAGAGTGAGATGCCAGCTCCTTTCATTCAGTCAGTAGCTTCAAACATTTCTGGTATATGAATAACATGATGTTTTTCAATGGCAAAAATCAATGAATATTGTAAATGCACAAGCAGTAATTTCTCCGCATTGCAAGGTGCAAGTCTGAAATTTTTTGCTTTTTCCTGCTCCTCTTAGCATGATAAAGAAGATTCAAAGAGAGTGAGATGCCAGCTACTTTCATTCAGTCAGTAGCTTCAATCATTTCTGGACGTTTTTCAATGGTAAAAATCAATGAATATTGTAAATGCACAAACAGTAATTTCTCCACATTGCAAGGTGCAATTCTGAAATTTTTTGCTTTTTCATGCTCCTCTTAGCATGATAAAGAAGATTCAAAGAGATTGAGAAGCCAGCTCCTTTCATTCAGTCAGTAGCTTCAAACATTTCTGGTATATGAATAACATTATGTTTTTCAATGGCAAAAATCAATGAATATTGTAAATGCACAAACAGTAATTTCTCCGCATTGCAAGGTGCAATTCTGAAATTTTTTGCTTTTTCCTGCTCCTCTTAGCATGATAAAGAAGATTCAAAGAGAGTGAGATGCCAGCTACTTTCATTCAGTCAGTAGCTTCAATCATTTCTGGACGTTTTTCAATGGTAAAAATCAATGAATATTGTAAATGCACAAACAGTAATTTCTCCACATTGCAAGGTGCAATTCTGAAATTTTTTGCTTTTTCCTGCTCCTCTTAGCATGATAAAGAAGATTCAAAGAGAGTGAGATGCCAGCTCCTTTCATTCAGTCAGTAGCTTCAAACATTTCTGGTATATGAATAACATGATGTTTTTCAATGGCAAAAATCAATGAATATTGTAAATGCACAAACTGTAATTTCTCCGCATTGCAAGGTGCAATTCTGAAATTTTTTGCTTTTTCCTGCTCCTCTTAGCATGATAAAGAAGATTCAAAGAGAGTGAGATGCCAGCTCCTTTCATTCAGTCAGTAGCTTAAATCATTTCTGGATGTTTTTCAATGGCAAAAATCAATGAATATTGTAAATGCACAAACAGTAATTTCTCCGCATTGCAAGGTGCAATTCTGAAATTTTTTGCTTTTTCCTGCTCCTCTTAGCATGATAAAGAAGATTCAAAGAGAGTGAGATGCCAGCTCCTTTCATTCAGTCAGTAGCTTCAATCATTTCTGGACGTTTTTCAATGGCAAAAATCAATGAATATTGTAAATGCACAAACAGTAATTTCTCCGCATTGCAAGGTGCAATTCTGAAATTTTTTGCTTTTTCCTGCTCCTCTTAGCATGATAAAGAAGATTCAAAGAGAGTGAGATGCCAGCTCCTTTCATTCAGTCAGTAGCTTCAAACATTTCTGGTATATGAATAACATGATGTTTTTCAATGGCAAAAATCAATGAATATTGTAAATGCACAAACAGTAATTTCTCCGCATTGCAAGGTGCAAGTCTGAAATTTTTTGCTTTTTTCTGCTCCTCTTAGCATGATAAAGAAGATTCAAAGAGAGTGAGATGCCAGCTCCTTTCATTCAGTCAGTAGCTTCAAACATTTCTGGTATATGAATAACATGATGTTTTTCAATGGCAAAAATCAATGAATATTGTAAATGCACAAGCAGTAATTTCTCCGCATTGCAAGGTGCAAGTCTGAAATTTTTTGCTTTTTCCTGCTCCTCTTAGCATGATAAAGAAGATTCAAAGAGAGTGAGATGCCAGCTACTTTCATTCAGTCAGTAGCTTCAATCATTTCTGGACGTTTTTCAATGGTAAAAATCAATGAATATTGTAAATGCACAAACAGTAATTTCTCCACATTGCAAGGTGCAATTCTGAAATTTTTTGCTTTTTCATGCTCCTCTTAGCATGATAAAGAAGATTCAAAGAGATTGAGATGCCAGCTCCTTTCATTCAGTCAGTAGCTTCAAACATTTCTGGTATATGAATAACATTATGTTTTTCAATGGCAAAAATCAATGAATATTGTAAATGCACAAACAGTAATTTCTCCGCATTGCAAGGTGCAATTCTGAATTTTTTTGCTTTTTCCTGCTCCTCTTAGCATGATAAAGAAGATTCAAAGAGAGTGAGATGCCAGCTCCTTTCATTCAGTCAGTAGCTTCAAACATTTCTGGTATATGAATAACATGATGTTTTTCAATGGCAAAAATCAATGAATATTGTAAATGCACAAACAGTAATTTCTCCGCATTGCAAGGTGCAAGTCTGAAATTTTTTGCTTTTTCCTGCTCCTCTTAGCATGATAAAGAAGATTCAAAGAGAGTGAGATGCCAGCTACTTTCATTCAGTCAGTAGCTTCAATCATTTCTGGACGTTTTTCAATGGTAAAAATCAATGAATATTGTAAATGCACAAACAGTAATTTCTCCACATTGCAAGGTGCAATTCTGAAATTTTTTGCTTTTTCCTGCTCCTCTTAGCATGATAAAGAAGATTCAAAGAGAGTGAGATGCCAGCTCCTTTCATTCAGTCAGTAGCTTGAAACATTTCTGGTATATGAATAACATGATGTTTTTCAATGGCAAAAATCAATGAATATTGTAAATGCACAAACTGTAATTTCTCCGCATTGCAAGGTGCAATTCTGAAATTTTTTGCTTTTTCCTGCTCCTCTTAGCATGATAAAGAAGATTCAAAGAGAGTGAGATGCCAGCTCCTTTCATTCAGTCAGTAGCTTCAATCATTTCTGGATGTTTTTCAATGGCAAAAATCAATGAATATTGTAAATGCACAAACAGTAATTTCTCCGCATTGCAAGGTGCAATTCTGAAATTTTTTGCTTTTTCCTGCTCCTCTTAGCATGATAAAGAAGATTCAAAGAGAGTGAGATGCCAGCTCCTTTCATTCAGTCAGTAGCTTCAATCATTTCTGGACGTTTTTCAATGGCAAAAATCAATGAATATTGTAAATGCACAAACAGTAATTTCTCCGCATTGCAAGGTGCAATTCTGAAATTTTTTGCTTTTTCCTGCTCCTCTTAGCATGATAAAGAAGATTCAAAGAGAGTGAGATGCCAGCTCCTTTCATTCAGTCAGTACCTTCAATCATTTCTGGACGTTTTTCAATGGCAAAAATCAATGAATATTGTAAATGCACAAACAGTAATTTCTCCGCATTGCAAGGTGCAATTCTGAAATTTTTTGATTTTTCCCGCTCCTCTTAGCATGATAAAGAAGATTCAAAGAGATTGAGGTGCCAGCTCCTTTCATTCAGTCAGTAGCTTCAAACATTTCTGGTATATGAATAACATGTTTTTCAATGGCAAAAATCAATGAATATTGTAAATGCACAAACAGTAATTTCTCCGCATTGCAAGGTGCAATTCTGAAATTTTTTGCTTTTTCCTGCTCCTCTTAGCATGATAAAGAAGATTCAAAGAGAGTGAGGTGCCAGCTCCTTTCATTCAGTCAGGAGCTTCAAACATTTCTGGTATATGAATAACATGTTTTTCAATGGCAAAAATCAATGAATATTGTAAATGCACAAACAGTAAATTCTCCGCATTGCAAGGTGCAATTCTGAAATTTTTTGCTTTTTCCTGCTCCTCTTAGCATGATAAAGAAGATTCAAAGAGAGTGAGATGCCAGCTCCTTTCATTCAGTCAGTAGCTTCAATCATTTCTGGACGTTTTTCAATGGCAAAAATCAATGAATATTGTAAATGCACAAACTGTAATTTCTCCGCATTGCAAGGTGCAATTCTGAAATTTTTTGCTTTTTCCTGCTCCTCTTAGCATGATAAAGAAGATTCAAAGAGATTGAGATGCCAGCTCCTTTCATTCAGTTAGTAGCTTCAAACATTTCTGGTATATGAATAACATTATGTTTTTCAATGGCAAAAATCAATGAATATTGTAAATGCACAAACAGTAATTTCTCCGCATTGCAAGGTGCAATTCTGAAATTTTTTGCTTTTTCCTGCTCCTCTTAGCATGATAAAGAAGATTCAAAGAGAGTGAGATGCCAGCTCCTTTCATTCAGTCAGTAGCTTCAAACATTTCTGGTATATGAATAACATGATGTTTTTCAATGGCAAAAATCAATGAATATTGTAAATGCACAAACAGTAATTTCTCCGCATTGCAAGGTGCAATTCTGAAATTTTTTGCTTTTTCCTGCTCCTCTTAGCATGATAAAGAAGATTCAAAGAGAGTGAGATGCCAGCTCCTTTCATTCAGTCAGTAGCTTCAATCATTTCTGGACGTTTTTCAATGGCAAAAATCAACGAATATTGTAAATGCACAAACAGTAATTTCTCCGCATTGCAAGGTGCAATTCTGAAATTTTTTGCTTTTTCCTGCTCCTCTTAGCATGATAAAGAAGATTCAAAGAGAGTGAGATGCCAGCTCCTTTCATTCAGTCAGTAGCTTCAATCATTTCTGGACGTTTTTCAATGGCAAAAATCAATGAATATTGTAAATGCACAAACTGTAATTTCTCCGCATTGCAAGGTGCAATTCTGAAATTTTTTACTTTTTCCTGCTCCTCTTAGCATGATAAAGAAGATTCAAAGAGAGTGAGATGCCAGCTCCTTTCATTCAGTCAGTAGCTTCAATAATTTCTGGACGTTTTTCAATGGCAAAAATCAATGAATATTGTAAATGCACAAACAGTAAATTCTCCGCATTGCAAGGTGCAATTCTGAAATTTTTTGCTTTTTCCTGCTCATCTTAGCATGATAAAGAAGATTCAAAGAGAGTGAGATGCCAGCTCCTTTCCTTCAGTCAGTAGCTTCAATCATTTCTGGTATATGAATAACATAATGTTTTTCAATGGCAAAAATCAATGAATTTTGTAAATGCACAAACAGTAATTTCTCCGCATTGCAAGGCGCAATTCTGAAATTTTTTGCTTTTTCCTGCTCCTCTTAGCATGATAAAGAAGATTCAAAGAGAGTGAGATGCCAGCTCCTTTCATTCAGTCAGTAGCTTCAATCATTTCTGGACATTTTTCAATGGCAAAAATCAATGAATATTGTAAATGCACAAACAGTAATTTCTCCGCATTGCAAGGTGCAATTCTGAAATTTTTTGCTTTTTCCTGCTCCTCTTAGCATGATAAAGAAGATTCAAAGAGAGTGAGGTGCCAGCTCCTTTCATTCAGTCAGGAGCTTCAAACATTTCTGGTATATGAATAACATGTTTTTCAATGGCAAAAATCAATGAATATTGTAAATGCACAAACAGTAAATTCTCCGCATTGCAAGGTGCAATTCTGAAATTTTTTGCTTTTTCCTGCTCCTCTTAGCATGATAAAGAAGATTCAAAGAGAGTGAGATGCCAGCTCCTTTCATTCAGTCAGTAGCTTCAATCATTTCTGGACGTTTTTCAATGGCAAAAATCAATGAATATTGTAAATGCACAAACTGTAATTTCTCCGCATTGCAAGGTGCAATTCTGAAATTTTTTGCTTTTTCCTGCTCCTCTTAGCATGATAAAGAAGATTCAAAGAGAGTGAGATGCCAGCTCCTTTCATTCAGTCAGTAGCTTCAATCATTTCTGGACGTTTTTCAATGGCAAAAATCAACGAATATTGTAAATGCACAAACAGTAATTTCTCCGCATTGCAAGGTGCAATTCTGAAATTTTTTGCTTTTTCCTGCTCCTCTTAGCATGATAAAGAAGATTCAAAGAGAGTGAGATGCCAGCTCCTTTCATTCAGTCAGTAGCTTCAATCATTTCTGGACGTTTTTCAATGGCAAAAATCAATGAATATTGTAAATGCACAAACTGTAATTTCTCCGCATTGCAAGGTGCAATTCTGAAATTTTTTGCTTTTTCCTGCTCCACTTAGCATGATAAAGAAGATTCAAAGAGAGTGAGATGCCAGCTCCTTTCATTCAGTCAGTAGCTTCAATCATTTCTGGACGTTTTTCAATGGCAAAAATCAATGAATATTGTAAATGCACAAACAGTAATTTCTCCGCATTGCAAGTTGCAATTCTGAAATTTTTTGCTTTTTCCTGCTCCTCTTAGCATGATAAAGAAGATTCAAAGAGAGTGAGATGCCAGCTCCTTTCATTCAGTCAGTACCTTCAATCATTTCTGGACGTTTTTCAATGGCAAAAATCAATGAATATTGTAAATGCACAAACAGTAATTTCTCCGCATTGCAAGGTGCAATTCTGAAATTTTTTGCTTTTTCCTGCTCCTCTTAGCATGATAAAGAAGATTCAAAGAGAGTGAGATGCCAGCTCCTTTCATTCAGTCAGTAGCTTCAAACATTTCTGGTATATGAATAACATGATGTTTTTCAATGGCAAAAATCAATGAATATTGTAAATGCACAAACAGTAATTTCTCCGCATTGCAAGGTGCAAGTCTGAAATTTTTTGCTTTTTTCTGCTCCTCTTAGCATGATAAAGAAGATTCAAAGAGAGTGAGATGCCAGCTCCTTTCATTCAGTCAGTAGCTTCAAACATTTCTGGTATATGAATAACATGATGTTTTTCAATGGCAAAAATCAATGAATATTGTAAATGCACAAGCAGTAATTTCTCCGCATTGCAAGGTGCAAGTCTGAAATTTTTTGCTTTTTCCTGCTCCTCTTAGCATGATAAAGAAGATTCAAAGAGAGTGAGATGCCAGCTACTTTCATTCAGTCAGTAGCTTCAATCATTTCTGGACGTTTTTCAATGGTAAAAATCAATGAATATTGTAAATGCACAAACAGTAATTTCTCCACATTGCAAGGTGCAATTCTGAAATTTTTTGCTTTTTCATGCTCCTCTTAGCATGATAAAGAAGATTCAAAGAGATTGAGAAGCCAGCTCCTTTCATTCAGTCAGTAGCTTCAAACATTTCTGGTATATGAATAACATTATGTTTTTCAATGGCAAAAATCAATGAATATTGTAAATGCACAAACAGTAATTTCTCCGCATTGCAAGGTGCAATTCTGAAATTTTTTGCTTTTTCCTGCTCCTCTTAGCATGATAAAGAAGATTCAAAGAGAGTGAGATGCCAGCTACTTTCATTCAGTCAGTAGCTTCAATCATTTCTGGACGTTTTTCAATGGTAAAAATCAATGAATATTGTAAATGCACAAACAGTAATTTCTCCACATTGCAAGGTGCAATTCTGAAATTTTTTGCTTTTTCCTGCTCCTCTTAGCATGATAAAGAAGATTCAAAGAGAGTGAGATGCCAGCTCCTTTCATTCAGTCAGTAGCTTCAAACATTTCTGGTATATGAATAACATGATGTTTTTCAATGGCAAAAATCAATGAATATTGTAAATGCACAAACTGTAATTTCTCCGCATTGCAAGGTGCAATTCTGAAATTTTTTGCTTTTTCCTGCTCCTCTTAGCATGATAAAGAAGATTCAAAGAGAGTGAGATGCCAGCTCCTTTCATTCAGTCAGTAGCTTAAATCATTTCTGGATGTTTTTCAATGGCAAAAATCAATGAATATTGTAAATGCACAAACAGTAATTTCTCCGCATTGCAAGGTGCAATTCTGAAATTTTTTGCTTTTTCCTGCTCCTCTTAGCATGATAAAGAAGATTCAAAGAGAGTGAGATGCCAGCTCCTTTCATTCAGTCAGTAGCTTCAATCATTTCTGGACGTTTTTCAATGGCAAAAATCAATGAATATTGTAAATGCACAAACAGTAATTTCTCCGCATTGCAAGGTGCAATTCTGAAATTTTTTGCTTTTTCCTGCTCCTCTTAGCATGATAAAGAAGATTCAAAGAGAGTGAGATGCCAGCTCCTTTCATTCAGTCAGTAGCTTCAAACATTTCTGGTATATGAATAACATGATGTTTTTCAATGGCAAAAATCAATGAATATTGTAAATGCACAAACAGTAATTTCTCCGCATTGCAAGGTGCAAGTCTGAAATTTTTTGCTTTTTTCTGCTCCTCTTAGCATGATAAAGAAGATTCAAAGAGAGTGAGATGCCAGCTCCTTTCATTCAGTCAGTAGCTTCAAACATTTCTGGTATATGAATAACATGATGTTTTTCAATGGCAAAAATCAATGAATATTGTAAATGCACAAGCAGTAATTTCTCCGCATTGCAAGGTGCAAGTCTGAAATTTTTTGCTTTTTCCTGCTCCTCTTAGCATGATAAAGAAGATTCAAAGAGAGTGAGATGCCAGCTACTTTCATTCAGTCAGTAGCTTCAATCATTTCTGGACGTTTTTCAATGGTAAAAATCAATGAATATTGTAAATGCACAAACAGTAATTTCTCCACATTGCAAGGTGCAATTCTGAAATTTTTTGCTTTTTCATGCTCCTCTTAGCATGATAAAGAAGATTCAAAGAGATTGAGATGCCAGCTCCTTTCATTCAGTCAGTAGCTTCAAACATTTCTGGTATATGAATAACATTATGTTTTTCAATGGCAAAAATCAATGAATATTGTAAATGCACAAACAGTAATTTCTCCGCATTGCAAGGTGCAATTCTGAATTTTTTTGCTTTTTCCTGCTCCTCTTAGCATGATAAAGAAGATTCAAAGAGAGTGAGATGCCAGCTCCTTTCATTCAGTCAGTAGCTTCAAACATTTCTGGTATATGAATAACATGATGTTTTTCAATGGCAAAAATCAATGAATATTGTAAATGCACAAACAGTAATTTCTCCGCATTGCAAGGTGCAAGTCTGAAATTTTTTGCTTTTTCCTGCTCCTCTTAGCATGATAAAGAAGATTCAAAGAGAGTGAGATGCCAGCTACTTTCATTCAGTCAGTAGCTTCAATCATTTCTGGACGTTTTTCAATGGTAAAAATCAATGAATATTGTAAATGCACAAACAGTAATTTCTCCACATTGCAAGGTGCAATTCTGAAATTTTTTGCTTTTTCCTGCTCCTCTTAGCATGATAAAGAAGATTCAAAGAGAGTGAGATGCCAGCTCCTTTCATTCAGTCAGTAGCTTGAAACATTTCTGGTATATGAATAACATGATGTTTTTCAATGGCAAAAATCAATGAATATTGTAAATGCACAAACTGTAATTTCTCCGCATTGCAAGGTGCAATTCTGAAATTTTTTGCTTTTTCCTGCTCCTCTTAGCATGATAAAGAAGATTCAAAGAGAGTGAGATGCCAGCTCCTTTCATTCAGTCAGTAGCTTCAATCATTTCTGGATGTTTTTCAATGGCAAAAATCAATGAATATTGTAAATGCACAAACAGTAATTTCTCCGCATTGCAAGGTGCAATTCTGAAATTTTTTGCTTTTTCCTGCTCCTCTTAGCATGATAAAGAAGATTCAAAGAGAGTGAGATGCCAGCTCCTTTCATTCAGTCAGTAGCTTCAATCATTTCTGGACGTTTTTCAATGGCAAAAATCAATGAATATTGTAAATGCACAAACAGTAATTTCTCCGCATTGCAAGGTGCAATTCTGAAATTTTTTGCTTTTTCCTGCTCCTCTTAGCATGATAAAGAAGATTCAAAGAGAGTGAGATGCCAGCTCCTTTCATTCAGTCAGTACCTTCAATCATTTCTGGACGTTTTTCAATGGCAAAAATCAATGAATATTGTAAATGCACAAACAGTAATTTCTCCGCATTGCAAGGTGCAATTCTGAAATTTTTTGATTTTTCCCGCTCCTCTTAGCATGATAAAGAAGATTCAAAGAGATTGAGGTGCCAGCTCCTTTCATTCAGTCAGTAGCTTCAAACATTTCTGGTATATGAATAACATGTTTTTCAATGGCAAAAATCAATGAATATTGTAAATGCACAAACAGTAATTTCTCCGCATTGCAAGGTGCAATTCTGAAATTTTTTGCTTTTTCCTGCTCCTCTTAGCATGATAAAGAAGATTCAAAGAGAGTGAGATGCCAGCTCCTTTCATTCAGTCAGTAGCTTCAATCATTTCTGGACGTTTTTCAATGGCAAAAATCAATGAATATTGTAAATGCACAAACAGTAATTTCTCCGCATTGCAAGGTGCAATTCTGAAATTTTTTGCTTTTTCCTGCTCCTCTTAGCATGATAAAGAAGATTCAAAGAGAGTGAGATGCCAGCTCCTTTCATTCAGTCAGTAGCTTCAATCATTTCTGGACGTTTTTCAATGGCAAAAATCAATGAATATTGTAAATGCACAAACAGTAATTTCTCCGCATTGCAAGGTGCAATTCTGAAATTTTTTGCTTTTTCCTGCTCCTCTTAGCATGATAAAGAAGATTCAAAGAGAGTGAGATGCCAGCTCCTTTCATTCAGTCAGTAGCTTCAAACATTTCTGGTATATGAATAACATGATGTTTTTCAATGGCAAAAATCAATGAATATTGTAAATGCACAAACAGTAATTTCTCCGCATTGCAAGGTGCAAGTCTGAAATTTTTTGCTTTTTCCTGCTCCTCTTAGCATGATAAAGAAGATTCAAAGAGAGTGAGATGCCAGCTACTTTCATTCAGTCAGTAGCTTCAATCATTTCTGGACGTTTTTCAATGGTAAAAATCAATGAATATTGTAAATGCACAAACAGTAATTTCTCCACATTGCAAGGTGCAATTCTAAAATTTTTTGCTTTTTCCTGCTCCTCTTAGCATGATAAAGAAGATTCAAAGAGAGTGAGATGCCAGCTCCTTTCATTCAGTCAGTAGCTTCAAACATTTCTGGTATATGAATAACATGATGTTTTTCAATGGCAAAAATCAATGAATATTGTAAATGCACAAACAGTAATTTCTCCGCATTGCAAGGTGCAATTCTGAAATTTTTTACTTTTTCCTGCTCCTCTTAGCATGATTCAAAGAGAGTGAGATGCCAGCTCCTTTAATTCAGTCAGTAGCTTCAATCATTTCTGGACGTTTTTCAATGGCAAAAATCAATGAATATTGTAAATGCACAAACAGTAATTTCTCCGCATTGCAAGGTGCAATTCTGAAATTTTTTGCTTTTTCCTGCTCCTCTTAGCATGATAAAGAAGATTCAAAGAGAGTGAGATGTCAGCTCCTTTCATTCAGTCAGTAGCTTCAAACATTTCTGGTATATGAATAACATGATGTTTTTCAATGGCAAAAATCAATGAATATTGTAAATGCACAAACAGTAATTTCTCCGCATTGCAAGGTGCAATTCTGAAATTTTTTGCTTTTTCCTGCTCCTCTTAGCATGATAAAGAAGATTCAAAGAGAGTGAGATGCCAGCTCCTTTCATTCAGTCAGTAGCTTCAAACATTTCTGGTATATGAATAACATGATGTTTTTCAATGGCAAAAATCAATGAATATTGTAAATGCACAAACAGTAATTTCTCCGCATTGCAAGGTGCAAGTCTGAAATTTTTTGCTTTTTCCTGCTCCTCTTAGCATGATAAAGAAGATTCAAAGAGAGTGAGATGCCAGCTACTTTCATTCAGTCAGTAGCTTCAATCATTTCTGGACGTTTTTCAATGGTAAAAATCAATGAATATTGTAAATGCACAAACAGTAATTTCTCCACATTGCAAGGTGCAATTCTGAAGTTTTTTGCTTTTTCCTGCTCCTCTTAGCATGATAAAGAAGATTCAAAGAGATTGAGATGCCAGCTCCTTTCATTCAGTCAGTAGCTTCAAACATTTCTGGTATATGAATAACATGATGTTTTTCAATGGAAAAAATCAATGAATATTGTAAATGCACAAACAGTAATTTCTCCGCATTGCAAGGTGCAATTCTGAAATTTTTTGCTTTTTCCTGCTCCTCTTAGCATGATAAAGAAGATTCAAAGAGAGTGAGATGCCAGCTCCTTTCATTCAGTCAGTAGCTTCAATCATTTCTGGACGTTTTTCAATGGCAAAAATCAATGAATATTGTAAATGCACAAACAGTAATTTCTCCGCATTGCAAGGTGCAATTCTGAAATTTTTTGCTTTTTCCTGCTCCTCTTAGCATGATAAAGAAGATTCAAAGAGAGTGAGATGCCAGCTCCTTTCATTCAGTCAGTAGCTTCAATCATTTCTGGACGTTTTTCAATGGCAAAAATCAATGAATATTGTAAATGCACAAACAGTAATTTCTCCGCATTGCAAGGTGCAATTCTGAAATTTTTTGCTTTTTCCTGCTCCTCTTAGCATGATAAAGAAGATTCAAAGAGAGTGAGATGCCAGCTCCTTTCATTCAGTCAGTAGCTTCAAACATTTCTGGTATATGAATAACATGATGTTTTTCAATGGCAAAAATCAATGAATATTGTAAATGCACAAACAGTAATTTCTCCGCATTGCAAGGTGCAAGTCTGAAATTTTTTGCTTTTTCCTGCTCCTCTTAGCATGATAAAGAAGATTCAAAGAGAGTGAGATGCCAGCTACTTTCATTCAGTCAGTAGCTTCAATCATTTCTGGACGTTTTTCAATGGTAAAAATCAATGAATATTGTAAATGCACAAACAGTAATTTCTCCACATTGCAAGGTGCAATTCTAAAATTTTTTGCTTTTTCCTGCTCCTCTTAGCATGATAAAGAAGATTCAAAGAGAGTGAGATGCCAGCTCCTTTCATTCAGTCAGTAGCTTCAAACATTTCTGGTATATGAATAACATGATGTTTTTCAATGGCAAAAATCAATGAATATTGTAAATGCACAAACAGTAATTTCTCCGCATTGCAAGGTGCAATTCTGAAATTTTTTACTTTTTCCTGCTCCTCTTAGCATGATTCAAAGAGAGTGAGATGCCAGCTCCTTTCATTCAGTCAGTAGCTTCAATCATTTCTGGACGTTTTTCAATGGCAAAAATCAATGAATATTGTAAATGCACAAACAGTAATTTCTCCGCATTGCAAGGTGCAATTCTGAAATTTTTTGCTTTTTCCTGCTCCTCTTAGCATGATAAAGAAGATTCAAAGAGAGTGAGATGTCAGCTCCTTTCATTCAGTCAGTAGCTTCAAACATTTCTGGTATATGAATAACATGATGTTTTTCAATGGCAAAAATCAATGAATATTGTAAATGCACAAACAGTAATTTCTCCGCATTGCAAGGTGCAATTCTGAAATTTTTTGCTTTTTCCTGCTCCTCTTAGCATGATAAAGAAGATTCAAAGAGAGTGAGATGCCAGCTCCTTTCATTCAGTCAGTAGCTTCAAACATTTCTGGTATATGAATAACATGATGTTTTTCAATGGCAAAAATCAATGAATATTGTAAATGCACAAACAGTAATTTCTCCGCATTGCAAGGTGCAAGTCTGAAATTTTTTGCTTTTTCCTGCTCCTCTTAGCATGATAAAGAAGATTCAAAGAGAGTGAGATGCCAGCTACTTTCATTCAGTCAGTAGCTTCAATCATTTCTGGACGTTTTTCAATGGTAAAAATCAATGAATATTGTAAATGCACAAACAGTAATTTCTCCACATTGCAAGGTGCAATTCTGAAGTTTTTTGCTTTTTCCTGCTCCTCTTAGCATGATAAAGAAGATTCAAAGAGATTGAGATGCCAGCTCCTTTCATTCAGTCAGTAGCTTCAAACATTTCTGGTATATGAATAACATGATGTTTTTCAATGGAAAAAATCAATGAATATTGTAAATGCACAAACAGTAATTTCTCCGCATTGCAAGGTGCAATTCTGAAATTTTTTGCTTTTTCCTGCTCCTCTTAGCATGATAAAGAAGATTCAAAGAGAGTGAGATGCCAGCTCCTTTCATTCAGTCAGTAGCTTCAAACATTTCTGGTATATCAATAACATGATGTTTTTCAATGGCAAAAATCAATGAATATTGTAAATGCACAAACAGTAATTTCTCCGCATTGCAAGGTGCAAGTCTGAAATTTTTTGCTTTTTCCTGCTCCTCTTAGCATGATAAAGAAGATTCAAAGAGAGTGAGATGCCAGCTACTTTGATTCAGTCAGTAGCTTCAATCATTTCTGGACGTTTTTCAATGGTAAAAATCAATGAATATTGTAAATGCACAAACAGTAATTTCTCCACATTGCAAGGTGCAATTCTGAAATTTTTTGCTTTTTCCTGCTCCTCTTAGCATGATAAAGAAGATTCAAAGAGAGTGAGATGCCAGCTCCTTTCATTCAGTCAGTAGCTTCAAACATTTCTGGTATATGAATAACATGATGTTTTTCAATGGCAAAAATCAATGAATATTGTAAATGCACAAACAGTAATTTCTCCGCATTGCAAGGTGCAAGTCTGAAATTTTTTGCTTTTTCCTGCTCGTCTTAGCATGATAAAGAAGATTCAAAGAGAGTGAGATGCCAGCTACTTTCATTCAGTCAGTAGCTTCAATCATTTCTGGACGTTTTTCAATGGTAAAAATCAATGAATATTGTAAATGCACAAACAGTAATTTCTCCACATTGCAAGGTGCAATTCTGAAATTTTTTGCTTTTTCCTGCTCCTCTTAGCATGATAAAGAAGATTCAAAGAGAGTGAGATGCCAGCTCCTTTCATTCAGTCAGTAGCTTCAATCATTTCTGGACGTTTTTCAATGGCAAAAATCAATGAATATTGTAAATGCACAAACAGTAATTTCTCCGCATTGCAAGGTGCAATTCTGAAATTTTTTGCTTTTTCCTGCTCCTCTTAGCATGATAAAGAAGATTCAAAGAGAGTGAGATGCCAGCTCCTTTCATTCAGTCAGTAGCTTCAATCATTTCTGGACGTTTTTCAATGGCAAAAATCAATGAATTTTGTAAATGCACAAACAGTAATTTCTCCGCATTGCAAGGTGCAATTCTGAAATTGTTTGCTTTTTCCTGCTCCTCTTAGCATGATAAAGAAGATTCAAAGAGAGTGAGATGCCAGCTCCTTTCATTCAGTCAGTACCTTCAATCATTTCTGGACGTTTTTCAATGGCAAAAATCAATGAATATTGTAAATGCACAAACAGTAATTTCTGCGCATTGCAAGGTGCAATTCTGAAATTTTTTGCTTTTTCCCGCTCCTCTTAGCATGATAAAGAAGATTCAAAGAGAGTGAGGTGCCAGCTCCTTTCATTCAGTCAGTAGCTTCAAACATTTCTGGTATATGAATAACATGTTTTTCAATGGCAAAAATCAATGAATATTGTAAATGCACAAACAGTAATTTCTCCGCATTGCAAGGTGCAAGTCTGAAATTTTTTGCTTTTTCCTGCTCGTCTTAGCATGATAAAGAAGATTCAAAGAGAGTGAGATGCCAGCTACTTTCATTCAGTCAGTAGCTTCAATCATTTCTGGACGTTTTTCAATGGTAAAAATCAATGAATATTGTAAATGCACAAACAGTAATTTCTCCACATTGCAAGGTGCAATTCTGAAATTTTTTGCTTTTTCCTGCTCCTCTTAGCATGATAAAGAAGATTCAAAGAGAGTGAGATGCCAGCTCCTTTCATTCAGTCAGTAGCTTCAATCATTTCTGGACGTTTTTCAATGGCAAAAATCAATGAATATTGTAAATGCACAAACAGTAATTTCTCCGCATTGCAAGGTGCAATTCTGAAATTTTTTGCTTTTTCCTGCTCCTCTTAGCATGATAAAGAAGATTCAAAGAGAGTGAGATGCCAGCTCCTTTCATTCAGTCAGTAGCTTCAAACATTTCTGGTATATGAATAACATGATGTTTTTCAATGGCAAAAATCAATGAATATTGTAAATGCACAAACAGTAATTTCTCCGCATTGCAAGGTGCAAGTCTGAAATTTTTTGCTTTTTCCTGCTCGTCTTAGCATGATAAAGAAGATTCAAAGAGAGTGAGATGCCAGCTACTTTCATTCAGTCAGTAGCTTCAATCATTTCTGGACGTTTTTCAATGGTAAAAATCAATGAATATTGTAAATGCACAAACAGTAATTTCTCCACATTGCAAGGTGCAATTCTGAAATTTTTTGCTTTTTCCTGCTCCTCTTAGCATGATAAAGAAGATTCAAAGAGTGAGGTGCCAGCTCCTTTCATTCAGTCAGTAGCTTCAAACATTTCTGGTATATGAATAACATGTTTTTCAATGGCAAAAATCAATGAATATTGTAAATGCACAAACAGTAATTTCTCCGCATTGCAAGGTGCAATTCTGAAATTTTTTGCTTTTTCCTGCTCCTCTTAGCATGATAAAGAAGATTCAAAGAGAGTGAGATGCCAGCTCCTTTCATTCAGTCAGTAGCTTCAATAATTTCTGGACGTTTTTCAATGGCAAAAATCAATGAATATTGTAAATGCACAAACAGTAATTTCTCCGCATTGCAAGGTGCAATTCTGAAATTTTTTGCTTTTTCCTGCTCCTCTTAGCATGATAAAAAAGATTCAAAGAGAGTGAGATGCCAGCTCCTTTCATTCAGTCAGTAGCTTCAATCATTTCTGGACGTTTTTCAATGGCAAAAATCAATGAATATTGTAAATGCACAAACAGTAATTTCTCCGCATTGCAAGGTGCAATTATGAAATTTTTTGCTTTTTCCTGCTCCTCTTAGCATGATAAAGAAGATTCAAAGAGAGTGAGATGCCAGCTCCTTTCATTCAGTCAGTAGCTTCAAACATTTCTGGTATATGAATAACATGATGTTTTTCAATGGCAAAAATCAATGAATATTGTAAATGCACAAACAGTAATTTCTCCGCATTGCAAGGTGCAAGTCTGAAATTTTTTGCTTTTTCCTGCTCGTCTTAGCATGATAAAGAAGATTCAAAGAGAGTGAGATGCCAGCTACTTTCATTCAGTCAGTAGCTTCAATCATTTCTGGACATTTTTCAATGGTAAAAATCAATGAATATTGTAAATGCACAAACAGTAATTTCTCCACATTGCAAGGTGCAATTCTAAAATTTTTTGCTTTTCCCTGCTCCTCTTAGCATGATAAAGAAGATTCAAAGAGAGTGAGATGCCAGCTCCTTTCATTCAGTCAGTAGCTTCAAACATTTCTGGTATATGAATAACATGATGTTTTTCAATGGCAAAAATCAATGAATATTGTAAATGCACAAACAGTAATTTCTCCGCATTGCAAGGTGCAATTCTGAAATTTTTTGCTTTTTCCTGCTCCTCTTAGCATGATAAAGAAGATTCAAAGAGAGTGAGATGCCAGCTCCTTTCATTCAGTCAGTAGCTTCAAACATTTCTGGTATATGAATAACATGATGTTTTTCAATGGCAAAAATCAATGAATATTGTAAATGCACAAACAGTAATTTCTCCGCATTGCAAGGTGCAATTCTGAATTTTTTTGCTTTTTCCTGCTCCTCTTAGCATGATAAAGAAGATTCAAAGAGAGTGAGATGCCAGCTCCTTTCATTCAGTCAGTAGCTTCAATCAATTCTGGACGTTTTTCAATGGCAAAAATCAATGAATATTGTAAATGCACAAACAGTAATTTCTCCGCATTGCAACGTGCAATTCTGAAATTTTTTGCTTTTTCCTGCTCCTCTTAGCATGATAAAGAAGATTCAAAGAGCGTGAGATGTCAGCTCCTTTCATTCAGTCAGTAGCTTCAAACATTTCTGGTATATGAATAACATGATGTTTTTCAATGGCAAAAATCAATGAATATTGTAAATGCACAAACAGTAATTTCTCCGCATTGCAAGGTGCAATTCTGAAATTTTTTGCTTTTTCCTGCTCCCCTTAGCATGATAAAGAAGATTCAAAGAGAGTGAGATGCCAGCTCCTTTCATTCAGTCAGTAGCTTCAATCATTTCTGGACGTTTTTCAATGGCAAAAATCAATGAATATTGTAAATGCACAAACAGTAATTTCTCCGCATTGCAAGGTGCAATTCTGAAATTTTTTGCTTTTTCCTGCTCCTCTTAGCATGATAAAGAAGATTCAAAGAGAGTGAGATGCCAGCTCCTTTTGTTCAGTCAGTAGCTTCAATCATTTCTGGACGTTTTTCAATGGCAAAAATCATTGAATATTATAAATGCACAAACAGTAATTTCTCCGCATTGCAAGGTGCAATTCTGAAATTTTTTACTTTTTCCTGCTCCTCTTAGCATGATAAAGAAGATTCAAAGAGAGTGAGATGCCAGCTCCTTTCATTCAGTCAGTAGCTTCAATCATTTCTGGTATATGAATAACATGATGTTTTTCAATGGCAAAAATCAATGAATATTGTAAATGCACAAACAGTAATTTCTCCGCATTGCAAGGTGCAATTCTGAAATTTTTTGCTTTTTCCTGCTCCTCTTAGCATGATAAACAAGATTCAAAGAGAGTGAGATGCCAGCTCCTTTCATTCAGTCAGTAGCTTCAATCATTTCTGGACGTTTTTCAATGGCAAAAATCAATGAATATTGTAAATGCACAAACAGTAATTTCTCCGCATTGCAAGGTGCAATTCTGAAATTTTTTGCTTTTTCCTGCTCCTCTTAGCATGATAAAGAAGATTCAAAGAGAGTGAGATGCCAGCTCCTTTCATTCAGTCAGTAGCTTCAAACATTTCTGGTATATGAATAACATGATGTTTTTCAATGGCAAAAATCAATGAATATTGTAAATGCACAAACAGTAATTTCTCCGCATTGCAAGGTGCAATTCTGAAATTTTTTGCTTTTTCCTGCTCCTCTTAGCATGATAAAGAAGATTCAAAGAGAGTGAGATGCCAGCTCCTTTCATTCAGTCAGTAGCTTCAATCATTTCTGGACGTTTTTCAATGGCAAAAATCAATGAATATTGTAAATGCACAAACAGTAATTTCTCCGCATTGCAAGGTGCAATTCTGAAATTTTTTGCTTTTTCCTGCTCCTCTTAGCATGATAAAGAAGATTCAAAGAGAGTGAGATGCCAGCTCCTTTCATTCAGTCAGTAGCTTCAATCATTTCTGGACGTTTTTCAATGGCAAAAATCAATGAATATTGTAAATGCACAAACAGTAATTTCTCCGCATTGCAAGGTGCAATTCTGAAATGTTTTGCTTTTTCCTGCTCCTCTTAGCATGATAAAGAAGATTCAAAGAGAGTGAGATGCCAGCTCCTTTCATTCAGTCAGTAGCTTCAATCATTTCTGGACGTTTTTCAATGGCAAAAATCAATGAATATTGTAAATGCACAAACAGTAATTTCTCCGCATTGCAAGGTGCAATTCTGAAATTTTTTGCTTTTTCCTGCTCCTCTTAGCATGATAAAGAAGATTCAAAGAGAGTGAGATGCCAGCTCCTTTCATTCAGTCAGTAGCTTCAAACATTTCTGGTATATGAATAACATGATGTTTTTCAATGGCAAAAATCAATGAATATTGTAAATGCACAAACAGTAATTTCTCCGCATTGCAAGGTGCAATTCTGAAATTTTTTGCTTTTTCCTGCTCCTCTTAGCATGATAAAGAAGATTCAAAGAGAGTGAGATGCCAGCTCCTTTCATTCAGTCAGTAGATTCAAACATTTCTGGTATATGAATAACATGATGTTTTTCAATGGCAAAAATCAATGAATATTGTAAATGCACAAACAGTAATTTCTCCGCATTGCAAGGTGCAATTCTGAAATTTTTTGCTTTTTCCTGCTCCTCTTAGCATGATAAAGAAGATTCAAAGAGAGTGAGATGCCAGCTCCTTTCATTCAGTCAGTAGCTTCAATCATTTCTGGACGTTTTTCAATGGCAAAAATCAATGAATATTGTAAATGCACAAACAGTAATTTCTCCGCATTGCAAGGTGCAATTCTGAAATTTTTTGCTTTTTCCTGCTCCTCTTAGCATGATAAAGAAGATTCAAAGAGCGTGAGATGTCAGCTCCTTTCATTCAGTCAGTAGCTTCAAACATTTCTGGTATATGAATAACATGATGTTTTTCAATGGCAAAAATCAATGAATATTGTAAATGCACAAACAGTAATTTCTCCGCATTGCAAGGTGCAATTCTGAAATTTTTTGCTTTTTCCTGCTCCTCTTAGCATGATAAAGAAGATTCAAAGAGAGTGAGATGCCAGCTCCTTTCATTCAGTCAGTAGCTTCAATCATTTCTGGACGTTTTTCAATGGCAAAAATCAATGAATATTGTAAATGCACAAACAGTAATTTCTCCGCATTGCAAGGTGCAATTCTGAAATTTTTTGCTTTTTCCTGCTCCTCTTAGCATGATAAAGAAGATTCAAAGAGAGTGAGATGCCAGCTCCTTTCATTCAGTCAGTAGCTTCAAACATTTCTGGTATATGAATAACATGATGTTTTTCAATGGCAAAAATCAATGAATATTGTAAATGCACAAACAGTAATTTCTCCGCATTGCAAGGTGCAATTCTGAAATTTTTTGCTTTTTCCTGCTCCTCTTAGCATGATAAAGAAGATTCAAAGAGAGTGAGATGCCAGCTCCTTTCATTCAGTCAGTAGCTTCAATCATTTCTGGACGTTTTTCAATGGCAAAAATCAATGAATATTGTAAATGCACAAACAGTAATTTCTCCGCATTGCAAGGTGCAATTCTGAAATGTTTTGCTTTTTCCTGCTCCTCTTAGCATGATAAAGAAGATTAAAAGAGCGTGAGATGTCAGCTCCTTTCATTCAGTCAGTAGCTTCAAACATTTCTGGTATATGAATAACATGATGTTTTTCAAAGGCAAAAATCAATGAATATTGTAAATGCACAAACAGTAATTTCTCCGCATTGCAAGGTGCAATTCTGAAATTATTTGCTTTTTCCTGCTCCTCTTAGCATGATAAAGAAGATTCAAAGAGAGTGAGATGCCAGCTCCTTTCATTCAGTCAGTAGCTTCAATCATTTCTGGACGTTTTTCAATGGCAAAAATCAATGAATATTGTAAATGCACAAACAGTAATTTCTCCGCATTGCAAGGTGCAATTCTGAAATTTTTTGCTTTTTCCTGCTCCTCTTAGCATGATAAAGAAGATTCAAAGAGAGTGAGATGCCAGCTCCTTTCGTTCAGTCAGTAGCTTCAATCATTTCTGGACGTTTTTCAATGGCAAAAATCATTGAATATTATAAATGCACAAACAGTAATTTCTCCGCATTGCAAGGTGCAATTCTGAAATTTTTTACTTTTTCCTGCTCCTCTTAGCATGATAAAGAAGATTCAAAGAGAGTGAGATGCCAGCTCCTTTCATTCAGTCAGTAGCTTCAATCATTTCTGGTATATGAATAACATGATGTTTTTCAATGGCAAAAATCAATGAATATTGTAACTGCACAAACAGTAATTTCTCCGCATTGCAAGGTGCAATTCTGAAATTTTTTGCTTTTTCCTGCTCCTCTTAGCATGATAAACAAGATTCAAAGAGAGTGAGATGCCAGCTCCTTTCATTCAGTCAGTAGCTTCAATCATTTCTGGACGTTTTTCAATGGCAAAAATCAATGAATATTGTAAATGCACAAACAGTAATTTCTCCGCATTGCAAGGTGCAATTCTGAAATTTTTTGCTTTTTCCTGCTCCTCTTAGCATGATAAAGAAGATTCAAAGAGAGTGAGATGCCAGCTCCTTTCATTCAGTCAGTAGCTTCAAACATTTCTGGTATATGAATAACATGATGTTTTTTAATGGCAAAAATCAATGAATATTGTAAATGCACAAACAGTAATTTCTCCGCATTGCAAGGTGCAATTCTGAAATTTTTTGCTTTTTCCTGCTCCTCTTAGCATGATAAAGAAGATTCAAAGAGAGTGAGATGCCAGCTCCTTTCATTCAGTCAGTAGCTTCAATCATTTCTGGACGTTTTTCAATGGCAAAAATCAATGAATATTGTAAATGCACAAACAGTAATTTCTCCGCATTGCAAGGTGCAATTCTGAAATTTTTTGCTTTTTCCTGCTCCTCTTAGCATGATAAAGAAGATTCAAAGAGAGTGAGATGCCAGCTCCTTTCATTCAGTCAGTAGCTTCAATCATTTCTGGACGTTTTTCAATGGCAAAAATCAATGAATATTGTAAATGCACAAACAGTAATTTCTCCGCATTGCAAGGTGCAATTCTGAAATTTTTTGCTTTTTCCTGCTCCTCTTAGCATGATAAAGAAGATTCAAAGAGAGTGAGATGCCAGCTCCTTTCATTCAGTCAGTAGCTTCAAACATTTCTGGTATATGAATAACATGATGTTTTTCAATGGCAAAAATCAATGAATATTGTAAATGCACAAACAGTAATTTCTCCGCATTGCAAGGTGCAAGTCTGAAATTTTTTGCTTTTTCCTGCTCCTCTTAGTATGATAAAGAAGATTCAAAGAGAGTGAGATGCCAGCTACTTTCATTCAGTCAGTAGCTTCAATCATTTCTGGACGTTTTTCAATGGTAAAAATCAATGAATATTGTAAATGCACAAACAGTAATTTCTCCACATTGCAAGGTGCAATTCTGAAATTTTTTGCTTTTTCCTGCTCCTCTTAGCATGATAAAGAAGATTCAAAGAGAGTGAGATGCCAGCTCCTTTCATTCAGTCAGTAGCTTCAAACATTTCTGGTATATGAATAACATGATGTTTTTCAATGGCAAAAATCAATGAATATTGTAAATGCACAAACAGTAATTTCTCCGCATTGCAAGGTGCAATTCTGAAATTTTTTGCTTTTTCCTGCTCCTCTTAGCATGATAAAGAAGATTCAAAGAGAGTGAGATGCCAGCTCCTTTCATTCAGTCAGTAGCTTCAAACATTTCTGGTATATGAATAACATGATGTTTTTCAATGGCAAAAATCAATGAATATTGTAAATGCACAAACAGTAATTTCTCCGCATTGCAAGATGCAATTCTGAAATTTTTTGCTTTTTCCTGCTCCTCTTAGCATGATAAAGAAGATTCAAAGAGAGTGAGATGCCAGCTACTTTCATTCAGTCAGTAGATTCAATCATTTCTGGACGTTTTTCATTGTTAAAAATCAATGAATATTGTAAATGCACAAACAGTAATTTCTCCACATTGCAAGGTGCAATTCTGAAATTTTTTGCTTTTTCCTGCTCCTCTTAGCATGATAATGAAGATTCAAAGAGAGTGAGATGCCAGCTCCTTTCATTCAGTCAGTAGCTTCAAACATTTCTGGTATATGAATAACATGATGTTTTTCAATGGCAAAAATCAATGAATATTGTAAATGCACAAACAGTAATTTCTCCGCATTGCAAGGTGCAATTCTGAAATTTTTTGCTTTTTCCTGCTCCTCTTAGCATGATAAAGAAGATTCAAAGAGAGTGAGATGCCAGCTCCTTTCATTCAGTCAGTAGCTTCAATCATTTCTGGATGTTTTTCAATGGCAAAAATCAATGAATATTGTAAATGCACAAACTGTAATTTCTCCGCATTGCAAGGTGCAATTCTGAAATTTTTTACTTTTTCCTGCTCCTCTTAGCATGATAAAGAAGATTCAAAGAGAGTGAGATGCCAGCTCCTTTCATTCAGTCAGTAGCTTCAATCATTTCTGGACGTTTTTCAATGGCAAAAATCAATGAATATTGTAAATGCACAAACAGTAATTTCTCCGCATTGCAAGGTGCAATTCTGAAATTTTTTGCTTTTTCCTGCTCCTCTTAGCATGATAAAGAAGATTCAAAGAGAGTGAGATGCCAGCTCCTTTCATTCAGTCAGTACTTTCAATCATTTCTGGACGTTTTTCAATGGCAAAAATCAATGAATATTGTAAATGCACAAACAGTAATTTCTCCGCATTGCAAGGTGCAATTCTGAATTTTTTTGCTTTTTCCCGCTCCTCTTAGCATGATAAAGAAGATTCAAAGAGAGTGAGGTGCCAGCTCCTTTCATTCAGTCAGTAGCTTCAAACATTTCTGGTATATGAATAACATGTTTTTCAATGGCAAAAATCAATGAATATTGTAAATGCACAAACAGTAATTTCTCCGCATTGCAAGGTGCAATTCTGAAATTTTTTGCTTTTTCCTGCTCCTCTTAGCATGATAATGAAGATTCAAAGAGAGTGAGATGCCAGCTCCTTTCATTCAGTCAGTAGCTTCAAACATTTCTGGTATATGAATAACATGATGTTTTTCAATGGCAAAAATCAATGAATATTGTAAATGCACAAACAGTAATTTCTCCGCATTGCAAGGTGCAATTCTGAAATTTTTTGCTTTTTCCTGCTCCTCTTAGCATGATAAAGAAGATTTAAAGAGAGTGAGATGCCAGCTCCTTTCATTCAGTCAGTAGCTTCAATCATTTCTGGATGTTTTTCAATGGCAAAAATCAATGAATATTGTAAATGCACAAACTGTAATTTCTCCGCATTGCAAGGTGCAATTCTGAAATTTTTTACTTTTTCCTGCTCCTCTTAGCATGATAAAGAAGATTCAAAGAGAGTGAGATGCCAGCTCCTTTCATTCAGTCAGTAGCTTCAATCATTTCTGGACGTTTTTCAATGGCAAAAATCAATGAATATTGTAAATGCACAAACAGTAATTTCTCCGCATTGCAAGGTGCAATTCTGAAATTTTTTGCTTTTTCCTGCTCCTCTTAGCATGATAAAGAAGATTCAAAGAGAGTGAGATGCCAGCTCCTTTCATTCAGTCAGTACTTTCAATCATTTCTGGACGTTTTTCAATGGCAAAAATCAATGAATATTGTAAATGCACAAACAGTAATTTCTCCGCATTGCAAGGTGCAATTCTGAATTTTTTTGCTTTTTCCCGCTCCTCTTAGCATGATAAAGAAGATTCAAAGAGAGTGAGGTGCCAGCTCCTTTCATTCAGTCAGTAGCTTCAATCATTTCTGGACGTTTTTCAATGTTAAAAATCAATGAATATTGTAAATGCACAAACAGTAATTTCTCCACATTGCAAGGTGCAATTCTGAAATTTTTTGCTTTTCCCTGCTCCTCTTAGCATGATAAAGAAGATTCAAAGAGAGTGAGATGCCAGCTCCTTTCATTCAGTCAGTAGCTTCAAACATTTCTGGTATATGAATAACATGATGTTTTTCAATGGCAAAAATCAATGAATATTGTAAATGCACAAACAGTAATTTCTCCGCATTGCAAGGTGCAATTCTGAAATTTTTTGCTTTTTCCTGCTCCTCTTAGCATGATAAAGAAGATTCAAAGAGCGTGAGATGTCAGCTCCTTTCATTCAGTCAGTAGCTTCAAACATTTCTGGTATATGAATAACATGATGTTTTTCAATGGCAAAAATCAATGAATATTGTAAATGCACAAACAGTAATTTCTCCGCATTGCAAGGTGCAATTCTGAAATTTTTTGCTTTTTCCTGCTCCTCTTAGCATGATAAAGAAGATTCAAAGAGAGTGAGATGCCAGCTCCTTTCATTCAGTCAGTAGCTTCAATCATTTCTGGACGTTTTTCAATGGCAAAAATCAATGAATATTGTAAATGCACAAACAGTAATTTCTCCGCATTGCAAGGTGCAATTCTGAAATTTTTTGCTTTTTCCTGCTCCTCTTAGCATGATAAAGAAGATTCAACGAGAGTGAGATGCCAGCTCCTTTCGTTCAGTCAGTAGCTTCAATCATTTCTGGACGTTTTTCAATGGCAAAAATCATTGAATATTATAAATGCACAAACAGTAATTTCTCCGCATTGCAAGGTGCAATTCTGAAATTTTTTACTTTTTCCTGCTCCTCTTAGCATGATAAAGAAGATTCAAAGAGAGTGAGATGCCAGCTCCTTTCATTCAGTCAGTAGCTTCAATCATTTCTGGTATATGAATAACATGATGTTTTTCAATGGCAAAAATCAATGAATATTGTAAATGCACAAACAGTAATTTCTCCGCATTGCAAGGTGCAATTCTGAAATTTTTTGCTTTTTCCTGCTCCTCTTAGCATGATAAACAAGATTCAAAGAGAGTGAGATGCCAGCTCCTTTCATTCAGTCAGTAGCTTCAATCATTTCTGGACGTTTTTCAATGGCAAAAATCAATGAATATTGTAAATGCACAAACAGTAATTTCTCCGCATTGCAAGGTGCAATTCTGAAATTTTTTGCTTTTTCCTGCTCCTCTTAGCATGATAAAGAAGATTCAAAGAGAGTGAGATGCCAGCTCCTTTCATTCAGTCAGTAGCTTCAAACATTTCTGGAATATGAATAACATGATGTTTTTCAATGGCAAAAATCAATGAATATTGTAAATGCACAAACAGTAATTTCTCCGCATTGCAAGGTGCAATTCTGAAATTTTTTGCTTTTTCCTGCTCCTCTTAGCATGATAAAGAAGATTCAAAGAGAGTGAGATGCCAGCTCCTTTCATTCAGTCAGTAGCTTCAATCATTTCTGGACGTTTTTCAATGGCAAAAATCAATGAATATTGTAAATGCACAAACAGTAATTTCTCCGCATTGCAAGGTGCAATTCTGAAATTTTTTGCTTTTTCCTGCTCCTCTTAGCATGATAAAGAAGATTCAAAGAGAGTGAGATGCCAGCTCCTTTCATTCAGTCAGTAGCTTCAATCATTTCTGGACGTTTTTCAATGGCAAAAATCAATGAATATTGTAAATGCACAAACAGTAATTTCTCCGCATTGCAAGGTGCAATTCTGAAATGTTTTGCTTTTTCCTGCTCCTCTTAGCATGATAAAGAAGATTCAAAGAGAGTGAGATGCCAGCTCCTTTCATTCAGTCAGTAGCTTCAATCATTTCTGGACGTTTTTCAATGGCAAAAATCAATGAATATTGTAAATGCACAAACAGTAATTTCTCCGCATTGCAAGGTGCAATTCTGAAATTTTTTGCTTTTTCCTGCTCCTCTTAGCATGATAAAGAAGATTCAAAGAGAGTGAGATGCCAGCTCCTTTCATTCAGTCAGTAGCTTCAAACATTTCTGGTATATGAATAACATGATGTTTTTCAATGGCAAAAATCAATGAATATTGTAAATGCACAAACAGTAATTTCTCCGCATTACAAGGTGCAATTCTGAAATTTTTTGCTTTTTCCTGCTCCTCTTAGCATGATAAAGAAGATTCAAAGAGAGTGAGATGCCAGCTCCTTTCATTCAGTCAGTAGCTTCAAACATTTCTGGTATATGAATAACATGATGTTTTTCAATGGCAAAAATCAATGAATATTGTAAATGCACAAACAGTAATTTCTCCGCATTGCAAGGTGCAATTCTGAATTTTTTTGCTTTTTCCTGCTCCTCTTAGCATGATAAAGAAGATTCAAAGAGAGTGAGATGCCAGCTCCTTTCATTCAGTCAGTAGCTTCAATCATTTCTGGACGTTTTTCAATGGCAAAAATCAATGAATATTGTAAATGCACAAACAGTAATTTCTCCGCATTGCAAGGTGCAATTCTGAAATTTTTTGCTTTTTCCTGCTCCTCTTAGCATGATAAAGAAGATTCAAAGAGCGGGAGATGTCAGCTCCTTTCATTCAGTCAGTAGCTTCAAACATTTCTGGTATATGAATAACATGATGTTTTTCAATGGCAAAAATCAATGAATATTGTAAATGCACAAACAGTAATTTCTCCGCATTGCAAGGTGCAATTCTGAAATTTTTTGCTTTTTCCTGCTCCTCTTAGCATGATAAAGAAGATTCAAAGAGAGTGAGATGCCAGCTCCTTTCATTCAGTCAGTAGCTTCAATCATTTCTGGACGTTTTTCAATGGCAAAAATCAATGAATATTGTAAATGCAAAAACAGTAATTTCTCCGCATTGCAAGGTGCAATTCTGAAATTTTTTGCTTTTTCCTGCTCCTCTTAGCATGATAAAGAAGATTCAAAGAGAGTGAGATGCCAGCTCCTTTCATTCAGTCAGTAGCTTCAAACATTTCTGGTATATGAATAACATGATGTTTTTCAATGGCAAAAATCAATGAATATTGTAAATGCACAAACAGTAATTTCTCCGCATTGCAAGGTGCAATTCTGAAATTTTTTGCTTTTTCCTGCTCCTCTTAGCATGATAAAGAAGATTCAAAGAGAGTGAGATGCCAGCTCCTTTCATTCAGTCAGTAGCTTCAATCATTTCTGGACGTTTTTCAATGGCAAAAATCAATGAATATTGTAAATGCACAAACAGTAATTTCTCCGCATTGCAAGGTGCAATTCTGAAATTTTTTGCTTTTTCCTGCTCCTCTTAGCATGATAAAGAAGATTCAAAGAGAGTGAGGTGCCAGCTCCTTTCATTCAGTCAGTAGCTTCAAACATTTCTGGTATATGAATAACATGTTTTTCAATGGCAAAAATCAATGAATATTGTAAATGCACAAACAGTAATTTCTCCGCATTGCAAGGTGCAATTCTGAAATTTTTTGATTTTTCCTGCTCCTCTTAGCATGATAAAGAAGATTCAAAGAGAGTGAGATGCCAGCTCCTTTCATTCAGTCAGTAGCTTCAATCATTTCTGGACGTTTTTCAATGGCAAAAATCAATGAATATTGTAAATGCACAAACAGTAATTTCTCCGCATTGCAAGGTGCAATTCTGAAATTTTTTGCTTTTTCCTGCTCCTCTTAGCATGATAAAGAAGATTCAAAGAGAGTGAGATGCCAGCTCCTTTCATTCAGTCAGTAGCTTCAAACATTTCTGGTATATGAATAACATGATGTTTTTCAATGGCAAAAATCAATGAATATTGTAAATGCACAAACAGTAATTTCTCCGCATTGCAAGGTGCAATTCTGAAATTTTTTGCTTTTTCCTGCTCCTCTTAGCATGATAAAGAAGATTCAAAGACAGTGAGATGCCAGCTCCTTTCATTCAGTCAGTAGCTTCAAACATTTCTGGTATATGAATAACATGATGTTTTTCAATGGCAAAAATCAATGAATATTGTAAATGCACAAACAGTAATTTCTCCGCATTGCAAGGTGCAAGTCTGAAATTTTTTGCTTTTTCCTGCTCCTCTTAGCATGATAAAGAAGATTCAAAGAGAGTGAGATGCCAGCTACTTTCATTCAGTCAGTAGCTTCAATCATTTCTGGATGTTTTTCAATGGTAAAAATCAATGAATATTGTAAATGCACAAACAGTAATTTCTCCACATTGCAAGGTGCAATTCTGAAATTTTTTGCTTTTTCCTGCTCCTCTTAGCATGATAAAGAAGATTCAAAGAGAGTGAGATGCCAGCTCCTTTCATTCAGTCAGTAGCTTCAAACATTTCTGGTATATGAATAACATGATGTTTTTCAATGGCAAAAATCAATGAATATTGTAAATGCACAAACAGTAATTTCTCCGCATTGCAAGGTGCAATTCTGAAATTTTTTGCTTTTTCCTGCTCCTCTTAGCATGATAAAGAAGATTCAAAGAGAGTGAGATGCCAGCTCCTTTCATTCAGTCAGTAGCTTCAATCATTTCTGGATGTTTTTCAATGGCAAAAATCAATGAATATTGTAAATGCACAAACTGTAATTTCTCCGCATTGCAAGGGGCAATTCTGAAATTTTTTGCTTTTTCCTGCTCCTCTTAGCATGTTAAAGAAGATTCAAAGAGAGTGAGATGCCAGCTCCTTTCATTCAGTCAGTAGCTTCAATCATTTCTGGACGTTTTTCAGTGGCAAAAATCAATGAATATTGTAAATGCACAAACAGTAATTTCTCCGCATTGCAAGGTGCAATTCTGAAATTTTTTGCTTTTTCCTGCTCCTCTTAGCATGATAAAGAAGATTCAAAGAGAGTGAGATGCCAGCTCCTTTCATTCAGTCAGTACCTTCAATCATTTCTGGACGTTTTTCAATGGCAAAAATCAATGAATATTGTAAATGCACAAACAGTAATTTCTCCGCATTGCAAGGTGCAAGTCTGAAATTTTTTGCTTTTTCCTGCTCCTCTTAGCATGATAAAGAAGATTCAAAGAGAGTGAGATGCCAGCTACTTTCATTCAGTCAGTAGCTTCAATCATTTCTGGACGTTTTTCAATGGTAAAAATCAATGAATATTGTAAATGCACAAACAGTAATTTCTCCACATTGCAAGGTGCAATTCTGAAATTTTTTGCTTTTTCCTGCTCCTCTTAGCATGATAAAGAAGATTCAAAGAGAGTGAGATGCCAGCTCCTTTCATTCAGTCAGTAGCTTCAAACATTTCTGGTATATGAATAACATGATGTTTTTCAATGGCAAAAATCAATGAATATTGTAAATGCACAAACAGTAATTTCTCCGCATTGCAAGGTGCAATTCTGAAATTTTTTGCTTTTTCCTGCTCCTCTTAGCATGATAAAGAAGATTCAAAGAGAGTGAGATGCCAGCTCCTTTCATTCAGTCAGTAGCTTCAATCATTTCTGGATGTTTTTCAATGGCAAAAATCAATGAATATTGTAAATGCACAAACTGTAATTTCTCCGCATTGCAAGGTGCAATTCTGAAATTTTTTGCTTTTTCCTGCTCCTCTTAGCATGATAAAGAAGATTCAAAGAGAGTGAGATGCCAGCTCCTTTCATTCAGTCAGTAGCTTCAATCATTTCTGGATGTTTTTCAATGGCAAAAATCAATGAATATTGTAAATGCACAAACAGTAATTTCTCCGCATTGCAAGGTGCAATTCTGAAATTTTTTGCTTTTTCCTGCTCCTCTTAGCATGATAAAGAAGATTCAAAGAGAGTGAGATGCCAGCTCCTTTCATTCAGTCAGTACCTTCAATCATTTCTGGACGTTTTTCAATGGCAAAAATCAATGAATATTGTAAATGCACAAACAGTAATTTCTCCGCATTGCAAGGTGCAATTCTGAAATTTTTTGCTTTTTCCCGCTCCTCTTAGCATGATAAAGAAGATTCAAAGAGAGTGAGGTGCCAGCTCCTTTCATTCAGTCAGTAGCTTCAAAAATTTCTGGTATATGAATAACATGATGTTTTTCAATGGCAAAAATCAATGAATATTGTAAATGCACAAACAGTAATTTCTCCGCATTGCAAGGTGCAATTCTGAAATTTTTTGCTTTTTCCTGCTCCTCTTAGCATGATAAAGAAGATTCAAAGAGAGTGAGATGCCAGCTCCTTTCATTCAGTCAGTAGCTTCAATCATTTCTGGATGTTTTTCAATGGCAAAAATCAATGAATATTGTAAATGCACAAACTGTAATTTCTCCGCATTGCAAGGTGCAATTCTGAAATTTTTTGCTTTTTCCTGCTCCTCTTAGCATGATAAAGAAGATTCAAAGAGAGTGAGATGCCAGCTCCTTTCATTCAGTCAGTAGCTTCAATCATTTCTGGATGTTTTTCAATGGCAAAAATCAATGAATATTGTAAATGCACAAACAGTAATTTCTCCGCATTGCAAGGTGCAATTCTGAAATTTTTTGCTTTTTCCTGCTCCTCTTAGCATGATAAAGAAGATTCAAAGAGAGTGAGATGCCAGCTCCTTTCATTCAGTCAGTACCTTCAATCATTTCTGGACGTTTTTCAATGGCAAAAATCAATGAATATTGTAAATGCACAAACAGTAATTTCTCCGCATTGCAAGGTGCAATTCTGAAATTTTTTGCTTTTTCCCGCTCCTCTTAGCATGATAAAGAAGATTCAAAGAGAGTGAGGTGCCAGCTCCTTTCATTCAGTCAGTAGCTTCAAACATTTCTGGTATATGAATAACATGTTTTTCAATGGCAAAAATCAATGAATATTGTAAATGCACAAACAGTAATTTCTCCGCATTGCAAGGTGCAATTCTGAAATTTTTTGATTTTTCCTGCTCCTCTTAGCATGATAAAGAAGATTCAAAGAGAGTGAGATGCCAGCTCCTTTCATTCAGTCAGTAGCTTCAATCATTTCTGGACGTTTTTCAATGGCAAAAATCAATGAATATTGTAAATGCACAAACAGTAATTTCTCCGCATTGCAAGGTGCAATTCTGAAATTTTTTGCTTTTTCCTGCTCCTCTTAGCATGATAAAGAAGATTCAAAGAGAGTGAGATGCCAGCTCCTTTCATTCAGTCAGTAGCTTCAAACATTTCTGGTATATGAATAACATGATGTTTTTCAATGGCAAAAATCAATGAATATTGTAAATGCACAAACAGTAATTTCTCCGCATTGCAAGGTGCAATTCTGAAATTTTTTGCTTTTTCCTGCTCCTCTTAGCATGATAAAGAAGATTCAAAGAGAGTGAGATGCCAGCTCCTTTCATTCAGTCAGTAGCTTCAAACATTTCTGGTATATGAATAACATGATGTTTTTCAATGGCAAAAATCAATGAATATTGTAAATGCACAAACAGTAATTTCTCCGCATTGCAAGGTGCAAGTCTGAAATTTTTTGCTTTTTCCTGCTCCTCATAGCATGATAAAGAAGATTCAAAGAGAGTGAGATGCCAGCTACTTTCATTCAGTCAGTAGCTTCAATCATTTCTGGACGTTTTTCAATGGTAAAAATCAATGAATATTGTAAATGCACAAACAGTAATTTCTCCACATTGCAAGGTGCAATTCTGAAATTTTTTGCTTTTTCCTGCTCCTCTTAGCATGATAAAGAAGATTCAAAGAGAGTGAGATGCCAGCTCCTTTCATTCAGTCAGTAGCTTCAAACATTTCTGGTATATGAATAACATGATGTTTTTCAATGGCAAAAATCAATGAATATTGTAAATGCACAAACAGTAATTTCTCCGCATTGCAAGGTGCAATTCTGAAATTTTTTGCTTTTTCCTGCTCCTCTTAGCATGATAAAGAAGATTCAAAGAGAGTGAGATGCCAGCTCCTTTCATTCAGTCAGTAGCTTCAATCATTTCTGGATGTTTTTCAATGGCAAAAATCAATGAATATTGTAAATGCACAAACTGTAATTTCTCCGCATTGCAAGGTGCAATTCTGAAATTTTTTGCTTTTTCCTGCTCCTCTTAGCATGATAAAGAAGATTCAAAGAGAGTGAGATGCCAGCTCCTTTCATTCAGTCAGTAGCTTCAAACATTTCTGGTATATGAATAACATGTTTTTCAAAGGCAAAAATCAATGAATATTGTAAATGCACAAACAGTAATTTCTCCGCATTGCAAGGTGCAATTCTGAAATTTTTTGCTTTTTCCCGCTCCTCTTAGCATGATAAAGAAGATTCAAAGAGAGTGAGGTGCCAGCTCCTTTCATTCAGTCAGTAGCTTCAAACATTTCTGGTATATGAATAACATGTTTTTCAATGGCAAAAATCAATGAATATTGTAAATGCACAAACAGTAATTTCTCCGCATTGCAAGGTGCAATTCTGAAATTTTTTGATTTTTCCTGCTCCTCTTAGCATGATAAAGAAGATTCAAAGAGAGTGAGATGCCGGCTCCTTTCATTCAGTCAGTAGCTTCAATCATTTCTGGACGTTTTTCAATGGCAAAAATCAATGAATATTGTAAATGCACAAACAGTAATTTCTCCGCATTGCAAGGTGCAATTCTGAAATTTTTTGCTTTTTCCTGCTCCTCTTAGCATGATAAAGAAGATTCAAAGAGAGTGAGATGCCAGCTCCTTTCATTCAGTCAGTAGCTTTAAACATTTCTGGTATATGAATAACATGATGTTTTTCAATGGCAAAAATCAATGAATATTGTAAATGCACAAACAGTAATTTCTCCGCATTGCAAGGTGCAATTCTGAAATTTTTTGCTTTTTCCTGCTCCGCTTAGCATGATAAAGAAGATTCAAAGAGAGTGAGATGCCAGCTCCTTTCATTCAGTCAGTAGCTTCAATCATTTCTGGACGTTTTTCAATGGCAAAAATCAATGAATATTGTAAATTCACAAACAGTAATTTCTCCGCATTGCAAGGTGCAATTCTGAAATTTTTTGCTTTTTCCTGCTCCTCTTAGCATGATAAAGAAGATTCAAAGAGAGTGAGATGCCAGCTCCGTTCATTCAGTCAGTACCTTCAATCATTTCTGGACGTTTTTCAATGGCAAAAATCAATGAATATTGTAAATGCACAAACAGTAATTTCTCCGCATTGCAAGGTGCAATTCTGAAATTTTTTGCTTTTTCCCGCTCCTCTTAGCATGATAAAGAAGATTCAAAGAGAGTGAGGTGCCAGCTCCTTTCATTCAGTCAGTAGCTTCAAACATTTCTGGTATATGAATAACATGTTTTTCAATGGCAAAAATCAATGAATATTGTAAATGCACAAACAGTAATTTCTCCGCATTGCAAGGTACAATTCTGAAATTTTTTGCTTTTTCCTGCTCCTCTTAGCATGATAAAGAAGATTCAAAGAGAGTGAGATGCCAGCTCCTTTCATTCAGTCAGTACCTTCAAACATTTCTGGTATATGAATAACATGATGTTTTTCAATGGCAAAAATCAATGAATATTGTAAATGCACAAACAGTAATTTCTCCGCATTGCAAGGTGCAATTCTGAAATTTTTTGCTTTTTCCTGCTCCTCTTAGCATGATAAAGAAGATTCAAAGAGAGTGAGATGCCAGCTCCTTTCATTCAGTCAGTAGCTTCAAACATTTCTGGTATATGAATAACATGATGTTTTTCAATGGCAAAAATCAATGAATATTGTAAATGCACAAACAGTAATTTCTCCGCATTGCAAGGTGCAAGTCTGAAATTTTTTGCTTTTTCCTGCTCCTCATAGCATGATAAAGAAGATTCAAAGAGAGTGAGATGCCAGCTACTTTCATTCAGTCAGTAGCTTCAATCATTTCTGGACGTTTTTCAATGGTAAAAATCAATGAATATTGTAAATGCACAAACAGTAATTTCTCCACATTGCAAGGTGCAATTCTGAAATTTTTTGCTTTTTCCTGCTCCTCTTAGCATGATAAAGAAGATTCAAAGAGAGTGAGATGCCAGCTCCTTTCATTCAGTCAGTAGCTTCAAACATTTCTGGTATATGAATAA
The DNA here is from genome assembly GCF_046119375.1 of Phyllobates terribilis. Lineage (NCBI taxonomy): Eukaryota > Metazoa > Chordata > Amphibia > Anura > Dendrobatidae > Phyllobates > Phyllobates terribilis. The sequence goes on from NW_027363717.1 coordinate 233,810, forward strand.
CATGATGTTTTTCAATGGCAAAAATCAATGAATATTGTAAATGCACAAACAGTAATTTCTCCGCATTGCAAGGTGCAATTCTGAAATTTTTTGCTTTTTCCTGCTCCTCTTAGCATGATAAAGAAGATTCAAAGAGAGTGAGATGCCAGCTCCTTTCATTCAGTCAGTAGCTTCAATCATTTCTGGATGTTTTTCAATGGCAAAAATCAATGAATATTGTAAATGCACAAACTGTAATTTCTCCGCATTGCAAGGTGCAATTCTGAAATTTTTTGCTTTTTCCTGCTCCTCTTAGCATGATAAAGAAGATTCAAAGAGAGTGAGATGCCAGCTCCTTTCATTCAGTCAGTAGCTTCAAACATTTCTGGTATATGAATAACATGTTTTTCAAAGGCAAAAATCAATGAATATTGTAAATGCACAAACAGTAATTTCTCCGCATTGCAAGGTGCAATTCTGAAATTTTTTGCTTTTTCCCGCTCCTCTTAGCATGATAAAGAAGATTCAAAGAGAGTGAGGTGCCAGCTCCTTTCATTCAGTCAGTAGCTTCAAACATTTCTGGTATATGAATAACATGTTTTTCAATGGCAAAAATCAATGAATATTGTAAATGCACAAACAGTAATTTCTCCGCATTGCAAGGTGCAATTCTGAAATTTTTTGATTTTTCCTGCTCCTCTTAGCATGATAAAGAAGATTCAAAGAGAGTGAGATGCCGGCTCCTTTCATTCAGTCAGTAGCTTCAATCATTTCTGGACGTTTTTCAATGGCAAAAATCAATGAATATTGTAAATGCACAAACAGTAATTTCTCCGCATTGCAAGGTGCAATTCTGAAATTTTTTGCTTTTTCCTGCTCCTCTTAGCATGATAAAGAAGATTCAAAGAGAGTGAGATGCCAGCTCCTTTCATTCAGTCAGTAGCTTTAAACATTTCTGGTATATGAATAACATGATGTTTTTCAATGGCAAAAATCAATGAATATTGTAAATGCACAAACAGTAATTTCTCCGCATTGCAAGGTGCAATTCTGAAATTTTTTGCTTTTTCCTGCTCCTCTTAGCATGATAAAGAAGATTCAAAGAGAGTGAGATGCCAGCTCCTTTCATTCAGTCAGTAGCTTCAAACATTTCTGGTATATGAATAACATGATGTTTTTCAATGGCAAAAATCAATGAATATTGTAAATGCACAAACAGTAATTTCTCCGCATTGCAAGGTGCAAGTCTGAAATTTTTTGCTTTTTCCTGCTCCTCTTAGCATGATAAAGAAGATTCAAAGAGAGTGAGATGCCAGCTACTTTCATTCAGTCAGTAGCTTCAATCATTTCTGGACGTTTTTCAATGGTAAAAATCAATGAATATTGTAAATGCACAAACAGTAATTTCTCCACATTGCAAGGTGCAATTCTGAAATTTTTTGCTTTTTCCTGCTCCTCTTAGCATGATAAAGAAGATTCAAAGAGAGTGAGATGCCAGCTCCTTTCATTCAGTCAGTAGCTTCAAACATTTCTGGTATATGAATAACATGATGTTTTTCAATGGCAAAAATCAATGAATATTGTAAATGCACAAACAGTAATTTCTCCGCATTGCAAGGTGCAATTCTGAAATTTTTTGCTTTTTCCTGCTCCTCTTAGCATGATAAAGAAGATTCAAAGAGAGTGAGATGCCAGCTCCTTTCATTCAGTCAGTAGCTTCAATCATTTCTGGATGTTTTTCAATGGCAAAAATCAATGAATATTGTAAATGCACAAACTGTAATTTCTCCGCATTGCAAGGTGCAATTCTGAAATTTTTTGCTTTTTCCTGCTCCTCTTAGCACGATAAAGAAGATTCAAAGAGAGTGAGATGCCAGCTCCTTTCATTCAGTCAGTAGCTTCAATCATTTCTGGACGTTTTTCAGTGGCAAAAATCAATGAATATTGTAAATGCACAAACAGTAATTTCTCCGCATTGCAAGGTGCAATTCTGAAATTTTTTGCTTTTTCCTGCTCCTCTTAGCATGATAAAGAAGATTCAAAGAGAGTGAGATGCCAGCTCCTTTCATTCAGTCAGTACCTTCAATCATTTCTGGACGTTTTTCAATGGCAAAAATCAATGAATATTGTAAATGCACAAACAGTAATTTCTCCGCATTGCAAGGTGCAATTCTGAAATTTTTTGCTTTTTCCCGCTCCTCTTAGCATGATAAAGAAGATTCAAAGAGAGTGAGGTGCCAGCTCCTTTCATTCAGTCAGTAGCTTCAAACATTTCTGATATATGAATAACATGTTTTTCAATGGCAAAAATCAATGAATATTGTAAATGCACAAACAGTAATTTCTCCGCATTGCAAGGTGCAATTCTGAAATTTTTTGATTTTTCCTGCTCCTCTTAGCATGATAAAGAAGATTCAAAGAGAGTGAGATGCCAGCTCCTTTCATTCAGTCAGTAGCTTCAATCATTTCTGGACGTTTTTCAATGGCAAAAATCAATGAATATTGTAAATGCACAAACAGTAATTTCTCCGCATTGCAAGGTGCAATTCTGAAATTTTTTGCTTTTTCCTGCTCCTCTTAGCATGATAAAGAAGATTCAAAGAGAGTGAGATGCCAGCTCCTTTCATTCAGTCAGTAGCTTCAAACATTTCTGGTATATGAATAACATGATGTTTTTCAATGGCAAAAATCAATGAATATTGTAAATGCACAAACAGTAATTTCTCCGCATTGCAAGGTGCAAGTCTGAAATTTTTTGCTTTTTCCTGCTCCTCTTAGCATGATAAAGAAGATTCAAAGAGAGTGAGATGCCAGTTACTTTCATTCAGTCAGTAGCTTCAATCATTTCTGGACGTTTTTCAATGGTAAAAATCAATGAATATTGTAAATGCACAAACAGTAATTTCTCCACATTGCAAGGTGCAATTCTGAAATTTTTTGCTTTTTCCTGCTCCTCTTAGCATGATAAAGAAGATTCAAAGAGAGTGAGATGCCAGCTCCTTTCATTCAGTCAGTAGCTTCAAACATTTCTGGTATATGAATAACATGATGTTTTTCAATGGCAAAAATCAATGAATATTGTAAATGCACAAACAGTAATTTCTCCGCATTGCAAGGTGCAATTCTGAAATTTTTTGCTTTTTCCTGCTCCTCTTAGCATGATAAAGAAGATTCAAAGAGAGTGAGATGCCAGCTCCTTTCATTCAGTCAGTAGCTTCAAACATTTCTGGTATATGAATAACATGATGTTTTTCAATGGCAAAAATCAATGAATATTGTAAATGCACAAAAAGTAATTTCTCCGCATTGCAAGGTGCAATTCTGAAATTTTTTGCTTTTTCCTGCTCCTCTTAGCATGATAAAGAAGATTCAAAGAGAGTGAGATGCCAGCTCCTTTCATTCAGTCAGTAGCTTCAATCATTTCTGGATGTTTTTCAATGGCAAAAATCAATGAATATTGTAAATGCACAAACAGTAATTTCTCCGCATTGCAAGGTGCAATTCTGAAATTTTTTGCTTTTTCCTGCTCCTCTTAGCATGATAAAGAAGATTCAAAGAGAGTGAGATGTCAGCTCCTTTCATTCAGTCAGTAGCTTCAAACATTTCTGGTATATGAATAACATGATGTTTTTCAATGGCAAAAATCAATGAATATTGTAAATGCACAAACAGTAATTTCTCCGCATTGCAAGGTGCAATTCTGAAATTTTTTGCTTTTTCCTGCTCCTCTTAGCATGATAAAGAAGATTCAAAGAGAGTGAGATGCCAGCTCCTTTCATTCAGTCAGTAGCTTCAATCATTTCTGGATGTTTTTCAATGGCAAAAATCAATGAATATTGTAAATGCACAAACAGTAATTTCTCCGCATTGCAAGGTGCAATTCTGAAATTTTTTGCTTTTTCCTGCTCCTCTTAGCATGATAAAGAAGATTCAAAGAGAGTGAGATGCCAGCTCCTTTCGTTCAGTCAGTAGCTTCAATCATTTCTGGACGTTTTTCAATGGCAAAAATCATTGAATATTATAAATGCACAACAGTAATTTCTCCGCATTGCAAGGTGCAATTCTGAAATTTTTTACTTTTTCCTGCTCCTCTTAGCATGATAAAGAAGATTCAAAGAGAGTGAGATGCCAGCTCCTTTCGTTCAGTCAGTAGCTTCAATCATTTCTGGTATATGAATAACATGATGTTTTTCAATGGCAAAAATCAATGAATATTGTAAATGCACAAACAGTAATTTCTCCGCATTGCAAGGTGCAATTCTGAAATTTTTTGCTTTTTCCTGCTCCTCTTAGCATGATAAAGAAGATTCAAAGAGAGTGAGATGCCAGCTCCTTTCATTCAGTCAGTAGCTTCAATCATTTCTGGACGTTTTTCAATGGCAAAAATCAATGAATATTGTAAATGCACAAACTGTAATTTCTCCGCATTGCAAGGTGCAATTCTGAAATTTTTTGCTTTTTCCTGCTCCTCTTAGCATGATAAACAAGATTCAAAGAGAGTGAGATGCCAGTTCCTTTCATTCAGTCAGTAGCTTCAATCATTTCTGGATGTTTTTCAATGGCAAAAATCAATGAATATTGTAAATGCACAAACAGTAATTTCTCCGCATTGCAAGGTGCAATTCTGAAATTTTTTGCTTTTTCCTGCTCCTCTTAGCATGATAAAGAAGATTCAAAGAGAGTGAGATGCCAGCTCCTTTCATTCAGTCAGTAGCTTCAATCATTTCTGGACGTTTTTCAATGGCAAAAATCAATGAATATTGTAAATTCACAAACAGTAATTTCTCCGCATTGCAAGGTGCAATTCTGAAATTTTTTGCTTTTTCCTGCTCCTCTTAGCATGATAAAGAAGATTCAAAGAGAGTGAGATGCCAGCTCCTTTCATTCAGTCAGTAGCTTCAAACATTTCTGGTATATGAATAACATGATGTTTTTCAATGGCAAAAATCAATGAATATTGTAAATGCACAAACAGTAATTTCTCCGCATTGCAAGGTGCAATTCTGAAATTTTTTGCTTTTTCCTGCTCCTCTTAGCATGATAAAGAAGATTCAAAGAGAGTGAGATGCCAGCTCCTTTCGTTCAGTCAGTAGCTTCAATCATTTCTGGACGTTTTTCAATGGCAAAAATCAATGAATATTATAAATGCACAAACAGTAATTTCTCCGCATTGCAAGGTGCAATTCTGAAATTTTTTACTTTTTCCTGCTCCTCTTAGCATGATAAAGAAGATTCAAAGAGAGTGAGATGCCAGCTCCTTTCATTCAGTCAGTAGCTTCAATCATTTCTGGTATATGAATAACATGATGTTTTTCAATGGCAAAAATCAATGAATATTGTAAATGCACAAACAGTAATTTCTCCGCATTGCAAGGTGCAATTCTGAAATTTTTTGCTTTTTCCTGCTCCTCTTAGCATGATAAAGAAGATTCAAAGAGAGTGAGATGCCAGCTCCTTTCATTCAGTCAGTAGCTTCAATCATTTCTGGTATATGAAAAACATGTTTTACAATGGCAAAAATCAATGAATATTGTAAATGCACAAACAGTAATATCTCCACATTGCAAGGTGCAATTCTGAAATTTTTTGCTTTTTCCTGCTAATCCTAGCATGATAAAGAAGATTCAAAGAGAGTGAGATGCCAGCTCCTTTCATTCAGTCAGTAGCTTCAAACATTTCTGGTATATGAAAAACATGTTTTTCAATGGCAAAAATCAATGAATATTGTAAATGCACAAACAGTAATATCTCCACATTGCAAGGTGCAATTCTGAAATTTTTTGCTTTTTCCTGCTAATCCTAGCATGATAAAGAAGATTCAAAGAGAGTGAGATGCCAGCTCCTTTCATTCAGTCAGTAGCTTCAAACATTTCTGGCATATGAAAAACATGTTTTTCAATGGCAAAAATCAATGAATATTGTAAATGCACAAACAGTAATATCTCCACATTGCAAGGTGCAATTCTGAAATTTTTAGCTTTTTCCTGTTAATCCTAGCATGATAAAGAAGATTCAAAGAGAGTGAGATGCCTGCTCCTTTCATTCAGTCAGTAGCTTCAAACATTTCTGGACGTTTTTCAATGGCAAAAATCAATGAATATTGTAAATGCACAAACAGTAATATCTCCACATTGCAAGGTGCAATTCTGAAATTTTTTGCTTTTTCCTGTTAATCCTAGCATGATAAAGAAGATTCAAAGAGAGTGAGATGCCAGCTCCTTTCATTCAGTCAGTAGCTTCAAACATTTCTGGTATATGAAAAACGTTTTTCAATGGCAAAAATCAATGAATATTGTAAATGCACAAACAGTAATATCTCCACATTGCAAGGTGCAATTCTGAAATTTTTTGCTTTTTCCTGCTAATCCTAGCATGATAAAGAAGATTCAAAGAGAGTGAGATGCCAGCTCCTTTCATTCAGTCAGTAGCTTCAAACATTTCTGGACGTTTTTCAATGGCAAAAATAAATGAATATTGTAAATGCACAAACAGTAATATCTCCACATTGCAAGGTGCAATTCTGAAATTTTTTGCTTTTTCCTGCTAATCCTAGCATGATAAAGAAGATTCAAAGAGAGTGAGATGCCAGCTCCTTTCATTCAGTCAGTAGCTTCAAACATTTCTGGTATATGAAAAACATGTTTTTCAATGGCAAAAATCAATGAATATTGTAAATGCACAAACAGTAATATCTCCACATTGCAAGGTGCAATTCTGAAATTTTTTGCTTTTTCCTGCTAAACCTAGCATGATAAAGAAGATTCAAAGAGAGTGAGATGCCAGCTCCTTTCATTCAGTCAGTAGCTTCAAACATTTCTGGACGTTTTTCAATGGCAAAAATAAATGAATATTGTAAATGCACAAACAGTAATATCTCCACATTGCAAGGTGCAATTCTGAAATTTTTTGCTTTTTCCTGCTAATCCTAGCATGATAAAGAAGATTCAAAGAGAGTGAGATGCCAGCTCCTTTCATTCAGTCAGTAGCTTCAAACATTTCTGGTATATGAAAAACATGTTTTTCAATGGCAAAAATCAATGAATATTGTAAATGCACAAACAGTAATATCTCCACATTGCAAGGTGCAATTCTGAAATTTTTTGCTTTTTCCTGCTAAACCTAGCATGATAAAGAAGATTCAAAGAGAGTGAGATGCCAGCTCCTTTCATTCAGTCAGTAGCTTCAAACATTTCTGGACGTTTTTCAATGGCAAAAATCAATGAATATTGTAAATGCACAAACAGTAATATCTCCACATTGTAAGGTGCAATTCTGAAATTTTTTGCTTTTTCCTGCTAATCCTAGCATGATAAAGAAGATTCAAAGAGAGTGAGATGCCAGCTCCTTTCATTCAGTCAGTAGCTTCAAACATTTCTGGTATATGAAAAACATGTTTTTCAATGGCAAAAATCAATGAATATTGTAAATGCACAAACAGTAATATCTCCACATTGCAAGGTGCAATTCTGAAATTTTTTGCTTTTTCCTGCTAATCCTAGCATGATAAAGAAGATTCAAAGAGAGTGAGATGCCAGCTCCTTTCATTCAGTCAGTAGCTTCAAACATTTCTGGACGTTTTTCAATGGGAAAAATCAATGAATATTGTAAATGCACAAACAGTAATATCTCCACATTGCAAGGTGCAATTCTGAAATTTTTTGCTTTTTCCTGTTAATCCTAGCATGATAAAGAAGATTCAAAGAGAGTGAGATGCCAGCTCCTTTCATTCAGTCAGTAGCTTCAAACATTTCTGGTATATGAAAAACATGTTTTTCAATGGCAAAAATCAATGAATATTGTAAATGCACAAACAGTAATATCTCCACATTGCAAGGTGCAATTCTGAAATTTTTTGCTTTTTCCTGCTAATCCTAGCATGATAAAGAAGATTCAAAGAGAGTGAGATGCCAGCTCCTTTCATTCAGTCAGTAGCTTCAAACATTTCTGGTATATGAAAAACATGTTTTTCAATGGCAAAAATCAATGAATATTGTAAATGCACAAACAGTAATATCTCCACATTGCAAGGTGCAATTCAGAAATTTTTTGCTTTTTCCTGCTAATCCTAGCATGATAAAGAAGATTCAAAGAGAGTGAGATGCCAGCTCCTTTCATTCAGTCAGTAGCTTCAAACATTTCTGGACGTTTTTCAATGGCAAAAATCAATGAATATTGTAAATGCACAAACAGTAATATCTCCACATTGCAAGGTGCAATTCTGAAATTTTTTGCTTTTTCCTGTTAATCCTAGCATGATAAAGAAGATTCAAAGAGAGTGAGATGCCAGCTCCTTTCATTCAGTCAGTAGCTTCAAACATTTCTGGTATATGAAAAACATGTTTTTCAATGGCAAAAATCAATGAATATTGTAAATGCACAAACAGTAATATCTCCACATTGCAAGGTGCAATTCTGAAATTTTTGCCATTGAAAAACATCATGTTATTCATATACCAGAAATGTTTGAAGCTACTGACTGAATGAAAGCAGCTGGCATCTCACTCTCTTTGAATCTTCTTTATCATGCTAAGAGGAGCAGGAAAAAGCAAAAAATTTCAGAATTGCACCTTGCAATGCGGAGAAATTACTGTTTGTGCATTTACAATATTCATTGATTTTTGCCATTGAAAAACGTCCAGAAATGATTGAAGCTACTGACTGAATGAAAGGAGCTGGCATCTCACTCTCTTTGAATCTTCTTTATCATGCTAAGAGGAGCAGTAAAAAGCAAAAAATTTCAGAATTGCACCTTGCAATGCGGAGAAATTACTGTTTGTGCATTTACAATATTCATTGATTTTTGCCATTGAAAAACATCATGTTATTCATATACCAGAAATGTTTGAAGCTACTGACTGAATGAAAGGAGCTGGCATCTCACTCTCTTTGAATCTTCTTTATCATGCTAAGAGGAGCAGGAAAAAGCAAAAAATTTCAGAATTGCACCTTGCAATGCGGAGAAATTACTGTTTGTGCATTTACAATATTCATTGATTTTTGCCATTGAAAAACATCATGTTATTCATATACCAGAAATTTTGAAGCTACTGACTGAATGAAAGGAGCTGGCATCTCACTCTCTTTGAATCTTCTTTATCATGCTAAGAGGAGCAGGAAAAAGCAAAAAATTTCAGAATTGCACCTTGCAATGCGGAGAAATTACTGTTTGTGCATTTACAATATTCATTGATTTTTGCCATTGAAAAACATCATGTTATTCATATACCAGAAATGTTTGAAGCTACTGACTGAATGAAAGGAGCTGGCATCTCACTCTCTTTGAATCTTCTTTATCATGCTAAGAGGAGCAGGAAAAAGCAAAAAATTTCAGAATTGCACCTTGCAATGCGGAGAAATTACTGTTTGTGCATTTACAATATTCATTGATTTTTGCCATTGAAAAACGTCCAGAAATGATTGAAGCTACTGACTGAATGAAAGGAGCTGGCATCTCACTCTCTTTGAATCTTCTTTATCATGCTAAGAGGAGCAGGAAAAAGCAAAAAATTTCAGAATTGCACCTTGCAATGCGGAGAAATTACTGTTTGTGCATTTACAATATTCATTGATTTTTGCCATTGAAAAACATCATGTTATTCATATACCAGAAATGTTTGAAGCTACTGACTGAATGAAAGGAGCTGGCATCTCACTCTCTTTGAATCTTCTTTATCATGCTAAGAGGAGCAGGAAAAAGCAAAAAATTTCAGAATTGCACCTTGCAATGCGGAGAAATTACTGTTTGTGCATTTACAATATTCATTGATTTTTACCATTGAAAAACGTCCAGAAATGATTGAAGCTACTGACTGACCGAAAGGAGCTGGCATCTCACTCTCTTTGAATCTTCTTTAACATGCTAAGAGGAGCAGGAAAAAGCAAAAAATTTCAGAATTGCACCTTGCAATGCGGAGAAATTACTGTTTGTGCATTTACAATATTCATTGATTTTTGCCATTGAAAAACATCATGTTATTCATATACCAGAAATGTTTGAAGCTACTGACTGAATGAAAGGAGCTGGCATCTCACTCTCTTTGAATCTTCTTTATCATGCTAAGAGGAGCAGGAAAAAGCAAAAAATTTCAGAATTGCACCTTGCAATGCGGAGAAATTAGTGTTTGTGCATTTACAATATTCATTGATTTTTGCCATTGAAAAACGTCCAGAAATGATTGAATCTACTGACTGAATGAAAGGAGCTGGCATCTCACTCTCTTTGAATCTTCTTTATCATGCTAAGAGGAGCAGGAAAAAGCAAAAAATTTCAGAATTGCACCTTGCAATGCGGAGAAATTACTGTTTGTGCATTTACAAAATTCATTGATTTTTGCCATTGAAAAACATCATGTTATTCATATACCAGAAATGATTGAAGCTACTGACTGAATGAAAGGAGCTGGCATCTCACTCTCTTTGAATCTTCTTTATCATGCTAAGAGGAGCAGGAAAAAGCAAAAAATTTCAGAATTGCACCTTGCAATGCGGAGAAATTACTGTTTGTGCATTTACAATATTCATTGATTTTTGCCATTGAAAAACTTCCAGAAATGATTGAAGCTACTGACTGAATGAAAGGAGCTGGCATCTCACTCTCTTTGAATCTTCTTTATCATGCTAAGAGGAGCAGGATAAAGCAAAAAATTTCAGAATTGCACCTTACAATGCGGAGAAATTACTGTTTGTGCATTTACAATATTCATTGATTTTTGCCATTGAAAAACATCATGTTAGTCATATACCAGAAATGATTGAAGCTACTGACTGATTGAAAGTAGCTGGCATCTCACTCTCTTTGAATCTTCTTTATCATGCTAAGAGGAGCAGGAAAAAGCAAAAAATTTCAGAATTGCACCTTGCAATGCGGAGAAATTACTGTTTGTGCATTTACAATATTCATTGATTTTTGCAATTGAAAAACGTCCAGAAATGATTGAAGCTACTGACTGAATGAAAGGAGCTGGCATCTCACTCTCTTTGAATCTTCTTTATCATGCTAAGAGGAGCAGGAAAAAGCAAAAAATTTCAGAATTGCACCTTGCAATGCGGAGAAATTACTGTTTGTGCATTTACAATATTCATTGATTTTTGCCATTGAAAAACGTCCAGAAATGATTGAAGCTACTGACTGAACGAAAGGAGCTGGCATCTCACTCTCTTTGAATCTTCTTTATCATGCTAAGAGGAGCAGGAAAAAGCAAAAAATTTCAGAATTGCACCTTGCAATGCGGAGAAATTACTGTTTGTGCATTTACAATATTCATTGATTTTTGCCATTGAAAAACATCATGTTATTCATATACCAGAAATGTTTGAAGCTACTGACTGAATGAAAGCAGCTGGCATCTCACTCTCTTTGAATCTTCTTTATCATGCTAAGAGGAGCAGGAAAAAGCAAAAAATTTCAGAATTGCACCTTGCAATGCGGAGAAATTACTGTTTGTGCATTTACAATATTCATTGATTTTTGCCATTGAAAAACGTCCAGAAATGATTGAAGCTACTGACTGAATGAAAGGAGCTGGCATCTCACTCTCTTTGAATCTTCTTTATCATGCTAAGAGGAGCAGGAAAAAGCAAAAAATTTCAGAATTGCACCTTGCAATGCGGAGAAATTACTGTTTGTGCATTTACAATATTCATTGATTTTTGCCATTGAAAAACGTCCAGAAATGATTGAAGCTACTGACTGAATGAAAGGAGCTGGCATCTCACTCTCTTTGAATCTTCTTTATCATGCTAAGAGGAGCAGGAAAAAGCAAAAAATTTCAGAATTGCACCTTGCAATGCGGAGAAATTATTGTTTGTGCATTTACAATATTCATTGATTTTTGCCATTGAAAAACATCATGTTATTCATATACCAGAAATGTTTGAAGCTACTGACTGAATGAAAGGAGCTGGCATCTCACTCTCTTTGAATCTTCTTTATCATGCTAAGAGGAGCAGGAAAAAGCAAAAAATTTCAGAATTGCACCTTGCAATGCGGAGAAATTACTGTTTGTGCATTTACAATATTCATTGATTTTTCCCATTGAAAAACGTCCAGAAATGATTGAAGCTACTGACTGAATGAAAGGAGCTGGCATCTCACTCTCTTTGAATCTTCTTTATCATGCTAAGAGGAGCAGGAAAAAGCAAAAAATTTCAGAATTGCACCTTGCAATGCGGAGAAATTACTGTTTGTGCATTTACAATATTCATTGATTTTTGCCATTGAAAAACATCATGTTATTCATATACCAGAAATGTTTGAAGCTACTGACTGAATGAAAGGAGCTGGCATCTCACTCTCTTTGAATCTTCTTTATCATGCTAAGAGGAGCAGGAAAAAGCAAAAAATTTCAGAATTGCACCTTGCAATGCGGAGAAATTACTGTTTGTGCATTTACAATATTTATTGATTTTTACCATTGAAAAACGTCCAGAAATGATTGAAGCTACTGACTGACCGAAAGGAGCTGGCATCTCACTCTCTTTGAATCTTCTTTAACATGCTAAGAGGAGCAGGAAAAAGCAAAAAATTTCAGAATTGCACCTTGCAATGCGGAGAAATTACTGTTTGTGCATTTACAATATTCATTGATTTTTGCCATTGAAAAACATCATGTTATTCATATACCAGAAATGTTTGAAGCTACTGACTGAATGAAAGGAGCTGGCATCTCACTCTCTTTGAATCTTCTTTATCATGCTAAGAGGAGCAGGAAAAAGCAAAAAATTTCAGAATTGCACCTTGCAATGCGGAGAAATTAGTGTTTGTGCATTTACAATATTCATTGATTTTTGCCATTGAAAAACGTCCAGAAATGATTGAATCTACTGACTGAATGAAAGGAGCTGGCATCTCACTCTCTTTGAATCTTCTTTATCATGCTAAGAGGAGCAGGAAAAAGCAAAAAATTTCAGAATTGCACCTTGCAATGCGGAGAAATTACTGTTTGTGCATTTACAAAATTCATTGATTTTTGCCATTGAAAAACATCATGTTATTCATATACCAGAAATGATTGAAGCTACTGACTGAATGAAAGGAGCTGGCATCTCACTCTCTTTGAATCTTCTTTATCATGCTAAGAGGAGCAGGAAAAAGCAAAAAATTTCAGAATTGCACCTTGCAATGCGGAGAAATTACTGTTTGTGCATTTACAATATTCATTGATTTTTGCCATTGAAAAACTTCCAGAAATGATTGAAGCTACTGACTGAATGAAAGGAGCTGGCATCTCACTCTCTTTGAATCTTCTTTATCATGCTAAGAGGAGCAGGATAAAGCAAAAAATTTCAGAATTGCACCTTGCAATGCGGAGAAATTACTGTTTGTGCATTTACAATATTCATTGATTTTTGCCATTGAAAAACATCATGTTATTCATATACCAGAAATGATTGAAGCTACTGACTGAATGAAAGTAGCTGGCATCTCACTCTCTTTGAATCTTCTTTATCATGCTAAGAGGAGCAGGAAAAAGCAAAAAATTTCAGAATTGCACCTTGCAATGCGGAGAAATTACTGTTTGTGCATTTACAATATTCATTGATTTTTGCAATTGAAAAACGTCCAGAAATGATTGAAGCTACTGACTGAATGAAAGGAGCTGGCATCTCACTCTCTTTGAATCTTCTTTATCATGCTAAGAGGAGCAGGAAAAAGCAAAAAATTTCAGAATTGCACCTTGCAATGCGGAGAAATTACTGTTTGTGCATTTACAATATTCATTGATTTTTGCCATTGAAAAACGTCCAGAAATGATTGAAGCTACTGACTGAATGAAAGGAGCTGTTATCTCACTCTCTTTGAATCTTGTTTATCATGCTAAGAGGAGCAGGAAAAAGCAAAAAATTTCAGAATTTCACCTTGCAATGCGGAGAAATTACTGTTTGTGCATTTACAATATTCATTGATTTTTGCCATTGAAAAACATCATGTTATTCATATACCAGAAATGATTGAAGCTACTGACTGAATGAAAGGAGCTGACATCTCACTCTCTTTGAATCTTCTTTATCATGCTAAGAGGAGCAGGAAAAAGTAAAAAATTTCAGAATTGCACCTTGCAATGCGGAGAAATTACTGTTTGTGCATTTACAATATTCAATGATTTTTGCCATTGAAAAACGTCCAGAAATGATTGAAGCTACTGACTGAACGAAAGGAGCTGGCATCTCACTCTCTTTGAATCTTCTTTATCATGCTAAGAGGAGCAGGAAAAAGCAAAAAATTTCAGAATTGCACCTTGCAATGCGGAGAAATTACTGTTTGTGCATTTACAATATTCATTGATTTTTGCCATTGAAAAACATCATGTTATTCATATACCAGAAATGTTTGAAGCTACTGACAGAATGAAGGCAGCTGGCATCTCACTCTCTTTGAATCTTCTTTATCATGCTAAGAGGAGCAGGAAAAAGCAAAAAATTTCAGAATTGCACCTTGCAATGCGGAGAAATTACTGTTTGTGCATTTACAATATTCATTGATTTTTGCCATTGAAAAACGTCCAGAAATGATTGAAGCTACTGACTGAATGAAAGGAGCTGGCATCTCACTCTCTTTGAATCTTCTTTATCATGCTAAGAGGAGCAGCAAAAAGCAAAAAATTTCAGAATTGCACCTTGCAATGCGGAGAAATTACTGTTTGTGCATTTACAATATTCATTGATTTTTGCCATTGAAAAACATCATGTTATTCATATACCAGAAATGTTTGAAGCTACTGACTGAATGAAAGGAGCTGGCATCTCACTCTCTTTGAATCTTCTTTATCATGCTAAGAGGAGCAGGAAAAAGCAAAAAATTTCAGAATTGCACCTTGCAATGCGGAGAAATTACTGTTTGTGCATTTACAATATTCATTGATTTTTGCCATTGAAAAACGTCCAGAAATGATTGAAGCTACTGACTGAATGAAAGGAGCTGGCATCTCACTCTCTTTGAATCTTCTTTATCATGCTAAGAGGAGCAGGAAAAAGCAAAAAATTTCAGAATTGCACCTTGCAATGCGGAGAAATTACTGTTTGTGCATTTACAATATTCATTGATTTTTGCCATTGAAAAACGTCCAGAAATGATTGAAGCTACTGACTGAATGAAAGGAGCTGGCATCTCACTCTCTTTGAATCTTCTTTATCATGCTAAGAGGAGCAGGAAAAAGCAAAAAATTTCAGAATTGCACCTTGCAATGCGGAGAAATTATTGTTTGTGCATTTACAATATTCATTGATTTTTGCCATTGAAAAACATCATGTTATTCATATACCAGAAATGTTTGAAGCTACTGACTGAATGAAAGGAGCTGGCATCTCACTCTCTTTGAATCTTCTTTATCATGCTAAGAGGAGAAGGAAAAAGCAAAAAATTTCAGAATTGCACCTTGCAATGCAGAGAATTTACTGTTTGTGCATTTACAATATTCATTGATTTTTGCCATTGAAAAACGTCCAGAAATGATTGAAGCTACTGACTGAATGAAAGGAGCTGGCATCTCACTCTCTTTGAATCTTCTTTATCATGCTAAGAGGAGCAGGAAAAAGCAAAAAATTTCAGAATTGCACCTTGCAATGCGGAGAAATTACTGTTTGTGCATTTACAATATTCATTGATTTTTGCCATTGAAAAACTTCCAGAAATGATTGAAGCTACTGACTGAATGAAAGGAGCTGGCATCTCACTCTCTTTGAATCTTCTTTATCATGCTAAGAGGAGCAGGAAAAAGCAAAAAATTTCAGAATTGCACCTTGCAATGCGGAGAAATTACTGTTTGTGCATTTACAATATTCATTGATTTTTGCCATTGAAAAACGTCCAGAAATGATTGAAGCTACTGACTGAATGAAAGGAGCTGGCATCTCACTCTCTTTGAATCTTCTTTATCATGCTAAGAGGAGCAGGAAAAAGCAAAAAATTTCAGAATTGCACCTTGCAATGCGGAGAAATTACTGTTTGTGCATTTACAATATTCATTGATTTTTGCCATTGAAAAACATCATGTTATTCATATACCAGAAATGTTTGAAGCTACTGACTGAATGAAAGGAGCTGGCATCTCACTCTCTTTGAATCTTCTTTATCATGCTAAGAGGAGCAGGAAAAAGCAAAAAATTTCAGAATTGCACCTTGCAATGCGGAGAAATTACTGTTTGTGCATTTACAATATTCATTGATTTTTTGCCATTGAAAAACATCATGTTATTCATATACCAGAAATGTTTGAAGCTACTGACTGAATGAAAGGAGCTGGCATCTCACTCTCTTTGAATCTTCTTTATCATGCTAAGAGGAGCAGGAAAAAGCAAAAAATTTCAGAATTGCACCTTGCAATGCGGAGAAATTACTGTTTGTGCATTTACAATATTCACTGATTTTTGCCATTGAAAAACGTCCAGAAATGATTGAAGCTACTGACTGAATGAAAGGAGCTGGCATCTCACTCTCTTTGAATCTTCTTTATCATGCTAAGAGGAGCAGGAAAAAGCAAAAAATTTCAGAATTGCACCTTGCAATGCGGAGAAATTACTGTTTGTGCATTTACAATATTCATTGATTTTTGCCATTGAAAAACGTCCAGAAATGATTGAAGCTACTGACTGAATGAAAGGAGCTGGCATCTCACTCTCTTTGAATCTTCTTTATCATGCTAAGAGGAGCAGGAAAAAGCAAAAAATTTCAGAATTGCACCTTGCAATGCGGAGAAATTACTGTTTGTGCATTTACAATATTCATTGATTTTTGCCATTGAAAAACATCATGTTATTCATATACCAGAAATGTTTGAAGCTACTGACTGAATGAAAGCAGCTGGCATCTCACTCTCTTTGAATCTTCTTTATCATGCTAAGAGGAGCAGGAAAAAGCAAAAAATTTCAGAATTGCACCTTGCAATGCGGAGAAATTACTGTTTGTGCATTTACAATATTCATTGATTTTTGCCATTGAAAAACGTCCAGAAATGATTGAAGCTACTGACTGAATGAAAGGAGCTGGCATCTCACTCTCTTTGAATCTTCTTTATCATGCTAAGAGGAGCAGGAAAAAGCAAAAAATTTCAGAATTGCACCTTGCAATGCGGAGAAATTACTGTTTGTGCATTTACAATATTCATTGATTTTTGCCATTGAAAAACGTCCAGAAATGATTGAAGCTACTGACTGAATGAAAGGAGCTGGCATCTCACTCTCTTTGAATCTTCTTTATCATGCTAAGAGGAGCAGGAAAAAGCAAAAAATTTCAGAATTGCACCTTGCAATGCGGAGAAATTATTGTTTGTGCATTTACAATATTCATTGATTTTTGCCATTGAAAAACATCATGTTATTCATATACCAGAAATGTTTGAAGCTACTGACTGAATGAAAGGAGCTGGCATCTCACTCTCTTTGAATCTTCTTTATCATGCTAAGAGGAGCAGGAAAAAGCAAAAAATTTCAGAATTGCACCTTGCAATGCGGAGAAATTACTGTTTGTGCATTTACAATATTCATTGATTTTTGCCATTGAAAAACGTCCAGAAATGATTGAAGCTACTGACTGAATGAAAGGAGCTGGCATCTCACTCTCTTTGAATCTTCTTTATCATGCTAAGAGGAGCAGGAAAAAGCAAAAAATTTCAGAATTGCACCTTGCAATGCGGAGAAATTACTGTTTGTGCATTTACAATATTCATTGATTTTTGCCATTGAAAAACATCATGTTATTCATATACCAGAAATGTTTGAAGCTACTGACTGAATGAAAGGAGCTGGCATCTCACTCTCTTTGAATCTTCTTTATCATGCTAAGAGGAGCAGGAAAAAGCAAAAAATTTCAGAATTGCACCTTGCAATGCGGAGAAATTACTGTTTGTGCATTTACAATATTTATTGATTTTTACCATTGAAAAACGTCCAGAAATGATTGAAGCTACTGACTGACCGAAAGGAGCTGGCATCTCACTCTCTTTGAATCTTCTTTAACATGCTAAGAGGAGCAGGAAAAAGCAAAAAATTTCAGAATTGCACCTTGCAATGCGGAGAAATTACTGTTTGTGCATTTACAATATTCATTGATTTTTGCCATTGAAAAACATCATGTTATTCATATACCAGAAATGTTTGAAGCTACTGACTGAATGAAAGGAGCTGGCATCTCACTCTCTTTGAATCTTCTTTATCATGCTAAGAGGAGCAGGAAAAAGCAAAAAATTTCAGAATTGCACCTTGCAATGCGGAGAAATTAGTGTTTGTGCATTTACAATATTCATTGATTTTTGCCATTGAAAAACGTCCAGAAATGATTGAATCTACTGACTGAATGAAAGGAGCTGGCATCTCACTCTCTTTGAATCTTCTTTATCATGCTAAGAGGAGCAGGAAAAAGCAAAAAATTTCAGAATTGCACCTTGCAATGCGGAGAAATTACTGTTTGTGCATTTACAAAATTCATTGATTTTTGCCATTGAAAAACATCATGTTATTCATATACCAGAAATGATTGAAGCTACTGACTGAATGAAAGGAGCTGGCATCTCACTCTCTTTGAATCTTCTTTATCATGCTAAGAGGAGCAGGAAAAAGCAAAAAATTTCAGAATTGCACCTTGCAATGCGGAGAAATTACTGTTTGTGCATTTACAATATTCATTGATTTTTGCCATTGAAAAACTTCCAGAAATGATTGAAGCTACTGACTGAATGAAAGGAGCTGGCATCTCACTCTCTTTGAATCTTCTTTATCATGCTAAGAGGAGCAGGATAAAGCAAAAAATTTCAGAATTGCACCTTGCAATGCGGAGAAATTACTGTTTGTGCATTTACAATATTCATTGATTTTTGCCATTGAAAAACATCATGTTATTCATATACCAGAAATGATTGAAGCTACTGACTGAATGAAAGTAGCTGGCATCTCACTCTCTTTGAATCTTCTTTATCATGCTAAGAGGAGCAGGAAAAAGCAAAAAATTTCAGAATTGCACCTTGCAATGCGGAGAAATTACTGTTTGTGCATTTACAATATTCATTGATTTTTGCAATTGAAAAACGTCCAGCAATGATTGAAGCTACTGACTGAATGAAAGGAGCTGGCATCTCACTCTCTTTGAATCTTCTTTATCATGCTAAGAGGAGCAGGAAAAAGCAAAAAATTTCAGAATTGCACCTTGCAATGCGGAGAAATTACTGTTTGTGCATTTACAATATTCATTGATTTTTGCCATTGAAAAACGTCCAGAAATGATTGAAGCTACTGACTGAATGAAAGGAGCTGTTATCTCACTCTCTTTGAATCTTGTTTATCATGCTAAGAGGAGCAGGAAAAAGCAAAAAATTTCAGAATTTCACCTTGCAATGCGGAGAAATTACTGTTTGTGCATTTACAATATTCATTGATTTTTGCCATTGAAAAACATCATGTTATTCATATACCAGAAATGATTGAAGCTACTGACTGAATGAAAGGAGCTGACATCTCACTCTCTTTGAATCTTCTTTATCATGCTAAGAGGAGCAGGAAAAAGTAAAAAATTTCAGAATTGCACCTTGCAATGCGGAGAAATTACTGTTTGTGCATTTACAATATTCAATGATTTTTGCCATTGAAAAACGTCCAGAAATGATTGAAGCTACTGACTGAATGAAAGGAGCTGGCATCTCACTCTCTTTGAATCTTCTTTATCATGCTAAGAGGAGCAGGAAAAAGCAAAAAATTTCAGAATTGCACCTTGCAATGCGGAGAAATTACTGTTTGTGCATTTACAATATTCATTGATTTTTGCCATTGAAAAACATCATGTTATTCATATACCAGAAATGTTTGAAGCTACTGACAGAATGAAGGCAGCTGGCATCTCACTCTCTTTGAATCTTCTTTATCATGCTAAGAGGAGCAGGAAAAAGCAAAAAATTTCAGAATTGCACCTTGCAATGCGGAGAAATTACTGTTTGTGCATTTACAATATTCATTGATTTTTGCCATTGAAAAACGTCCAGAAATGATTGAAGCTACTGACTGAATGAAAGGAGCTGGCATCTCACTCTCTTTGAATCTTCTTTATCATGCTAAGAGGAGCAGCAAAAAGCAAAAAATTTCAGAATTGCACCTTGCAATGCGGAGAAATTACTGTTTGTGCATTTACAATATTCATTGATTTTTGCCATTGAAAAACATCATGTTATTCATATACCAGAAATGTTTGAAGCTACTGACTGAATGAAAGGAGCTGGCATCTCACTCTCTTTGAATCTTCTTTATCATGCTAAGAGGAGCAGGAAAAAGCAAAAAATTTCAGAATTGCACCTTGCAATGCGGAGAAATTACTGTTTGTGCATTTACAATATTCATTGATTTTTGCCATTGAAAAACGTCCAGAAATGATTGAAGCTACTGACTGAATGAAAGGAGCTGGCATCTCACTCTCTTTGAATCTTCTTTATCATGCTAAGAGGAGCAGGAAAAAGCAAAAAATTTCAGAATTGCACCTTGCAATGCGGAGAAATTACTGTTTGTGCATTTACAATATTCATTGATTTTTGCCATTGAAAAACGTCCAGAAATGATTGAAGCTACTGACTGAATGAAAGGAGCTGGCATCTCACTCTCTTTGAATCTTCTTTATCATGCTAAGAGGAGCAGGAAAAAGCAAAAAATTTCAGAATTGCACCTTGCAATGCGGAGAAATTATTGTTTGTGCATTTACAATATTCATTGATTTTTGCCATTGAAAAACATCATGTTATTCATATACCAGAAATGTTTGAAGCTACTGACTGAATGAAAGGAGCTGGCATCTCACTCTCTTTGAATCTTCTTTATCATGCTAAGAGGAGCAGGAAAAAGCAAAAAATTTCAGAATTGCACCTTGCAATGCAGAGAAATTACTGTTTGTGCATTTACAATATTCATTGATTTTTGCCATTGAAAAACGTCCAGAAATGATTGAAGCTACTGACTGAATGAAAGGAGCTGGCATCTCACTCTCTTTGAATCTTCTTTATCATGCTAAGAGGAGCAGGAAAAAGCAAAAAATTTCAGAATTGCACCTTGCAATGCGGAGAAATTACTGTTTGTGCATTTACAATATTCATTGATTTTTGCCATTGAAAAACTTCCAGAAATGATTGAAGCTACTGACTGAATGAAAGGAGCTGGCATCTCACTCTCTTTGAATCTTCTTTATCATGCTAAGAGGAGCAGGAAAAAGCAAAAAATTTCAGAATTGCACCTTGCAATGCGGAGAAATTACTGTTTGTGCATTTACAATATTCATTGATTTTTGCCATTGAAAAACGTCCAGAAATGATTGAAGCTACTGACTGAATGAAAGGAGCTGGCATCTCACTCTCTTTGAATCTTCTTTATCATGCTAAGAGGAGCAGGAAAAAGCAAAAAATTTCAGAATTGCACCTTGCAATGCGGAGAAATTACTGTTTGTGCATTTACAATATTCATTGATTTTTGCCATTGAAAAACATCATGTTATTCATATACCAGAAATGTTTGAAGCTACTGACTGAATGAAAGGAGCTGGCATCTCACTCTCTTTGAATCTTCTTTATCATGCTAAGAGGAGCAGGAAAAAGCAAAAAATTTCAGAATTGCACCTTGCAATGCGGAGAAATTACTGTTTGTGCATTTACAATATTCATTGATTTTTTGCCATTGAAAAACATCATGTTATTCATATACCAGAAATGTTTGAAGCTACTGACTGAATGAAAGGAGCTGGCATCTCACTCTCTTTGAATCTTCTTTATCATGCTAAGAGGAGCAGGAAAAAGCAAAAAATTTCAGAATTGCACCTTGCAATGCGGAGAAATTACTGTTTGTGCATTTACAATATTCACTGATTTTTGCCATTGAAAAACGTCCAGAAATGATTGAAGCTACTGACTGAATGAAAGGAGCTGGCATCTCACTCTCTTTGAATCTTCTTTATCATGCTAAGAGGAGCAGGAAAAAGCAAAAAATTTCAGAATTGCACCTTGCAATGCGGAGAAATTACTGTTTGTGCATTTACAATATTCATTGATTTTTGCCATTGAAAAACGTCCAGAAATGATTGAAGCTACTGACTGAATGAAAGGAGCTGGCATCTCACTCTCTTTGAATCTTCTTTATCATGCTAAGAGGAGCAGGAAAAAGCAAAAAATTTCAGAATTGCACCTTGCAATGCGGAGAAATTACTGTTTGTGCATTTACAATATTCATTAATTTTTGCCATTGAAAAACTTCCAGAAATGATTGAAGCTACTGACTGAATGAAAGGAGCTTTCATCTCACTCTCTTTGAATCTTCTTTATCATGCTAAGAGGAGCAGGAAAAAGCAAAAAATTTCAGAATTGCACCTTGCAATGCGGAGAAATTACTGTTTGTGCATTTACAATATTCATTGATTTTTGCCATTGAAAAACGTCCAGAAATGATTGAAGCTACTGACTGAATGAAAGGAGCTGGCATCTCACTCTCTTTGAATCTTCTTTATCATGCTAAGAGGAGCAGGAAAAAGCAAAAAATTTCAGAATTGCACCTTGCAATGCGGAGAAATTACTGTTTGTGCATTTACAATATTCATTGATTTTTGCCATTGAAAAACTTCCAGAAATGATTGAAGCTACTGACTGAATGAAAGGAGCTGGCATCTCACTCTCTTTGAATCTTCTTTATCATGCTAAGAGGAGCAGGAAAAAGCAAAAAATTTCAGAATTGCACCTTGCAATGCGGAGAAATTACTGTTTGTGCATTTACAATATTCATTGATTTTTGCCATTGAAAAACGTCCAGAAATGATTGAAGCTACTGACTGAATGAAAGGAGCTGGCATCTCACTCTCTTTGAATCTTCTTTATCATGCTAAGAGGAGCAGGAAAAAGCAAAAAATTTCAGAATTGCACCTTGCAATGCGGAGAAATTACTGTTTGTGCATTTACAATATTCATTGATTTTTGCCATTGAAAAACATCATGTTATTCATATACCAGAAATGTTTGAAGCTACTGACTGAATGAAAGGAGCTGGCATCTCACTCTCTTTGAATCTTCTTTATCATGCTAAGAGGAGCAGGAAAAAGCAAAAAATTTCAGAATTGCACCTTGCAATGCGGAGAAATTACTGTTTGTGCATTTACAATATTCACTGATTTTTGCCATTGAAAAACGTCCAGAAATGATTGAAGCTACTGACTGAATGAAAGGAGCTGGCATCTCACTCTCTTTGAATCTTCTTTATCATGCTAAGAGGAGCAGGAAAAAGCAAAAAATTTCAGAATTGCACCTTGCAATGCGGAGAAATTACTGTTTGTGCATTTACAATATTCATTGATTTTTGCCATTGAAAAACGTCCAGAAATGATTGAAGCTACTGACTGAATGAAAGGAGCTGGCATCTCACTCTCTTTGAATCTTCTTTATCATGCTAAGAGGAGCAGGAAAAAGCAAAAAATTTCAGAATTGCACCTTGCAATGCGGAGAAATTACTGTTTGTGCATTTACAATATTCATTAATTTTTGCCATTGAAAAACTTCCAGAAATGATTGAAGCTACTGACTGAATGAAAGGAGCTGGCATCTCACTCTCTTTGAATCTTCTTTATCATGCTAAGAGGAGCAGGAAAAAGCAAAAAATTTCAGAATTGCACCTTGCAATGCGGAGAAATTACTGTTTGTGCATTTACAATATTCATTGATTTTTGCCATTGAAAAACGTCCAGAAATGATTGAAGCTACTGACTGAATGAAAGGAGCTGGCATCTCACTCTCTTTGAATCTTCTTTATCATGCTAAGAGGAGCAGGAAAAAGCAAAAAATTTCAGAATTGCACCTTGCAATGCGGAGAAATTACTGTTTGTGCATTTACAATATTCATTGATTTTTGCCATTGAAAAACTTCCAGAAATGATTGAAGCTACTGACTGAATGAAAGGAGCTGGCATCTCACTCTCTTTGAATCTTCTTTATCATGCTAAGAGGAGCAGGAAAAAGCAAAAAATTTCAGAATTGCACCTTGCAATGCGGAGAAATTACTGTTTGTGCATTTACAATATTCATTGATTTTTGCCATTGAAAAACGTCCAGAAATGATTGAAGCTACTGACTGAATGAAAGGAGCTGGCATCTCACTCTCTTTGAATCTTCTTTATCATGCTAAGAGGAGCAGGAAAAAGCAAAAAATTTCAGAATTGCACCTTGCAATGCGGAGAAATTACTGTTTGTGCATTTACAATATTCATTGATTTTTGCCATTGAAAAACATCATGTTATTCATATACCAGAAATGTTTGAAGCTACTGACTGAATGAAAGGAGCTGGCATCTCACTCTCTTTGAATCTTCTTTATCATGCTAAGAGGAGCAGGAAAAAGCAAAAAATTTCAGAATTGCACCTTGCAATGCGGAGAAATTACTGTTTGTGCATTTACAATATTCACTGATTTTTGCCATTGAAAAACGTCCAGAAATGATTGAAGCTACTGACTGAATGAAAGGAGCTGGCATCTCACTCTCTTTGAATCTTCTTTATCATGCTAAGAGGAGCAGGAAAAAGCAAAAAATTTCAGAATTGCACCTTGCAATGCGGAGAAATTACTGTTTGTGCATTTACAATATTCATTGATTTTTGCCATTGAAAAACGTCCAGAAATGATTGAAGCTACTGACTGAATGAAAGGAGCTGGCATCTCACTCTCTTTGAATCTTCTTTATCATGCTAAGAGGAGCAGGAAAAAGCAAAAAATTTCAGAATTGCACCTTGCAATGCGGAGAAATTACTGTTTGTGCATTTACAATATTCATTAATTTTTGCCATTGAAAAACTTCCAGAAATGATTGAAGCTACTGACTGAATGAAAGGAGCTGGCATCTCACTCTCTTTGAATCTTCTTTATCATGCTAAGAGGAGCAGGAAAAAGCAAAAAATTTCAGAATTGCACCTTGCAATGCGGAGAAATTACTGTTTGTGCATTTACAATATTCATTGATTTTTGCCATTGAAAAACGTCCAGAAATGATTGAAGCTACTGACTGAATGAAAGGAGCTGGCATCTCACTCTCTTTGAATCTTCTTTATCATGCTAAGAGGAGCAGGAAAAAGCAAAAAATTTCAGAATTGCACCTTGCAATGCGGAGAAATTACTGTTTGTGCATTTACAATATTCATTGATTTTTGCCATTGAAAAACTTCCAGAAATGATTGAAGCTACTGACTGAATGAAAGGAGCTGGCATCTCACTCTCTTTGAATCTTCTTTATCATGCTAAGAGGAGCAGGAAAAAGCAAAAAATTTCAGAATTGCACCTTGCAATGCGGAGAAATTACTGTTTGTGCATTTACAATATTCATTGATTTTTGCCATTGAAAAACGTCCAGAAATGATTGAAGCTACTGACTGAATGAAAGGAGCTGGCATCTCACTCTCTTTGAATCTTCTTTATCATGCTAAGAGGAGCAGGAAAAAGCAAAAAATTTCAGAATTGCACCTTGCAATGCGGAGAAATTACTGTTTGTGCATTTACAATATTCATTGATTTTTGCCATTGAAAAACATCATGTTATTCATATACCAGAAATGTTTGAAGCTACTGACTGAATGAAAGGAGCTGGCATCTCACTCTCTTTGAATCTTCTTTATCATGCTAAGAGGAGCAGGAAAAAGCAAAAAATTTCAGAATTGCACCTTGCAATGCGGAGAAATTACTGTTTGTGCATTTACAATATTCATTGATTTTTGCCATTGAAAAACGTCCAGAAATGATTGAAGCTACTGACTGAATGAAAGGAGCTGGCATCTCACTCTCTTTGAATCTTCTTTATCATGCTAAGAGGAGCAGGAAAAAGCAAAAAATTTCAGAATTGCACCTTGCAATGCGGAGAAATTACTGTTTGTGCATTTACAATATTCATTGATTTTTGCCATTGAAAAACATCATGTTATTCATATACCAGAAATGTTTGAAGCTACTGACTGAATGAAAGGAGCTGGCATCTCACTCTCTTTGAATCTTCTTTATCATGCTAAGAGGAGCAGGAAAAAGCAAAAAATTTCAGAATTGCACCTTGCAATGCGGAGAAATTACTGTTTGTGCATTTACAATATTCACTGATTTTTGCCATTGAAAAACGTCCAGAAATGATTGAAGCTACTGACTGAATGAAAGGAGCTGGCATCTCACTCTCTTTGAATCTTCTTTATCATGCTAAGAGGAGCAGGAAAAAGCAAAAAATTTCAGAATTGCCCCTTGCAATGCGGAGAAATTACTGTTTGTGCATTTACAATATTCATTAATTTTTGCCATTGAAAAACTTCCAGAAATGATTGAAGCTACTGACTGAATGAAAGGAGCTGGCATCTCACTCTCTTTGAATCTTCTTTATCATGCTAAGAGGAGCAGGAAAAAGCAAAAAATTTCAGAATTGCACCTTGCAATGCGGAGAAATTACTGTTTGTGCATTTACAATATTCATTGATTTTTGCCATTGAAAAAAGTCCAGAAATGATTGAAGCTACTGACTGAATGAAAGGAGCTGGCATCTCACTCTCTTTGAATCTTCTTTATCATGCTAAGAGGAGCAGGAAAAAGCAAAAAATTTCAGAATTGCACCTTGCAATGCGGAGAAATTACTGTTTGTGCATTTACAATATTCATTGATTTTTGCCATTGAAAAACTTCCAGAAATGATTGAAGCTACTGACTGAATGAAAGGAGCTGGCATCTCACTCTCTTTGAATCTTATTTATCATGCTAAGAGGAGCAGGAAAAAGCAAAAAATTTCAGAATTTCACCTTGCAATGCGGAGAAATTACTGTTTGTGCATTTACAATATTCATTGATTTTTGCCATTGAAAAACATCATGTTATTCATATACCAGAAATGTTTGAAGCTACTGACTGAATGAAAGGAGCTGGCATCTCACTCTCTTTGAATCTTCTTTATCATGCTAAGAGGAGCAGGAAAAAGCAAAAAATTTCAGAATTGCACCTTGCAATGCGGATAAATTACTGTTTGTGCATTTACAATATTCATTGATTTTTGCCATTGAAAAACATCATGTTATTCATATACCAGAAATGATTGAAGCTACTGACTGAATGAAAGGAGCTGGCATCTCACTCTCTTTGAATCTTCTTTATCATGCTAAGAGGAGCAGGAAAAAGCAAAAAATTTCAGAATTGCACCTTGCAATGCGGAGAAATTACTGTTTGTGCATTTACAATATTCATTGATTTTTACCATTGAAAAACATCATGTTATTCATATACCAGAAATGTTTGAAGCTACTGACTGAATGAAAGGAGCTGGCATCTCACTCTCTTTGAATCTCTTTATCATGCTAAGAGGAGCAGGAAAAAGCAAAAAATTTCAGAATTGCACCTTGCAATGCGGAGAAATTACTGTTTGTGCATTTACAATATTCATTGATTTTTGCCATTGAAAAACGTCCAGAAATGATTGAAGCTACTGACTGAATGAAAGGAGCTGGCATCTCACTCTCTTTGAATCTTCTTTATCATGCTAAGAGGAGCAGGAAAAAGCAAAAAATTTCAGAATTGCACCTTGCAATGCGGAGAAATTACTGTTTGTGCATTTACAATATTCATTGATTTTTGCCATTGAAAAACATCATGTTATTCATATACCAGAAATGTTTGAAGCTACTGACTGAATGAAAGGAGCTGGCATCTCACTCTCTTTGAATCTTCTTTATCATGCTAAGAGGAGCAGGAAAAAGCAAAAAATTTCAGAATTGCACCTTGCAATGCGGAGAAATTACTGTTTGTGCATTTACAATATTCATTGATTTTTGCCATTGAAAAACATCATGTTATTCATATACCAGAAATGTTTGAAGCTACTGACTGAATGAAAGGAGCTGGCATCTCACTCTCTTTGAATCTTCTTTATCATGCTAAGAGGAGCAGGAAAAAGCAAAAAATTTCAGAATTGCACCTTGCAATGCGGAGAAATTACTGTTTGTGCATTTACAATATTCATTGATTTTTACCATTGAAAAACGTCCAGAAATGATTGAAGCTACTGACTGAACGAAAGGAGCTGGCATCTCACTCTCTTTGAATCTTCTTTATCATGCTAAGAGGAGCAGGAAAAAGCAAAAAATTTCAGAATTGCACCTTGCAATGCGGAGAAATTACTGTTTGTGCATTTACAATATTCATTGATTTTTGCCATTGAAAAACATCATGTTATTCATATACCAGAAATGTTTGAAGCTACTGACTGAATGAAAGGAGCTGGCATCTCACTCTCTTTGAATCTTCTTTATCATGCTAAGAGGAGCAGGAAAAAGCAAAAAATTTCAGAATTGCACCTTGCAATGCGGAGAAATTACTGTTTGTGCATTTACAATATTCATTGATTTTTGCCATTGAAAAACGTCCAGAAATGATTGAAGCTACTGACTGAATGAAAGGAGCTGGCATCTCACTCTCTTTGAATCTTCTTTATCATGCTAAGAGGAGCAGGAAAAAGCAAAAAATTTCAGAATTGCACCTTGCAATGCGGAGAAATTGCTGTTTGTGCATTTACAAAATTCATTGATTTTTGCCATTGAAAAACATCATGTTATTCATATACCAGAAATGATTGAAGCTACTGACTGAATGAAAGGAGCTGGCATCTCACTCTCTTTGAATCTTCTTTATCATGCTAAGAGGAGCAGGAAAAAGCAAAAAATTTCAGAATTGCACCTTGCAATGCGGAGAAATTACTGTTTGTGCATTTACAATATTCATTGATTTTTGCCATTGAAAAACATCATGTTATTCATATACCAGAAATGTTTGAAGCTACTGACTGAATGAAAGGAGCTGGCATCTCACTCTCTTTGAATCTTCTTTATCATGCTAAGAGGAGCAGGAAAAAGCAAAAAATTTCAGAATTGCACCTTGCAATGCGGAGAAATTACTGTCTGTGCATTTACAATATCCATTGATTTTTGCAATTGAAAAACGTCCAGAAATGTTTGAAGCTACTGACTGAATGAAAGGAGCTGGCATCTCACTCTCTTTGAATCTTCTTTATCATGCTAAGAGGAGCAGGAAAAAGCAAAAAATTTCAGAATTGCACCTTGCAATGCGGAGAAATTACTGTTTGTGCATTTACAATATTCATTGATTTTTGCCATTGAAAAACATCATGTTATTCATATACCAGAAATGTTTGAAGCTACTGACTGAATGAAAGGAGCTGGCATCTCACTCTCTTTGAATCTTCTTTATCATGCTAAGAGGAGCAGGAAAAAGCAAAAAATTTCAGAATTGCACCTTGCAATGCGGAGAAATTACTGTTTGTGCATTTACAATATTCATTGATTTTTGCCATTGAAAAACGTCCAGAAATGATTGAAGCTACTGACTGAATGAAAGGAGCTGGCATCTCACTCTCTTTGAATCTTCTTTATCATGCTAAGAGGAGCAGGAAAAAGCAAAAAATTTCAGAATTGCACCTTGCAATGCGGAGAAATTACTGTTTGTGCATTTACAATATTCATTGATTTTTGCCATTGAAAAACATCATGTTATTCATATACCAGAAATGTTTGAAGCTACTGACTGAATGAAAGGAGCTGGCATCTCACTCTCTTTGAATCTTCTTTATCATGCTAAGAGGAGCAGGAAAAAGCAAAAAATTTCAGAATTGCACCTTGCAATGCGGAGAAATTACTGTTTGTGCATTTACAATATTCATTGATTTTTGCCATTGAAAAACGTCCAGAAATGATTGAAGCTACTGACTGAATGAAAGGAGCTGGCATCTCACTCTCTTTGAATCTTCTTTATCATGCTAAGAGGAGCAGGAAAAAGCAAAAAATTTCAGAATTGCACCTTGCAATGCGGAGAAATTACAGTTTGTGCATTTACAATAATCATTGATTTTTGCCATTGAAAAAGTTCCAGAAATGATTGAAGCTACTGACTGAATGAAAGGAGCTGGCATCTCACTCTCTTTGAATCTTCTTTATCATGCTAAGAGGAGCAGGAAAAAGCAAAAAATTTCAGAATTGCACCTTGCAATGCGGAGAAATTACTGTTTGTGCATTTACAATATTCATTGATTTTTGACATTGAAAAACGTCCAGAAATGATTGAAGCTACTGACTGAATGAAAGGAGCTGGCATCTCACTCTCTTTGAATCTTCTTTATCATGCTAAGAGGAGCAGGAAAAAGCAAAAAATTTCAGAATTGCACCTTGCAATGCGGAGAAATTACTGTTTGTGCATTTACAATATTCATTGATTTTTGCCATTGAAAAACATGTTATTCATATACCAGAAATGTTTGAAGCTACTGACTGAATGAAAGGAGCTGGCACCTCACTCTCTTTGAATCTTCTTTATCATGATAAGAGGAGCAGGAAAAAGCAAAAAATTTCAGAATTGCACCTTGCAATGCGGAGAAATTACTGTTTGTGCATTTACAATATTCATTGATTTTTGCCATTGAAAAACGTCCAGAAATGATTGAACCTAGTGACTGAATGAAAGGAGCTGGCATCTCACTCTCTTTGAATCTTCTTTATCATGCTAAGAGGAGCAGGAAAAAGCAAAAAATTTCAGAATTGCACCTTGCAATGCGGAGAAATTACTGTTTGTGCATTTACAATATTCATTGATTTTTGCTATTGAAAAATGTCCAGAAATGATTGAAGCTACTGACTGAATGAAAGGAGCTGGCATCTCACTCTCTTTGAATCTTCTTTATCATGCTAAGAGGAGCAGGAAAAAGCAAAAAATTTCAGAATTGCGCCTTGCAATGCGGAGAAATTACTGTTTGTGCATTTACAAAATTCATTGATTTTTGCCATTGAAAAACATCATGTTATTCATTTACCAGAAATGATTGAAGCTACTGACTGAATGAAAGGAGCTGGCATCTCACTCTCTTTGAATCTTCTTTATCATGCTAAGAGGAGCAGGAAAAAGCAAAAAATTTCAGAATTGCACCTTGCAATGCGGAGAAATTAGTTTATGCATTTACAATATTCATTGATTTTTGCCATTGAAAAACGTCCAGAAATGATTGAAGCTACTGACTGAATGAAAGGAGCTGGCATCTCACTCTCTTTGAATCTTCTTTATCATGCTAAGAGGAGCAGGAAAAAGCAAAAAATTTCAGAATTGCACCTTGCAATGCGGATAAATTACTGTTTGTGCATTTACAATATTCATTGATTTTTGCCATTGAAAAACATCATGTTATTCATATACCAGAAATGATTGAAGCTACTGACTGAATGAAAGGAGCTGGCATCTCACTCTCTTTGAATCTTCTTTATCATGCTAAGAGGAGCAGGAAAAAGCAAAAAATTTCAGAATTGCACCTTGCAATGCGGAGAAATTACTGTTTGTGCATTTATAATATTCATTGATTTTTACCATTGAAAAACATCATGTTATTCATATACCAGAAATGATTGAAGCTACTGACTGAATGAAAGGAGCTGGCATCTCACTCTCTTTGAATCTCTTTATCATGCTAAGAGGAGCAGGAAAAAGCAAAAAATTTCAGAATTGCACCTTGCAATGCGGAGAAATTACTGTTTGTGCATTTACAATATTCATTGATTTTTGCCATTGAAAAACGTCCAGAAATGATTGAAGCTACTGACTGAATGAAAGGAGCTGGCATCTCACTCTCTTTGAATCTTCTTTATCATGCTAAGAGGAGCAGGAAAAAGCAAAAAATTTCAGAATTGCACCTTGCAATGCGGAGAAATTACTGTTTGTGCATTTACAATATTCATTGATTTTTGCCATTGAAAAACATCATGTTATTCATATACCAGAAATGTTTGAAGCTACTGACTGAATGAAAGGAGCTGGCATCTCACTCTCTTTGAATCTTCTTTATCATGCTAAGAGGAGCAGGAAAAAGCAAAAAATTTCAGAATTGCACCTTGCAATGCGGAGAAATTACTGTTTGTGCATTTACAATATTCATTGATTTTTGCCATTGAAAAACATCATGTTATTCATATACCAGAAATGTTTGAAGCTACTGACTGAATGAAAGGAGCTGGCATCTCACTCTCTTTGAATCTTCTTTATCATGCTAAGAGGAGCAGGAAAAAGCAAAAAATTTCAGAATTGCACCTTGCAATGCGGAGAAATTACTGTTTGTGCATTTACAATATTCATTGATTTTTACCATTGAAAAACGTCCAGAAATGATTGAAGCTACTGACTGAACGAAAGGAGCTGGCATCTCACTCTCTTTGAATCTTCTTTATCATGCTAAGAGGAGCAGGAAAAAGCAAAAAATTTCAGAATTGCACCTTGCAATGCGGAGAAATTACTGTTTGTGCATTTACAATATTCATTGATTTTTGCCATTGAAAAACATCATGTTATTCATATACCAGAAATGTTTGAAGCTACTGACTGAATGAAAGGAGCTGGCATCTCACTCTCTTTGAATCTTCTTTATCATGCTAAGAGGAGCAGGAAAAAGCAAAAAATTTCAGAATTGCACCTTGCAATGCGAGAAATTACTGTTTGTGCATTTACAATATTCATTGATTTTTGCCATTGAAAAACGTCCAGAAATGATTGAAGCTACTGACTGAATGAAAGGAGCTGGCATCTCACTCTCTTTGAATCTTCTTTATCATGCTAAGAGGAGCAGGAAAAAGCAAAAAATTTCAGAATTGCACCTTGCAATGCGGAGAAATTGCTGTTTGTGCATTTACAAAATTCATTGATTTTTGCCATTGAAAAACATCATGTTATTCATATACCAGAAATGATTGAAGCTACTGACTGAATGAAAGGAGCTGGCATCTCACTCTCTTTGAATCTTCTTTATCATGCTAAGAGGAGCAGGAAAAAGCAAAAAATTTCAGAATTGCACCTTGCAATGCGGAGAAATTACTGTTTGTGCATTTACAATATTCATTGATTTTTGCCATTGAAAAACATCATGTTATTCATATACCAGAAATGTTTGAAGCTACTGACTGAATGAAAGGAGCTGGCATCTCACTCTCTTTGAATCTTCTTTATCATGCTAAGAGGAGCAGGAAAAAGCAAAAAATTTCAGAATTGCACCTTGCAATGCGGATAAATTACTCTTTGCGCATTTACAATATTCATTGATTTTTGCCATTGAAAAACATCATGTTATTCATATACCAGAAATGATTGAAGCTACTGACTGAATGAAAGGAGCTGGCATCTCACTCTCTTTGAATCTTCTTTATCATGCTAAGAGGAGCAGGAAAAAGCAAAAAATTTCAGAATTGCACCTTGCAATGCGGAGAAATTACTGTTTGTGCATTTACAATATTCATTGATTTTTGCCATTGAAAAACATCATGTTATTCATATACCAGAAATGATTGAAGCTACTGACTGAATGAAAGTAGCTGGCATCTCACTCTCTTTGAATCTTCTTTATCATGCTAAGAGGAGCAGGAAAAAGCAAAAAATTTCAGAATTGCACCTTGCAATGCGGAGAAATTACTGTCTGTGCATTTACAATATCCATTGATTTTTGCAATTGAAAAACGTCCAGAAATGTTTGAAGCTACTGACTGAATGAAAGGAGCTGGCATCTCACTCTCTTTGAATCTTCTTTATCATGCTAAGAGGAGCAGGAAAAAGCAAAAAATTTCAGAATTGCACCTTGCAATGCGGAGAAATTACTGTTTGTGCATTTACAATATTCATTGATTTTTGCCATTGAAAAACATCATGTTATTCATATACCAGAAATGTTTGAAGCTACTGACTGAATGAAAGGAGCTGGCATCTCACTCTCTTTGAATCTTCTATATCATGCTAAGAGGAGCAGGAAAAAGCAAAAAATTTCAGAATTGCACCTTGCAATGCGGAGAAATTACTGTTTGTGCATTTACAATATTCATTGATTTTTGCCATTGAAAAACGTCCAGAAATGATTGAAGCTACTGACTGAATGAAAGGAGCTGGCATCTCACTCTCTTTGAATCTTCTTTATCATGCTAAGAGGAGCAGGAAAAAGCAAAAAATTTCAGAATTGCACCTTGCAATGCGGAGAAATTACTGTTTGTGCATTTACAATATTCATTGATTTTTGCCATTGAAAAACATCATGTTATTCATATACCAGAAATGTTTGAAGCTACTGACTGAATAAAAGGAGCTGGCATCTCACTCTCTTTGAATCTTCTTTATCATGCTAAGAGGAGCAGGAAAAAGCAAAAAATTTCAGAATTGCACCTTGCAATGCGGAGAAATTACTGTTTGTGCATTTACAATATTCATTGATTTTTGCCATTGAAAAACGTCCAGAAATGATTGAAGCTACTGACTGAATGAAAGGAGCTGGCATCTCACTCTCTTTGAATCTTCTTTATCATGCTAAGAGGAGCAGGAAAAAGCAAAAAATTTCAGAATTGCACCTTGCAATGCGGAGAAATTACAGTTTGTGCATTTACAATATTCATTGATTTTTGCCATTGAAAAACTTCCAGAAATGATTGAAGCTACTGACTGAATGAAAGGAGCTGGCATCTCACTCTCTTTGAATCTTCTTTATCATGCTAAGAGGAGCAGGAAAAAGCAAAAAATTTCAGAATTGCACCTTGCAATGCGGAGAAATTACTGTTTGTGCATTTACAATATTCATTGATTTTTGACATTGAAAAACGTCCAGAAATGATTGAAGCTACTGACTGAATGAAAGGAGCTGGCATCTCACTCTCTTTGAATCTTCTTTATCATGCTAAGAGGAGCAGGAAAAAGCAAAAAATTTCAGAATTGCACCTTGCAATGCGGAGAAATTACTGTTTGTGCATTTACAATATTCATTGATTTTTGCCATTGAAAAACATGTTATTCATATACCAGAAATGTTTGAAGCTACTGACTGAATGAAAGGAGCTGGCACCTCACTCTCTTTGAATCTTCTTTATCATGATAAGAGGAGCAGGAAAAAGCAAAAAATTTCAGAATTGCACCTTGCAATGCGGAGAAATTACTGTTTGTGCATTTACAATATTCATTGATTTTTGCCATTGAAAAACGTCCAGAAATGATTGAACCTAGTGACTGAATGAAAGGAGCTGGCATCTCACTCTCTTTGAATCTTCTTTATCATGCTAAGAGGAGCAGGAAAAAGCAAAAAATTTCAGAATTGCACCTTGCAATGCGGAGAAATTACTGTTTGTGCATTTACAATATTCATTGATTTTTGCCATTGAAAAACGTCCAGAAATGATTGAAGCTACTGACTGAATGAAAGGAGCTGGCATCTCACTCTCTTTGAATCTTCTTTATCATGCTAAGAGGAGCAGGAAAAAGCAAAAAATTTCAGAATTGCGCCTTGCAATGCGGAGAAATTACTGTTTGTGCATTTACAAAATTCATTGATTTTTGCCATTGAAAAACATCATGTTATTCATTTACCAGAAATGATTGAAGCTACTGACTGAATGAAAGGAGCTGGCATCTCACTCTCTTTGAATCTTCTTTATCATGCTAAGAGGAGCAGGAAAAAGCAAAAAATTTCAGAATTGCACCTTGCAATGCGGAGAAATTAGTTTATGCATTTACAATATTCATTGATTTTTGCCATTGAAAAACGTCCAGAAATGATTGAAGCTACTGACTGAATGAAAGGAGCTGGCATCTCACTCTCTTTGAATCTTCTTTATCATGCTAAGAGGAGCAGGAAAAAGCAAAAAATTTCAGAATTGCACCTTGCAATGCGGAGAAATTACTGTTTGTGCATTTACAATATTCATTGATTTTTGCCATTGAAAAACATCATGTTATTCATATACCAGAAATGATTGAAGCTACTGACTGAATGAAAGGAGCTGGCATCTCACTCTCTTTGAATCTTCTTTATCATGCTAAGAGGAGCAGGAAAAAGCAAAAAATTTCAGAATTGCACCTTGCAATGCGGAGAAATTACTGTTTGTGCACTTACAATATTCATTGATTTTTGCCATTGAAAAACTTCCAGAAATGATTGAAGCTACTGACTGAATGAAAGGAGCTGGCATCTCACTCTCTTTGAATCTTCTTTATCATGCTAAGAGGAGCAGGATAAAGCAAAAAATTTCAGAATTGCACCTTGCAATGCGGAGAAATTACTGTTTGTGCATTTACAATATTCATTGATTTTTGCCATTGAAAAACATCATGTTATTCATATACCAGAAATGATTGAAGCTACTGACTGAATGAAAGTAGCTGGCATCTCACTCTCTTTGAATCTTCTTTATCATGCTAAGAGGAGCAGGAAAAAGCAAAAAATTTCAGAATTGCACCTTGCAATGCGGAGAAATTACTGTTTGTGCATTTACAATATTCATTGATTTTTGCAATTGAAAAACGTCCAGAAATGATTGAAGCTACTGACTGAATGAAAGGAGCTGGCATCTCACTCTCTTTGAATCTTCTTTATCATGCTAAGAGGAGCAGGAAAAAGCAAAAAATTTCAGAATTGCACCTTGCAATGCGGAGAAATTACTGTTTGTGCATTTACAATATTCATTGATTTTTGCCATTGAAAAACGTCCAGAAATGATTGAAGCTACTGACTGAATGAAAGGAGCTGTTATCTCACTCTCTTTGAATCTTGTTTATCATGCTAAGAGGAGCAGGAAAAAGCAAAAAATTTCAGAATTTCACCTTGCAATGCGGAGAAATTACTGTTTGTGCATTTACAATATTCATTGATTTTTGCCATTGAAAAACATCATGTTATTCATATACCAGAAATGATTGAAGCTACTGACTGAATGAAAGGAGCTGACATCTCACTCTCTTTGAATCTTCTTTATCATGCTAAGAGGAGCAGGAAAAAGTAAAAAATTTCAGAATTGCACCTTGCAATGCGGAGAAATTACTGTTTGTGCATTTACAATATTCAATGATTTTTGCCATTGAAAAACGTCCAGAAATGATTGAAGCTACTGACTGAACGAAAGGAGCTGGCATCTCACTCTCTTTGAATCTTCTTTATCATGCTAAGAGGAGCAGGAAAAAGCAAAAAATTTCAGAATTGCACCTTGCAATGCTTAGAAATTACTGTTTGTGCATTTACAATATTCATTGATTTTTGCCATTGAAAAACATCATGTTATTCATATACCAGAAATGTTTGAAGCTACTGACTGAATGAAAGCAGCTGGCATCTCACTCTCTTTGAATCTTCTTTATCATGCTAAGAGGAGCAGGAAAAAGCAAAAAATTTCAGAATTGCACCTTGCAATGCGGAGAAATTACTGTTTGTGCATTTACAATATTCATTGATTTTTGCCATTGAAAAACGTCCAGAAATGATTGAAGCTACTGACTGAATGAAAGGAGCTGGCATCTCACTCTCTTTGAATCTTTATCATGCTAAGAGGAGCAGCAAAAAGCAAAAAATTTCAGAATTGCACCTTGCAATGCGGAGAAATTACTGTTTGTGCATTTACAATATTCATTGATTTTTGCCATTGAAAAACATCATGTTATTCATATACCAGAAATGTTTGAAGCTACTGACTGAATGAAAGGAGCTGGCATCTCACTCTCTTTGAATCTTCTTTATCATGCTAAGAGGAGCAGGAAAAAGCAAAAAATTTCAGAATTGCACCTTGCAATGCGGAGAAATTACTGTTTGTGCATTTACAATATTCATTGATTTTTGCCATTGAAAAACGTCCAGAAATGATTGAAGCTACTGACTGAATGAAAGGAGCTGGCATCTCACTCTCTTTGAATCTTCTTTATCATGCTAAGAGGAGCAGGAAAAAGCAAAAAATTTCAGAATTGCACCTTGCAATGCGGAGAAATTACTGTTTGTGCATTTACAATATTCATTGATTTTTGCCATTGAAAAACGTCCAGAAATGATTGAAGCTACTGACTGAATGAAAGGAGCTGGCATCTCACTCTCTTTGAATCTTCTTTATCATGCTAAGAGGAGCAGGAAAAAGCAAAAAATTTCAGAATTGCACCTTGCAATGCGGAGAAATTATTGTTTGTGCATTTACAATATTCATTGATTTTTGCCATTGAAAAACATCATGTTATTCATATACCAGAAATGTTTGAAGCTACTGACTGAATGAAAGGAGCTGGCATCTCACTCTCTTTGAATCTTCTTTATCATGCTAAGAGGAGCAGGAAAAAGCAAAAAATTTCAGAATTGCACCTTGCAATGCGGAGAAATTACTGTTTGTGCATTTACAATATTCATTGATTTTTGCCATTGAAAAACATCATGTTATTCATATACCAGAAATGTTTGAAGCTACTGACTGAATGAAAGGAGCTGGCATCTCACTCTCTTTGAATCTTCTTTATCATGCTAAGAGGAGCAGGAAAAAGCAAAAAATTTCAGAATTGCACCTTGCAATGCGGATAAATTACTCTTTGCGCATTTACAATATTCATTGATTTTTGCCATTGAAAAACATCATGTTATTCATATACCAGAAATGATTGAAGCTACTGACTGAATGAAAGGAGCTGGCATCTCACTCTCTTTGAATCTTCTTTATCATGCTAAGAGGAGCAGGAAAAAGCAAAAAATTTCAGAATTGCACCTTGCAATGCGGAGAAATTACTGTTTGTGCATTTACAATATTCATTGATTTTTGCCATTGAAAAACATCATGTTATTCATATACCAGAAATGATTGAAGCTACTGACTGAATGAAAGTAGCTGGCATCTCACTCTCTTTGAATCTTCTTTATCATGCTAAGAGGAGCAGGAAAAAGCAAAAAATTTCAGAATTGCACCTTGCAATGCGGAGAAATTACTGTCTGTGCATTTACAATATCCATTGATTTTTGCAATTGAAAAACGTCCAGAAATGTTTGAAGCTACTGACTGAATGAAAGGAGCTGGCATCTCACTCTCTTTGAATCTTCTTTATCATGCTAAGAGGAGCAGGAAAAAGCAAAAAATTTCAGAATTGCACCTTGCAATGCGGAGAAATTACTGTTTGTGCATTTACAATATTCATTGATTTTTGCCATTGAAAAACATCATGTTATTCATATAACAGAAATGTTTGAAGCTACTGACTGAATGAAAGGAGCTGGAATCTCACTCTCTTTGAATCTTCTTTATCATGCTAAGAGGAGCAGGAAAAAGCAAAAAATTTCAGAATTGCACCTTGCAATGCGGAGAAATTACTGTTTGTGCATTTACAATATTCATTGATTTTTGCCATTGAAAAACGTCCAGAAATGATTGAAGCTACTGACTGAATGAAAGTAGCTGGCATCTCACTCTCTTTGAATCTTCTTTATCATGCTAAGAGGAGCAGGAAAAAGCAAAAAATTTCAGAATTGCACCTTGCAATGCGGAGAAATTACTGTTTGTGCATTTACAATATTCATTGATTTTTGCCATTGAAAAACATCATGTTATTCATATACCAGAAATGTTTGAAGCTACTGACTGAATAAAAGGAGCTGGCATCTCACTCTCTTTGAATCTTCTTTATCATGCTAAGAGGAGCAGGAAAAAGCAAAAAATTTCAGAATTGCACCTTGCAATGCGGAGAAATTACTGTTTGTGCATTTACAATATTCATTGATTTTTGCCATTGAAAAACGTCCAGAAATGATTGAAGCTACTGACTGAATGAAAGGAGCTGGCATCTCACTCTCTTTGAATCTTCTTTATCATGCTAAGAGGAGCAGGAAAAAGCAAAAAATTTCAGAATTGCACCTTGCAATGCGGAGAAATTACAGTTTGTGCATTTACAATATTCATTGATTTTTGCCATTGAAAAACTTCCAGAAATGATTGAAGCTACTGACTGAATGAAAGGAGCTGGCATCTCACTCTCTTTGAATCTTCTTTATCATGCTAAGAGGAGCAGGAAAAAGCAAAAAATTTCAGAATTGCACCTTGCAATGCGGAGAAATTACTGTTTGTGCATTTACAATATTCATTGATTTTTGACATTGAAAAACGTCCAGAAATGATTGAAGCTACTGACTGAATGAAAGGAGCTGGCATCTCACTCTCTTTGAATCTTCTTTATCATGCTAAGAGGAGCAGGAAAAAGCAAAAAATTTCAGAATTGCACCTTGCAATGCGGAGAAATTACTGTTTGTGCATTTACAATATTCATTGATTTTTGCCATTGAAAAACATGTTATTCATATACCAGAAATGTTTGAAGCTACTGACTGAATGAAAGGAGCTGGCACCTCACTCTCTTTGAATCTTCTTTATCATGATAAGAGGAGCAGGAAAAAGCAAAAAATTTCAGAATTGCACCTTGCAATGCGGAGAAATTACTGTTTGTGCATTTACAATATTCATTGATTTTTGCCATTGAAAAACGTCCAGAAATGATTGAACCTAGTGACTGAATGAAAGGAGCTGGCATCTCACTCTCTTTGAATCTTCTTTATCATGCTAAGAGGAGCAGGAAAAAGCAAAAAATTTCAGAATTGCACCTTGCAATGCGGAGAAATTACTGTTTGTGCATTTACAATATTCATTGATTTTTGCCATTGAAAAACGTCCAGAAATGATTGAAGC
The DNA here is from genome assembly GCF_046119375.1 of Phyllobates terribilis. Classification (NCBI taxonomy): domain Eukaryota; kingdom Metazoa; phylum Chordata; class Amphibia; order Anura; family Dendrobatidae; genus Phyllobates; species Phyllobates terribilis. Next base: position 274,261 of record NW_027363717.1, read on the forward strand.
TACTGACTGAATGAAAGGAGCTGGCATCTCACTCTCTTTGAATCTTCTTTATCATGCTAAGAGGAGCAGGAAAAAGCAAAAAATTTCAGAATTGCGCCTTGCAATGCGGAGAAATTACTGTTTGTGCATTTACAAAATTCATTGATTTTTGCCATTGAAAAACATCATGTTATTCATTTACCAGAAATGATTGAAGCTACTGACTGAATGAAAGGAGCTGGCATCTCACTCTCTTTGAATCTTCTTTATCATGCTAAGAGGAGCAGGAAAAAGCAAAAAATTTCAGAATTGCACCTTGCAATGCGGAGAAATTAGTTTATGCATTTACAATATTCATTGATTTTTGCCATTGAAAAACGTCCAGAAATGATTGAAGCTACTGACTGAATGAAAGGAGCTGGCATCTCACTCTCTTTGAATCTTCTTTATCATGCTAAGAGGAGCAGGAAAAAGCAAAAAATTTCAGAATTGCACCTTGCAATGCGGAGAAATTACTGTTTGTGCATTTACAATATTCATTGATTTTTGCCATTGAAAAACATCATGTTATTCATATACCAGAAATGATTGAAGCTACTGACTGAATGAAAGGAGCTGGCATCTCACTCTCTTTGAATCTTCTTTATCATGCTAAGAGGAGCAGGAAAAAGCAAAAAATTTCAGAATTGCACCTTGCAATGCGGAGAAATTACTGTTTGTGCACTTACAATATTCATTGATTTTTGCCATTGAAAAACTTCCAGAAATGATTGAAGCTACTGACTGAATGAAAGGAGCTGTTATCTCACTCTCTTTGAATCTTGTTTATCATGCTAAGAGGAGCAGGAAAAAGCAAAAAATTTCAGAATTTCACCTTGCAATGCGGAGAAATTACTGTTTGTGCATTTACAATATTCATTGATTTTTGCCATTGAAAAACATCATGTTATTCATATACCAGAAATGATTGAAGCTACTGACTGAATGAAAGGAGCTGACATCTCACTCTCTTTGAATCTTCTTTATCATGCTAAGAGGAGCAGGAAAAAGTAAAAAATTTCAGAATTGCACCTTGCAATGCGGAGAAATTACTGTTTGTGCATTTACAATATTCAATGATTTTTGCCATTGAAAAACGTCCAGAAATGATTGAAGCTACTGACTGAACGAAAGGAGCTGGCATCTCACTCTCTTTGAATCTTCTTTATCATGCTAAGAGGAGCAGGAAAAAGCAAAAAATTTCAGAATTGCACCTTGCAATGCTTAGAAATTACTGTTTGTGCATTTACAATATTCATTGATTTTTGCCATTGAAAAACATCATGTTATTCATATACCAGAAATGTTTGAAGCTACTGACTGAATGAAAGCAGCTGGCATCTCACTCTCTTTGAATCTTCTTTATCATGCTAAGAGGAGCAGGAAAAAGCAAAAAATTTCAGAATTGCACCTTGCAATGCGGAGAAATTACTGTTTGTGCATTTACAATATTCATTGATTTTTGCCATTGAAAAACGTCCAGAAATGATTGAAGCTACTGACTGAATGAAAGGAGCTGGCATCTCACTCTCTTTGAATCTTCTTTATCATGCTAAGAGGAGCAGGAAAAAGCAAAAAATTTCAGAATTGCACCTTGCAATGCGGAGAAATTACTGTTTGTGCATTTACAATATTCATTGATTTTTGCCATTGAAAAACGTCCAGAAATGATTGAAGCTACTGACTGAATGAAAGGAGCTGGCATCTCACTCTCTTTGAATCTTCTTTATCATGCTAAGAGGAGCAGGAAAAAGCAAAAAATTTCAGAATTGCACCTTGCAATGCGGAGAAATTATTGTTTGTGCATTTACAATATTCATTGATTTTTGCCATTGAAAAACATCATGTTATTCATATACCAGAAATGTTTGAAGCTACTGACTGAATGAAAGGAGCTGGCATCTCACTCTCTTTGAATCTTCTTTATCATGCTAAGAGGAGCAGGAAAAAGCAAAAAATTTCAGAATTGCACCTTGCAATGCGGAGAAATTACTGTTTGTGCATTTACAATATTCATTGATTTTTGCCATTGAAAAACGTCCAGAAATGATTGAAGCTACTGACTGAATGAAAGGAGCTGGCATCTCACTCTCTTTGAATCTTCTTTATCATGCTAAGAGGAGCAGGAAAAAGCAAAAAATTTCAGAATTGCACCTTGCAATGCGGAGAAATTACTGTTTGTGCATTTACAATATTCATTGATTTTTGCCATTGAAAAACTTCCAGAAATGATTGAAGCTACTGACTGAATGAAAGGAGCTGGCATCTCACTCTCTTTGAATCTTCTTTATCATGCTAAGAGGAGCAGGAAAAAGCAAAAAATTTCAGAATTGCACCTTGCAATGCGGAGAAATTACTGTTTGTGCATTTACAATATTCATTGATTTTTGCCATTGAAAAACGTCCAGAAATGATTGAAGCTACTGACTGAATGAAAGGAGCTGGCATCTCACTCTCTTTGAATCTTCTTTATCATGCTAAGAGGAGCAGGAAAAAGCAAAAAATTTCAGAATTGCACCTTGCAATGCGGAGAAATTACTGTTTGTGCATTTATAATATTCATTGATTTTTGCCATTGAAAAACATCATGTTATTCATATACCAGAAATGTTTGAAGCTACTGACTGAATGAAAGGAGCTGGCATCTCACTCTCTTTGAATCTTCTTTATCATGCTAAGAGGAGCAGGAAAAAGCAAAAAATTTCAGAATTGCACCTTGCAATGCGGAGAAATTACTGTTTTGTGCATTTACAATATTCATTGATTTTTTCCATTGAAAAATGTCCAGAAATGATTGAAGCTACTGACTGAATGAAAGGAGCTGGCATCTCACTCTCTTTGAATCTTCTTTATCATGCTAAGAGGAGCAGGAAAAAGCAAAAAATTTCAGAATTGCACCTTGCAATGCGGAGAAATTACTGTTTGTGCATTTACAATATTCATTGATTTTTGCCATTGAAAAACATCATGTTATTCATATACCAGAAATGTTTGAAGCTACTGACTGAATGAAAGGAGCTGGCATCTCACTCTCTTTGAATCTTCTTTATCATGCTAAGAGGAGCAGGAAAAAGCAAAAAATTTCAGAATTGCACCTTGCAATGCGGAGAAATTACTGTTTGTGCATTTACAATATTCACTGATTTTTGCCATTGAAAAACGTCCAGAAATGATTGAAGCTACTGCCTGAATGAAAGGAGCTGGCATCTCACTCTCTTTGAATCTTCTTTATCGTGCTAAGAGGAGCAGGAAAAAGCAAAAAATTTCAGAATTGCACCTTGCAATGCGGAGAAATTACTGTTTGTGCATTTACAATATTCATTGATTTTTGCCATTGAAAAACGTCCAGAAATGATTGAAGCTACTGACTGAATGAAAGGAGCTGGCATCTCACTCTCTTTGAATCTTCTTTATCATGCTAAGAGGAGCAGGAAAAAGCAAAAAATTTCAGAATTGCACCTTGCAATGCGGAGAAATTACTGTTTGTGCATTTACAATATTCATTAATTTTTGCCATTGAAAAACTTCCAGAAATGATTGAAGCTACTGACTGAATGAAAGGAGCTGGCATCTCACTCTCTTTGAATCTTCTTTATCATGCTAAGAGGAGCAGGAAAAAGCAAAAAATTTCAGAATTGCACCTTGCAATGCGGAGAAATTACTGTTTGTGCATTTACAATATTCATTGATTTTTGCCATTGAAAAACGTCCAGAAATGATTGAAGCTACTGACTGAATGAAAGGAGCTGGCATCTCACTCTCTTTGAATCTTCTTTATCATGCTAAGAGGAGCAGGAAAAAGCAAAAAATTTCAGAATTGCACCTTGCAATGCGGAGAAATTACTGTTTGTGCATTTACAATATTCATTGATTTTTGCCATTGAAAAACTTCCAGAAATGATTGAAGCTACTGACTGAATGAAAGGAGCTGGCATCTCACTCTCTTTGAATCTTCTTTATCATGCTAAGAGGAGCAGGAAAAAGCAAAAAATTTCAGAATTGCACCTTGCAATGCGGAGAAATTACTGTTTGTGCATTTACAATATTCATTGATTTTTGCCATTGAAAAACGTCCAGAAATGATTGAAGCTACTGACTGAATGAAAGGAGCTGGCATCTCACTCTCTTTGAATCTTCTTTATCATGCTAAGAGGAGCAGGAAAAAGCAAAAAATTTCAGAATTGCACCTTGCAATGCGGAGAAATTACTGTTTGTGCATTTACAATATTCATTGATTTTTGCCATTGAAAAACATCATGTTATTCATATACCAGAAATGTTTGAAGCTACTGACTGAATGAAAGGAGCTGGCATCTCACTCTCTTTGAATCTTCTTTATCATGCTAAGAGGAGCAGGAAAAAGCAAAAAATTTCAGAATTGCACCTTGCAATGCGGAGAAATTACTGTTTGTGCATTTACAATATTCATTGATTTTTGCCATTGAAAAACGTCCAGAAATGATTGAAGCTACTGACTGAATGAAAGGAGCTGGCATCTCACTCTCTTTGAATCTTCTTTATCATGCTAAGAGGAGCAGGAAAAAGCAAAAAATTTCAGAATTGCACCTTGCAATGCGGAGAAATTACTGTTTGTGCATTTACAATATTCATTAATTTTTGCCATTGAAAAACTTCCAGAAATGATTGAAGCTACTGACTGAATGAAAGGAGCTGGCATCTCACTCTCTTTGAATCTTCTTTATCATGCTAAGAGGAGCAGGAAAAAGCAAAAAATTTCAGAATTGCACCTTGCAATGCGGAGAAATTACTGTTTGTGCATTTACAATATTCATTGATTTTTGCCATTGAAAAACGTCCAGAAATGATTGAAGCTACTGACTGAATGAAAGGAGCTGGCATCTCACTCTCTTTGAATCTTCTTTATCATGCTAAGAGGAGCAGGAAAAAGCAAAAAATTTCAGAATTGCACCTTGCAATGCGGAGAAATTACTGTTTGTGCATTTACAATATTCATTGATTTTTGCCATTGAAAAACTTCCAGAAATGATTGAAGCTACTGACTGAATGAAAGGAGCTGGCATCTCACTCTCTTTGAATCTTCTTTATCATGCTAAGAGGAGCAGGAAAAAGCAAAAAATTTCAGAATTGCACCTTGCAATGCGGAGAAATTACTGTTTGTGCATTTACAATATTCATTGATTTTTGCCATTGAAAAACGTCCAGAAATGATTGAAGCTACTGACTGAATGAAAGGAGCTGGCATCTCACTCTCTTTGAATCTTCTTTATCATGCTAAGAGGAGCAGGAAAAAGCAAAAAATTTCAGAATTGCACCTTGCAATGCGGAGAAATTACTGTTTGTGCATTTACAATATTCATTGATTTTTGCCATTGAAAAACATCATGTTATTCATATACCAGAAATGTTTGAAGCTACTGACTGAATGAAAGGAGCTGGCATCTCACTCTCTTTGAATCTTCTTTATCATGCTAAGAGGAGCAGGAAAAAGCAAAAAATTTCAGAATTGCACCTTGCAATGCGGAGAAATTACTGTTTGTGCATTTACAATATTCATTGATTTTTGCCATTGAAAAACGTCCAGAAATGATTGAAGCTACTGACTGAATGAAAGGAGCTGGCATCTCACTCTCTTTGAATCTTCTTTATCATGCTAAGAGGAGCAGGAAAAAGCAAAAAATTTCAGAATTGCACCTTGCAATGCGGAGAAATTACTGTTTGTGCATTTACAATATTCATTGATTTTTGCCATTGAAAAACATCATGTTATTCATATACCAGAAATGTTTGAAGCTACTGACTGAATGAAAGGAGCTGGCATCTCACTCTCTTTGAATCTTCTTTATCATGCTAAGAGGAGCAGGAAAAAGCAAAAAATTTCAGAATTGCACCTTGCAATGCGGAGAAATTACTGTTTGTGCATTTACAATATTCATTGATTTTTGCCATTGAAAAACGTCCAGAAATGATTGAAGCTACTGACTGAATGAAAGGAGCTGGCATCTCACTCTCTTTGAATCTTCTTTATCATGCTAAGAGGAGCAGGAGAAAGCAAAAAATTTCAGAATTGCACCTTGCAATGCGGAGAAATTACTGTTTGTGCATTTACAATATTCATTGATTTTTGCCATTGAAAAACGTCCAGAAATGATTGAAGCTACTGACTGAATGAAAGGAGCTGGCATCTCACTCTCTTTGAATCTTCTTTATCATGCTAAGAGGAGCAGGAAAAAGCAAAAAATTTCAGAATTGCACCTTGCAATGCGGAGAAATTACTGTTTGTGCATTTACAATATTCATTGATTTTTGCCATTGAAAAACATCATGTTATTCATATACCAGAAATGTTTGAAGCTACTGACTGAATGAAAGGAGCTGGCATCTCACTCTCTTTGAATCTTCTTTATCATGCTAAGAGGAGCAGGAAAAAGCAAAAAATTTCAGAATTGCACCTTGCAATGCGGAGAAATTACTGTTTTGTGCATTTACAATATTCATTGATTTTTTCCATTGAAAAATGTCCAGAAATGATTGAAGCTACTGACTGAATGAAAGGAGCTGGCATCTCACTCTCTTTGAATCTTCTTTATCATGCTAAGAGGAGCAGGAAAAAGCAAAAAATTTCAGAATTGCACCTTGCAATGCGGAGAAATTACTGTTTGTGCATTTACAATATTCATTGATTTTTGCCATTGAAAAACATCATGTTATTCATATACCAGAAATGTTTGAAGCTACTGACTGAATGAAAGGAGCTGGCATCTCACTCTCTTTGAATCTTCTTTATCATGCTAAGAGGAGCAGGAAAAAGCAAAAAATTTCAGAATTGCACCTTGCAATGCGGAGAAATTACTGTTTGTGCATTTACAATATTCACTGATTTTTGCCATTGAAAAACGTCCAGAAATGATTGAAGCTACTGCCTGAATGAAAGGAGCTGGCATCTCACTCTCTTTGAATCTTCTTTATCGTGCTAAGAGGAGCAGGAAAAAGCAAAAAATTTCAGAATTGCACCTTGCAATGCGGAGAAATTACTGTTTGTGCATTTACAATATTCATTGATTTTTGCCATTGAAAAACGTCCAGAAATGATTGAAGCTACTGACTGAATGAAAGGAGCTGGCATCTCACTCTCTTTGAATCTTCTTTATCATGCTAAGAGGAGCAGGAAAAAGCAAAAAATTTCAGAATTGCACCTTGCAATGCGGAGAAATTACTGTTTGTGCATTTACAATATTCATTAATTTTTGCCATTGAAAAACTTCCAGAAATGATTGAAGCTACTGACTGAATGAAAGGAGCTGGCATCTCACTCTCTTTGAATCTTCTTTATCATGCTAAGAGGAGCAGGAAAAAGCAAAAAATTTCAGAATTGCACCTTGCAATGCGGAGAAATTACTGTTTGTGCATTTACAATATTCATTGATTTTTGCCATTGAAAAACGTCCAGAAATGATTGAAGCTACTGACTGAATGAAAGGAGCTGGCATCTCACTCTCTTTGAATCTTCTTTATCATGCTAAGAGGAGCAGGAAAAAGCAAAAAATTTCAGAATTGCACCTTGCAATGCGGAGAAATTACTGTTTGTGCATTTACAATATTCATTGATTTTTGCCATTGAAAAACTTCCAGAAATGATTGAAGCTACTGACTGAATGAAAGGAGCTGGCATCTCACTCTCTTTGAATCTTCTTTATCATGCTAAGAGGAGCAGGAAAAAGCAAAAAATTTCAGAATTGCACCTTGCAATGCGGAGAAATTACTGTTTGTGCATTTACAATATTCATTGATTTTTGCCATTGAAAAACGTCCAGAAATGATTGAAGCTACTGACTGAATGAAAGGAGCTGGCATCTCACTCTCTTTGAATCTTCTTTATCATGCTAAGAGGAGCAGGAAAAAGCAAAAAATTTCAGAATTGCACCTTGCAATGCGGAGAAATTACTGTTTGTGCATTTACAATATTCATTGATTTTTGCCATTGAAAAACATCATGTTATTCATATACCAGAAATGTTTGAAGCTACTGACTGAATGAAAGGAGCTGGCATCTCACTCTCTTTGAATCTTCTTTATCATGCTAAGAGGAGCAGGAAAAAGCAAAAAATTTCAGAATTGCACCTTGCAATGCGGAGAAATTACTGTTTGTGCATTTACAATATTCATTGATTTTTGCCATTGAAAAACGTCCAGAAATGATTGAAGCTACTGACTGAATGAAAGGAGCTGGCATCTCACTCTCTTTGAATCTTCTTTATCATGCTAAGAGGAGCAGGAAAAAGCAAAAAATTTCAGAATTGCACCTTGCAATGCGGAGAAATTACTGTTTGTGCATTTACAATATTCATTAATTTTTGCCATTGAAAAACTTCCAGAAATGATTGAAGCTACTGACTGAATGAAAGGAGCTGGCATCTCACTCTCTTTGAATCTTCTTTATCATGCTAAGAGGAGCAGGAAAAAGCAAAAAATTTCAGAATTGCACCTTGCAATGCGGAGAAATTACTGTTTGTGCATTTACAATATTCATTGATTTTTGCCATTGAAAAACTTCCAGAAATGATTGAAGCTACTGACTGAATGAAAGGAGCTGGCATCTCACTCTCTTTGAATCTTCTTTATCATGCTAAGAGGAGCAGGAAAAAGCAAAAAATTTCAGAATTGCACCTTGCAATGCGGAGAAATTACTGTTTGTGCATTTACAATATTCATTGATTTTTGCCATTGAAAAACGTCCAGAAATGATTGAAGCTACTGACTGAATGAAAGGAGCTGGCATCTCACTCTCTTTGAATCTTCTTTATCATGCTAAGAGGAGCAGGAAAAAGCAAAAAATTTCAGAATTGCACCTTGCAATGCGGAGAAATTACTGTTTGTGCATTTACAATATTCATTGATTTTTGCCATTGAAAAACATCATGTTATTCATATACCAGAAATGTTTGAAGCTACTGACTGAATGAAAGGAGCTGGCATCTCACTCTCTTTGAATCTTCTTTATCATGCTAAGAGGAGCAGGAAAAAGCAAAAAATTTCAGAATTGCACCTTGCAATGCGGAGAAATTACTGTTTGTGCATTTACAATATTCATTGATTTTTGCCATTGAAAAACGTCCAGAAATGATTGAAGCTACTGACTGAATGAAAGGAGCTGGCATCTCACTCTCTTTGAATCTTCTTTATCATGCTAAGAGGAGCAGGAAAAAGCAAAAAATTTCAGAATTGCACCTTGCAATGCGGAGAAATTACTGTTTGTGCATTTACAATATTCATTGATTTTTGCCATTGAAAAACATCATGTTATTCATATACCAGAAATGTTTGAAGCTACTGACTGAATGAAAGGAGCTGGCATCTCACTCTCTTTGAATCTTCTTTATCATGCTAAGAGGAGCAGGAAAAAGCAAAAAATTTCAGAATTGCACCTTGCAATGCGGAGAAATTACTGTTTGTGCATTTACAATATTCACTGATTTTTGCCATTGAAAAACGTCCAGAAATGATTGAAGCTACTGACTGAATGAAAGGAGCTGGCATCTCACTCTCTTTGAATCTTCTTTATCATGCTAAGAGGAGCAGGAGAAAGCAAAAAATTTCAGAATTGCACCTTGCAATGCGGAGAAATTACTGTTTGTGCATTTACAATATTCATTGATTTTTGCCATTGAAAAACGTCCAGAAATGATTGAAGCTACTGACTGAATGAAAGGAGCTGGCATCTCACTCTCTTTGAATCTTCTTTATCATGCTAAGAGGAGCAGGAAAAAGCAAAAAATTTCAGAATTGCACCTTGCAATGCGGAGAAATTACTGTTTGTGCATTTACAATATTCATTAATTTTTGCCATTGAAAAACTTCCAGAAATGATTGAAGCTACTGACTGAATGAAAGGAGCTGGCATCTCACTCTCTTTGAATCTTCTTTATCATGCTAAGAGGAGCAGGAAAAAGCAAAAAATTTCAGAATTGCACCTTGCAATGCGGAGAAATTACTGTTTGTGCATTTACAATATTCATTGATTTTTGCCATTGAAAAACGTCCAGAAATGATTGAAGCTACTGACTGAATGAAAGGAGCTGGCATCTCACTCTCTTTGAATCTTCTTTATCATGCTAAGAGGAGCAGGAAAAAGCAAAAAATTTCAGAATTGCACCTTGCAATGCGGAGAAATTACTGTTTGTGCATTTACAATATTCATTGATTTTTGCCATTGAAAAACTTCCAGAAATGATTGAAGCTACTGACTGAATGAAAGGAGCTGGCATCTCACTCTCTTTGAATCTTATTTATCATGCTAAGAGGAGCAGGAAAAAGCAAAAAATTTCAGAATTGCACCTTGCAATGCGGAGAAATTACTGTTTGTGCATTTACAATATTCATTGATTTTTGCCATTGAAAAACATCATGTTATTCATATACCAGAAATGTTTGAAGCTACTGACTGAATGAAAGGAGCTGGCATCTCACTCTCTTTGAATCTTCTTTATCATGCTAAGAGGAGCAGGAAAAAGCAAAAAATTTCAGAATTGCACCTTGCAATGCGGATAAATTACTGTTTGTGCATTTACAATATTCATTGATTTTTGCCATTGAAAAACATCATGTTATTCATATACCAGAAATGATTGAAGCTACTGACTGAATGAAAGGAGCTGGCATCTCACTCTCTTTGAATCTTCTTTATCATGCTAAGAGGAGCAGGAAAAAGCAAAAAATTTCAGAATTGCACCTTGCAATGCGGAGAAATTACTGTTTGTGCATTTACAGTATTCATTGATTTTTACCATTGAAAAACATCATGTTATTCATATACCAGAAATGTTTGAAGCTACTGACTGAATGAAAGGAGCTGGCATCTCACTCTCTTTGAATCTCTTTATCATGCTAAGAGGAGCAGGAAAAAGCAAAAAATTTCAGAATTGCACCTTGCAATGCGGAGAAATTACTGTTTGTGCATTTACAATATTCATTGATTTTTGCCATTGAAAAACGTCCAGAAATGATTGAAGCTACTGACTGAATGAAAGGAGCTGGCATCTCACTCTCTTTGAATCTTCTTTATCATGCTAAGAGGAGCAGGAAAAAGCAAAAAATTTCAGAATTGCACCTTGCAATGCGGAGAAATTACTGTTTGTGCATTTACAATATTCATTGATTTTTGCCATTGAAAAACATCATGTTATTCATATACCAGAAATGTTTGAAGCTACTGACTGAATGAAAGGAGCTGGCATCTCACTCTCTTTGAATCTTCTTTATCATGCTAAGAGGAGCAGGAAAAAGCAAAAAATTTCAGAATTGCACCTTGCAATGCGGAGAAATTACTGTTTGTGCATTTACAATATTCATTGATTTTTGCCATTGAAAAACATCATGTTATTCATATACCAGAAATGTTTGAAGCTACTGACTGAATGAAAGGAGCTGGCATCTCACTCTCTTTGAATCTTCTTTATCATGCTAAGAGGAGCAGGAAAAAGCAAAAAATTTCAGAATTGCACCTTGCAATGCGGAGAAATTACTGTTTGTGCATTTACAATATTCATTGATTTTTACCATTGAAAAACGTCCAGAAATGATTGAAGCTACTGACTGAACGAAAGGAGCTGGCATCTCACTCTCTTTGAATCTTCTTTATCATGCTAAGAGGAGCAGGAAAAAGCAAAAAATTTCAGAATTGCACCTTGCAATGCGGAGAAATTACTGTTTGTGCATTTACAATATTCATTGATTTTTGCCATTGAAAAACATCATGTTATTCATATACCAGAAATGTTTGAAGCTACTGACTGAATGAAAGGAGCTGGCATCTCACTCTCTTTGAATCTTCTTTATCATGCTAAGAGGAGCAGGAAAAAGCAAAAAATTTCAGAATTGCACCTTGCAATGCGGAGAAATTACTGTTTGTGCATTTACAATATTCATTGATTTTTGCCATTGAAAAACGTCCAGAAATGATTGAAGCTACTGACTGAATGAAAGGAGCTGGCATCTCACTCTCTTTGAATCTTCTTTATCATGCTAAGAGGAGCAGGAAAAAGCAAAAAATTTCAGAATTGCACCTTGCAATGCGGAGAAATTGCTGTTTGTGCATTTACAAAGTTCATTGATTTTTGCCATTGAAAAACATCATGTTATTCATATACCAGAAATGATTGAAGCTACTGACTGAATGAAAGGAGCTGGCATCTCACTCTCTTTGAATCTTCTTTATCATGCTAAGAGGAGCAGGAAAAAGCAAAAAATTTCAGAATTGCACCTTGCAATGCGGAGAAATTACGGTTTGTGCATTTACAATATTCATTGATTTTTGCCATTGAAAAACATCATGTTATTCATATACCAGAAATGTTTGAAGCTACTGACTGAATGAAAGGAGCTGGCATCTCACTCTCTTTGAATCTTCTTTATCATGCTAAGAGGAGCAGGAAAAAGCAAAAAATTTCAGAATTGCACCTTGCAATGCGGATAAATTACTCTTTGCGCATTTACAATATTCATTGATTTTTGCCATTGAAAAACATCATGTTATTCATATACCAGAAATGATTGAAGCTACTGACTGAATGAAAGGAGCTGGCATCTCACTCTCTTTGAATCTTCTTTATCATGCTAAGAGGAGCAGGAAAAAGCAAAAAATTTCAGAATTGCACCTTGCAATGCGGAGAAATTACTGTTTGTGCATTTACAATATTCATTGATTTTTGCCATTGAAAACATCATGTTATTCATATACCAGAAATGATTGAAGCTACTGACTGAATGAAAGTAGCTGGCATCTCACTCTCTTTGAATCTTCTTTATCATGCTAAGAGGAGCAGGAAAAAGCAAAAAATTTCAGAATTGCACCTTGCAATGCGGAGAAATTACTGTTTGTGCATTTACAATATCCATTGATTTTTGCAATTGAAAAACGTCCAGAAATGTTTGAAGCTACTGACTGAATGAAAGGAGCTGGCATCTCACTCTCTTTGAATCTTCTTTATCATGCTAAGAGGAGCAGGAAAAAGCAAAAAATTTCAGAATTGCACCTTGCAATGCGGAGAAATTACTGTTTGTGCATTTACAATATTCATTGATTTTTGCCATTGAAAAACATCATGTTATTCATATACCAGAAATGTTTGAAGCTACTGACTGAATGAAAGGAGCTGGCATCTCACTCTCTTTGAATCTTCTTTATCATGCTAAGAGGAGCAGGAAAAAGCAAAAAATTTCAGAATTGCACCTTGCAATGCGGAGAAATTACTGTTTGTGCATTTACAATATTCATTGATTTTTGCCATTGAAAAACGTCCAGAAATGATTGAAGCTACTGACTGAATGAAAGGAGCTGGCATCTCACTCTCTTTGAATCTTCTTTATCATGCTAAGAGGAGCAGGAAAAAGCAAAAAATTTCAGAATTGCACCTTGCAATGCGGAGAAATTACTGTTTGTGCATTTACAATATTCATTGATTTTTGCCATTGAAAAACATCATGTTATTCATATACCAGAAATGTTTGAAGCTACTGACTGAATGAAAGGAGCTGGCATCTCACTCTCTTTGAATCTTCTTTATCATGCTAAGAGGAGCAGGAAAAAGCAAAAAATTTCAGAATTGCACCTTGCAATGCGGAGAAATTACTGTTTGTGCATTTACAATATTCACTGATTTTTGCCATTGAAAAACGTCCAGAAATGATTGAAGCTACTGACTGAATGAAAGGAGCTGGCATCTCACTCTCTTTGAATCTTCTTTATCATGCTAAGAGGAGCAGGAGAAAGCAAAAAATTTCAGAATTGCACCTTGCAATGCGGAGAAATTACTGTTTGTGCATTTACAATATTCATTGATTTTTGCCATTGAAAAACGTCCAGAAATGATTGAAGCTACTGACTGAATGAAAGGAGCTGGCATCTCACTCTCTTTGAATCTTCTTTATCATGCTAAGAGGAGCAGGAAAAAGCAAAAAATTTCAGAATTGCACCTTGCAATGCGGAGAAATTACTGTTTGTGCATTTACAATATTCATTAATTTTTGCCATTGAAAAACTTCCAGAAATGATTGAAACTACTGACTGAATGAAAGGAGCTGGCATCTCACTCTCTTTGAATCTTCTTTATCATGCTAAGAGGAGCAGGAAAAAGCAAAAAATTTCAGAATTGCACCTTGCAATGCGGAGAAATTACTGTTTGTGCATTTACAATATTCATTGATTTTTGCCATTGAAAAACGTCCAGAAATGATTGAAGCTACTGACTGAATGAAAGGAGCTGGCATCTCACTCTCTTTGAATCTTCTTTATCATGCTAAGAGGAGCAGGAAAAAGCAAAAAATTTCAGAATTGCACCTTGCAATGCGGAGAAATTACTGTTTGTGCATTTACAATATTCATTGATTTTTGCCATTGAAAAACTTCCAGAAATGATTGAAGCTACTGACTGAATGAAAGGAGCTGGCATCTCACTCTCTTTGAATCTTATTTATCATGCTAAGAGGAGCAGGAAAAAGCAAAAAATTTCAGAATTGCACCTTGCAATGCGGAGAAATTACTGTTTGTGCATTTACAATATTCATTGATTTTTGCCATTGAAAAATATCATGTTATTCATATACCAGAAATGTTTGAAGCTACTGACTGAATGAAAGGAGCTGGCATCTCACTCTCTTTGAATCTTCTTTATCATGCTAAGAGGAGCAGGAAAAAGCAAAAAATTTCAGAATTGCACCTTGCAATGCGGATAAATTACTGTTTGTGCATTTACAATATTCATTGATTTTTGCCATTGAAAAACATCATGTTATTCATATACCAGAAATGATTGAAGCTACTGACTGAATGAAAGGAGCTGGCATCTCACTCTCTTTGAATCTTCTTTATCATGCTAAGAGGAGCAGGAAAAAGCAAAAAATTTCAGAATTGCACCTTGCAATGCGGAGAAATTACTGTTTGTGCATTTACAGTATTCATTGATTTTTACCATTGAAAAACATCATGTTATTCATATACCAGAAATGTTTGAAGCTACTGACTGAATGAAAGGAGCTGGCATCTCACTCTCTTTGAATCTCTTTATCATGCTAAGAGGAGCAGGAAAAAGCAAAAAATTTCAGAATTGCACCTTGCAATGCGGAGAAATTACTGTTTGTGCATTTACAATATTCATTGATTTTTGCCATTGAAAAACGTCCAGAAATGATTGAAGCTACTGACTGAATGAAAGGAGCTGGCATCTCACTCTCTTTGAATCTTCTTTATCATGCTAAGAGGAGCAGGAAAAAGCAAAAAATTTCAGAATTGCACCTTGCAATGCGGAGAAATTACTGTTTGTGCATTTACAATATTCATTGATTTTTGCCATTGAAAAACATCATGTTATTCATATACCAGAAATGTTTGAAGCTACTGACTGAATGAAAGGAGCTGGCATCTCACTCTCTTTGAATCTTCTTTATCATGCTAAGAGGAGCAGGAAAAAGCAAAAAATTTCAGAATTGCACCTTGCAATGCGGAGAAATTACTGTTTGTGCATTTACAATATTCATTGATTTTTGCCATTGAAAAACATCATGTTATTCATATACCAGAAATGTTTGAAGCTACTGACTGAATGAAAGGAGCTGGCATCTCACTCTCTTTGAATCTTCTTTATCATGCTAAGAGGAGCAGGAAAAAGCAAAAAATTTCAGAATTGCACCTTGCAATGCGGAGAAATTACTGTTTGTGCATTTACAATATTCATTGATTTTTACCATTGAAAAACGTCCAGAAATGATTGAAGCTACTGACTGAACGAAAGGAGCTGGCATCTCACTCTCTTTGAATCTTCTTTATCATGCTAAGAGGAGCAGGAAAAAGCAAAAAATTTCAGAATTGCACCTTGCAATGCGGAGAAATTACTGTTTGTGCATTTACAATATTCATTGATTTTTGCCATTGAAAAACATCATGTTATTCATATACCAGAAATGTTTGAAGCTACTGACTGAATGAAAGGAGCTGGCATCTCACTCTCTTTGAATCTTCTTTATCATGCTAAGAGGAGCAGGAAAAAGCAAAAAATTTCAGAATTGCACCTTGCAATGCGGAGAAATTACTGTTTGTGCATTTACAATATTCATTGATTTTTGCCATTGAAAAACGTCCAGAAATGATTGAAGCTACTGACTGAATGAAAGGAGCTGGCATCTCACTCTCTTTGAATCTTCTTTATCATGCTAAGAGGAGCAGGAAAAAGCAAAAAATTTCAGAATTGCACCTTGCAATGCGGAGAAATTGCTGTTTGTGCATTTACAAAGTTCATTGATTTTTGCCATTGAAAAACATCATGTTATTCATATACCAGAAATGATTGAAGCTACTGACTGAATGAAAGGAGCTGGCATCTCACTCTCTTTGAATCTTCTTTATCATGCTAAGAGGAGCAGGAAAAAGCAAAAAATTTCAGAATTGCACCTTGCAATGCGGAGAAATTACTGTTTGTGCATTTACAATATTCATTGATTTTTGCCATTGAAAAACATCATGTTATTCATATACCAGAAATGTTTGAAGCTACTGACTGAATGAAAGGAGCTGGCATCTCACTCTCTTTGAATCTTCTTTATCATGCTAAGAGGAGCAGGAAAAAGCAAAAAATTTCAGAATTGCACCTTGCAATGCGGATAAATTACTCTTTGCGCATTTACAATATTCATTGATTTTTGCCATTGAAAAACATCATGTTATTCATATACCAGAAATGATTGAAGCTACTGACTGAATGAAAGGAGCTGGCATCTCACTCTCTTTGAATCTTCTTTATCATGCTAAGAGGAGCAGGAAAAAGCAAAAAATTTCAGAATTGCACCTTGCAATGCGGAGAAATTACTGTTTGTGCATTTACAATATTCATTGATTTTTGCCATTGAAAAACATCATGTTATTCATATACCAGAAATGATTGAAGCTACTGACTGAATGAAAGTAGCTGGCATCTCACTCTCTTTGAATCTTCTTTATCATGCTAAGAGGAGCAGGAAAAAGCAAAAAATTTCAGAATTGCACCTTGCAATGCGGAGAAATTACTGTTTGTGCATTTACAATATCCATTGATTTTTGCAATTGAAAAACGTCCAGAAATGTTTGAAGCTACTGACTGAATGAAAGGAGCTGGCATCTCACTCTCTTTGAATCTTCTTTATCATGCTAAGAGGAGCAGGAAAAAGCAAAAAATTTCAGAATTGCACCTTGCAATGCGGAGAAATTACTGTTTGTGCATTTACAATATTCATTGATTTTTGCCATTGAAAAACATCATGTTATTCATATACCAGAAATGTTTGAAGCTACTGACTGAATGAAAGGAGCTGGCATCTCACTCTCTTTGAATCTTCTTTATCATGCTAAGAGGAGCAGGAAAAAGCAAAAAATTTCAGAATTGCACCTTGCAATGCGGAGAAATTACTGTTTGTGCATTTACAATATTCATTGATTTTTGCCATTGAAAAACGTCCAGAAATGATTGAAGCTACTGACTGAATGAAAGGAGCTGGCATCTCACTCTCTTTGAATCTTCTTTATCATGCTAAGAGGAGCAGGAAAAAGCAAAAAATTTCAGAATTGCACCTTGCAATGCGGAGAAATTACTGTTTGTGCATTTACAATATTCATTGATTTTTGCCATTGAAAAACATCATGTTATTCATATACCAGAAATGTTTGAAGCTACTGACTGAATGAAAGGAGCTGGCATCTCACTCTCTTTGAATCTTCTTTATCATGCTAAGAGGAGCAGGAAAAAGCAAAAAATTTCAGAATTGCACCTTGCAATGCGGAGAAATTACTGTTTGTGCATTTACAATATTCATTGATTTTTGCCATTGAAAAACGTCCAGAAATGATTGAAGCTACTGACTGAATGAAAGGAGCTGGCATCTCACTCTCTTTGAATCTTCTTTATCATGCTAAGAGGAGCAGGAAAAAGCAAAAAATTTCAGAATTGCACCTTGCAATGCGGAGAAATTACAGTTTGTGCATGTACAATATTCATTGATTTTTGCCATTGAAAAACTTCCAGAAATGATTGAAGCTACTGACTGAATGAAAGGAGCTGGCATCTCACTCTCTTTGAATCTTCTTTATCATGCTAAGAGGAGCAGGAAAAAGCAAAAAATTTCAGAATTGCACCTTGCAATGCGGAGAAATTACTGTTTGTGCATTTACAATATTCATTGATTTTTGACATTGAAAAACGTCCAGAAATGATTGAAGCTACTGACTGAATGAAAGGAGCTGGCATCTCACTCTCTTTGAATCTTCTTTATCATGCTAAGAGGAGCAGGAAAAAGCAAAAAATTTCAGAATTGCACCTTGCAATGCGGAGAAATTACTGTTTGTGCATTTACAATATTCATTGATTTTTGCCATTGAAAAACATGTTATTCATATACCAGAAATGTTTGAAGCTACTGACTGAATGAAAGGAGCTGGCACCTCACTCTCTTTGAATCTTCTTTATCATGATAAGAGGAGCAGGAAAAAGCAAAAAATTTCAGAATTGCACCTTGCAATGCGGAGAAATTACTGTTTGTGCATTTACAATATTCATTGATTTTTGCCATTGAAAAACGTCCAGAAATGATTGAACCTAGTGACTGAATGAAAGGAGCTGGCATCTCACTCTCTTTGAATCTTCTTTATCATGCTAAGAGGAGCAGGAAAAAGCAAAAAATTTCAGAATTGCACCTTGCAATGCGGAGAAATTACTGTTTGTGCATTTACAATATTTATTGATTTTTGCCATTTAAAAACGTCCAGAAATGATTGAAGCTACTGACTGAATGAAAGGAGCTGGCATCTCACTCTCTTTGAATCTTCTTTATCATGCTAAGAGGAGCAGGAAAAAGCAAAAATTTCAGAATTGCGCCTTGCAATGCGGAGAAATTACTGTTTGTGCATTTACAAAATTCATTGATTTTTGCCATTGAAAAACATCATGTTATTCACTTACCAGAAATGATTGAAGCTACTGACTGAATGAAAGGAGCTGGCATCTCACTCTCTTTGAATCTTCTTTATCATGCTAAGAGGAGCAGGAAAAAGCAAAAAATTTCAGAATTGCACCTTGCAATGCGGAGAAATTAGTTTATGCATTTACAATATTCATTGATTTTTGCCATTGAAAAACGTCCAGAAATGATTGAAGCTACTGACTGAATGAAAGGAGCTGGCATCTCACTCTCTTTGAATCTTCTTTATCATGCTAAGAGGAGCAGGAAAAAGCAAAAAATTTCAGAATTGCACCTGGCAATGCGGAGAAATTACTGTTTGTGCATTTACAATATTCATTGATTTTTGCCATTGAAAAACATCATGTTATTCATATACCAGAAATGATTGAAGCTACTGACTGAATGAAAGGAGCTGGCATCTCACTCTCTTTGAATCTTCTTTATCATGCTAAGAGGAGCAGGAAAAAGCAAAAAATTTCAGAATTGCACCTTGCAATGCGGAGAAATTACTGTTTGTGCATTTACAATATTCATTGATTTTTGCCATTGAAAAACATCATGTTATTCATATACCAGAAATGTTTGAAGCTACTGACTGAATGAAAGGAGCTGGCATCTCACTCTCTTTGAATCTTCTTTATCATGCTAAGAGGAGCAGGAAAAAGCAAAAAATTTCAGAATTGCACCTTGCAATGCGGATAAATTACTGTTTGTGCATTTACAATATTCATTGATTTTTGCCATTGAAATATTGTAAATGCACAAACAGTAATATCTCCACATTGCAAGGTGCAATTCTGAAATTTTTTGCTTTTTCCTGCTAATCCTAGCATGATAAAGAAGATTCAAAGAGAGTGAGATGCCAGCTCCTTTCATTCAGTCAGTAGCTTCAAACATTTCTGGACGTTTTTCAATGGCAAAAATCAATGAATATTGTAAATGCACAAACAGTAATATCTCCACATTGCAAGGTGCAATTCTGAAATTTTTTGCTTTTTCCTGTTAATCCTAGCATGATAAAGAAGATTCAAAGAGAGTGAGATGCCAGCTCCTTTCATTCAGTCGGTAGCTTCAAACATTTCTGGTATATGAAAAACATGTTTTTCAATGGCAAAAATCAATGAATATTGTAAATGCACAAACAGTAATATCTCCACATTGCAAGGTGCAATTCTGAAATGTTTTGCTTTTTCCTGCTAATCCTAGCATGATAAAGAAGATTCAAAGAGAGTGAGATGCCAGCTCCTTTCATTCAGTCAGTAGCTTCAAACATTTCTGGTATATGAAAAACATGTTTTTCAATGGCAAAAATCAATGAATATTGTAAATGCACAAACAGTAATATCTCCACATTGCAAGGTGCAATTCTGAAATTTTTTGCTTTTTCCTGCTAATCCTAGCATGATAAAGAAGATTCAAAGAGAGTGAGATGCCAGCTCCTTTCATTCAGTCAGTAGCTTCAAACATTTCTGGTATATGAAAAACATGTTTTTCAATGGCAAAAATCAATGAATATTGTAAATGCACAAACAGTAATATCTCCACATTGCAAGGTGCAATTCTGAAATTTTTAGCTTTTTCCTGTTAATCCTAGCATGATAAAGAAGATTCAAAGAGAGTGAGATGCCTGCTCCTTTCATTCAGTCAGTAGCTTCAAACATTTCTGGACGTTTTTCAATGGCAAAAATCAATGAATATTGTAAATGCACAAACAGTAATATCTCCACATTGCAAGGTGCAATTCTGAAATTTTTTGCTTTTTCCTGTTAATCCTAGCATGATAAAGAAGATTCAAAGAGAGTGAGATGCCAGCTCCTTTCATTCAGTCAGTAGCTTCAAACATTTCTGGTATATGAAAAACATGTTTTTCAATGGCAAAAATCAATGAATATTGTAAATGCACAAACAGTAATATCTCCACATTGCAAGGTGCAATTCTGAAATTTTTTGCTTTTTCCTGCTAATCCTAGCATGATAAAGAAGATTCAAAGAGAGTGAGATGCCAGCTCCTTTCATTCAGTCAGTAGCTTCAAACATTTCTGGACGTTTTTCAATGGCAAAAATCAATGAATATTGTAAATGCACAAACAGTAATATCTCCACATTGCAAGGTGCAATTCTGAAATTTTTTGCTTTTTCCTGTTAATCCTAGCATGATAAAGAAGATTCAAAGAGAGTGAGATGCCAGCTCCTTTCATTCAGTCAGTAGCTTCAAACATTTCTGGTATATGAAAAACATGTTTTTCAATGGCAAAAATCAATGAATATTGTAAATGCACAAACAGTAATATCTCCACATTGCAAGGTGCAATTCTGAAATTTTTTGCTTTTTCCTGTTAATCCTAGCATGATAAAGAAGATTCAGAGTGAGATGCCAGCTCCTTTCATTCAGTCAGTAGCTTCAAACATTTCTGGTATATGAAAAACATGTTTTTCAATGGCAAAAATCAATGAATATTGTAAATGCACAAACAGTAATATCTCCACATTGCAAGGTGCAATTCTGAAATGTTTTGCTTTTTCCTGCTAATCCTAGCATGATAAAGAAGATTCAAAGAGAGTGAGATGCCAGCTCCTTTCATTCAGTCAGTAGCTTCAAACATTTCTGGTATATGAAAAACATGTTTTTCAATGGCAAAAATCAATGAATATTGTAAATGCACAAACAGTAATATCTCCACATTGCAAGGTGCAATTCTGAAATTTTTTCTTTTTCCTGCTAATCCTAGCATGATAAAGAAGATTCAAAGAGAGTGAGATGCCAGCTCCTTTCATTCAGTCAGTAGCTTCAAACATTTCTGGTATATGAAAAACATGTTTTTCAATGGCAAAAATCAATGAATATTGTAAATGCACAAACAGTAATATCTCCACATTGCAAGGTGCAATTCTGAAATTTTTAGCTTTTTCCTGTTAATCCTAGCATGATAAAGAAGATTCAAAGAGAGTGAGATGCCAGCTCCTTTCATTCAGTCAGTAGCTTCAAACATTTCTGGACGTTTTTCAATGGCAAAAATCAATGAATATTGTAAATGCACAAACAGTAATATCTCCACATTGCAAGGTGCAATTCTGAAATTTTTTGCTTTTTCCTGTTAATCCTAGCATGATAAAGAAGATTCAAAGAGAGTGAGATGCCAGCTCCTTTCATTCAGTCAGTAGCTTCAAACATTTCTGGTATATGAAAAACATGTTTTTCAATGGCAAAAATCAATGAATATTGTAAATGCACAAACAGTAATATCTCCACATTGCAAGGTGCAATTCTGAAATTTTTTGCTTTTTCCTGTTAATCCTAGCATGATAAAGAATATTCAAAGAGAGTGAGATGCCAGCTCCTTTCATTCAGTCAGTAGCTTCAAACATTTCTGGTATATGAAAAACATGTTTTTCAATGGCAAAAATCAATGAATATTGTAAATGCACAAACAGTAATATCTCCACATTGCAAGGTGCAATTCTGAAATTTTTTGCTTTTTCCTGTTAATCATAGCATGATAAAGAAGATTCAGAGTGAGATGCCAGCTCCTTTCATTCAGTCAGTAGCTTCAAACATTTCTGGTATATGAAAAACATGTTTTTCAATGGCAAAAATCAATGAATATTGTAAATGCACAAACAGTAATATCTCCACATTGCAAGGTGCAATTCTGAAATTTTTTGCTTTTTCCTGCTAATCCTAGCATGATAAAGAAGATTCAAAGAGAGTGAGATGCCAGCTCCTTTCATTCAGTCAGTAGCTTCAAACATTTCTGGTATATGAAAAACGTTTTTCAATGGCAAAAATCAATGAATATTGTAAATGCACAAACAGTAATATCTCCACAATGCAAGGTGCAATTCTGAAATTTTTTGCTTTTTCCTGCTAATCCTAGCATGATAAAGAAGATTCAAAGAGAGTGAGATGCCAGCTCCTTTCATTCAGTCAGTAGCTTCAAACATTTCTGGTATATGAAAAACATGTTTTTCAATGGCAAAAATCAATGAATATTGTAAATGCACAAACAGTAATATCTCCACATTGCAAGGTGCAATTCTGAAATTTTTAGCTTTTTCCTGTTAATCCTAGCATGATAAAGAAGATTCAAAGAGAGTGAGATGCCAGCTCCTTTCATTCAGTCAGCAGCTTCAAACATTTCTGGACGTTTTTCAATGGCTAAAATCAATGAATATTGTAAATGCACAAACAGTAATATCTCCACATTGCAAGGTGCAATTCTGAAATTTTTTGCTTTTTCCTGTTAATCCTAGCATGATAAAGAAGATTCAAAGAGAGTGAGATGCCAGCTCCTTTCATTCAGTCAGTAGCTTCAAACATTTCTGGTATATGAAAAACATGTTTTTCAATGGCAAAAATCAATGAATATTGTAAATGCACAAACAGTAATATCTCCACATTGCAAGGTGCAATTCTGAAATTTTTTGCTTTTTCCTGCTAATCCTAGCATGATAAAGAAGATTCAAAGAGAGTGAGATGCCAGCTCCTTTCATTCAGTCAGTAGCTTCAAACATTTCTGGTATATGAAAAACATGTTTTTCAATGGCAAAAATCAATGAATATTGTAAATGCACAAACAGTAATATCTCCACATTGCAAGGTGCAATTCTGAAATTTTTTGCTTTTTCCTGCTAATCCTAGCATGATAAAGAAGATTCAAAGAGAGTGAGATGCCAGCTCCTTTCATTCAGTCAGTAGCTTCAAACATTTCTGGATGTTTTTCAATGGCAAAAATCAATGAAAATTGTAAATGCACAAACAGTAATATCTCCACATTGCAAGGTGCAATTCTGAAATTTTTTGCTTTTTCCTGTTAATCCTAGCATGATAAAGAAGATTCAAAGAGAGTGAGATGCCAGCTCCTTTCATTCAGTCAGTAGCTTCAAACATTTCTGGAATATGAAAAACATGTTTTTCAATGGCAAAAATCAATGAATATTGTAAATGCACAAACAGTAATATCTCCACATTGCAAGGTGCAATTCTGAAATGTTTTGATTTTTCCTGTTAATCCTAGCATGATAAAGAAGATTCAAAGAGAGTGAGATGCCAGCTCCTTTCATTCAGTCAGTAGCTTCAAACATTTCTGGTATATGAAAAACATGTTTTTCAATGGCAAAAATCAATGAATATTGTAAATGCACAAACAGTAATATCTCCACATTGCAAGGTGCAATTCTGAAATTTTTTGCTTTTTCCTGCTAATCCTAGCATGATAAAGAAGATTCAAAGAGAGTGAGATGCCAGCTCCTTTCATTCAGTCAGTAGCTTCAAACATTTCTGGTATATGAAAAACATGTTTTTCAATGGCAAAAATCAATGAATATTGTAAATGCACAAACAGTAATATCTCCACATTGCAAGGTGCAATTCTGAAATTTTTTGCTTTTTCCTGCTAATCCTAGCATGATAAAGAAGATTCAAAGAGAGTGAGATGCCAGCTCCTTTCATTCAGTCAGTAGCTTCAAACATTTCTGGACGTTTTTCAATGGCAAAAATCAATGAATATTGTAAATGCACAAACAGTAATATCTCCACATTGCAAGGTGCAATTCTGAAATTTTTTGCTTTTTCCTGTTAATCCTAGCATGATAAAGAAGATTCAAAGAGAGTGAGATGCCAGCTCCTTTCATTCAGTCAGTAGCTTCAAACATTTCTGGTATATGAAAAACATGTTTTTCAATGGCAAAAATCAATGAATATTGTAAATGCACAAACAGTAATATCTCCACATTGCAAGGTGCAATTCTGAAATTTTTTGCTTTTTCCTGTTAATCCTAGCATGATAAAGAAGATTCAAAGAGAGTGAGATGCCAGCTCCTTTCATTCAGTCAGTAGCTTCAAACATTTCTGGTATATGAAAAACATGTTTTTCAATGGCAAAAATCAATGAATATTGTAAATGCACAAACAGTAATATCTCCACATTGCAAGGTGCAATTCTGAAATTTTTTGCTTTTTCCTGCTAATCCTAGCATGATAAAGAAGATTCAAAGAGAGTGAGATGCCAGCTCCTTTCATTCAGTCAGTAGCTTCAAACATTTCTGGACGTTTTTCAATGGCAAAAATCAATGAATATTGTAAATGCACAAACAGTAATATCTCCACATTGCAAGGTGCAATTCTGAAATTTTTTGCTTTTTCCTGTTAATCCTAGCATGATAAAGAAGATTCAAAGAGAGTGAGATGCCAGCTCCTTTCATTCAGTCAGTAGCTTCAAACATTTCTGGTATATGAAAAACGTTTTTCAATGGCAAAAATCAATGAATATTGTAAATGCACAAACAGTAATATCTCCACAATGCAAGGTGCAATTCTGAATTTTGCTTTTTCCTGCTAATCCTAGCATGATAAAGAAGATTCAAAGAGAGTGAGATGCCAGCTCCTTTCATTCAGTCAGTAACTTCAAACATTTCTGGACGTTTTTCAATGGCAAAAATCAATGATTATTGTAAATGCACAAACAGTAATATCTCCACATTGCAAGGTGCAATTCTGAAATTTTTTGCTTTTTCCTGTTAATCCTAGCATGATAAAGAAGATTCAAAGAGAGTGAGATGCCAGCTCCTTTCATTCAGTCAGTAGCTTCAAACATTTCTGGAATATGAAAAACATGTTTTTCAATGGCAAAAATCAATGAATATTGTAAATGCACAAACAGTAATATCTCCACATTGCAAGGTGCAATTCTGAAATTTTTTGATTTTTCCCGTTAATCCTAGCATGATAAAGAAGATTCAAAGAGAGTGAGATGCCAGCTCCTTTCATTCAGTCAGTAGCTTCAAACATTTCTGGTATATGAAAAACATGTTTTTCAATGGCAAAAATCAATGAATATTGTAAATGCACAAACAGTAATATCTCCACATTGCAAGGTGCAATTCTGAAATTTTTTGCTTTTTCCTGCTAATCCTAGCATGATAAAGAAGATTCAAAGAGAGTGAGATGCCAGCTCCTTTCATTCAGTCAGTAGCTTCAAACATTTCTGGTATATGAAAAACATGTTTTTCAATGGCAAAAATCAATGAATATTGTAAATGCACAAACAGTAATATCTCCACATTGCAAGGTGCAATTCTGAAATTTTTTGCTTTTTCCTGCTAATCCTAGCATGATAAAGAAGATTCAAAGAGAGTGAGATGCCAGCTCCTTTCATTCAGTCAGTAGCTTCAAACATTTCTGGACGTTTTTCAATGGCAAAAATCAATGAATATTGTAAATGCACAAACAGTAATATCTCCACATTGCAAGGTGCAATTCTGAAATTTTTTGCTTTTTCCTGTTAATCCTGGCATGATAAAGAAGATTCAAAGAGAGTGAGATGCCAGCTCCTTTCATTCAGTCAGTAGCTTCAAACATTTCTGGTATATGAAAAACATGTTTTTCAATGGCAAAAATCAATGAATATTGTAAATGCACAAACAGTAATATCTCCACATTGCAAGGTGCAATTCTGAAATTTTTTGCTTTTTCCTGTTAATCCTAGCATGATAAAGAAGATTCAAAGAGTGAGATGCCAGCTCCTTTCATTCAGTCAGTAGCTTCAAACATTTCTGGTATATGAAAAACATGTTTTTCAATGGCAAAAATCAATGAATATTGTAAATGCACAAACAGTAATATCTCCACATTGCAAGGTGCAATTCTGAAATTTTTTGCTTTTTCCTGTTAATCCTAGCATGATAAAGAAGATTCAAAGAGAGTGAGATGCCAGCTCCTTTCATTCAGTCAGTAGCTTCAAACATTTCTGGTATATGAAAAACATGTTTTTCAATGGCAAAAATCAATGAATATTGTAAATGCACAAACAGTAATATCTCCACATTGCAAGGTGCAATTCGGAAATTTTTTGCTTTTTCCTGCTAATCCTAGCATGATAAAGAAGATTCAAAGAGAGTGAGATGCCAGCTCCTTTCATTCAGTCAGTAGTTTCAAACATTTCTGGTATATGAATAACATGATGTTTTTCAATGGCAAAAATCAATGAATATTGTAAATGCACAAACAGTAATATCTCCACATTGCAAGGTGCAATTCTGAAATTTTTTGCTTTTTCCTGCTAATCCTAGCATGATAAAGAAGATTCAAAGAGAGTGAGATGCCAGCTCCTTTCATTCAGTCAGTAGCTTCAAACATTTCTGGACGTTTTTCAATGGCAAAAATCAATGAATATTGTAAATGCACAAACAGTAATATCTCCACATTGCAAGGTGCAATTCTGAAATTTTTTGCTTTTTCCTGTTAATCCTAGCATGATAAAGAAGATTCAAAGAGAGTGAGATGCCAGCTCCTTTCATTCAGTCAGTAGCTTCAAACATTTCTGGTATATGAAAAACATGTTTTTCAATGGCAAAAATCAATGAATATTGTAAATGCACAAACAGTAATATCTCCACATTGCAAGGTGCAATTCGGAAATTTTTTGCTTTTTCCTGCTAATCCTAGCATGATAAAGAAGATTCAAAGAGAGTGAGATGCCAGCTCCTTTCATTCAGTCAGTAGCTTCAAACATTTCTGGTATATGAATAACATGATGTTTTTCAATGGCAAAAATCAATGAATATTGTAAATGCACAAACAGTAATATCTCCACATTGCAAGGTGCAATTCTGAAATTTTTTGCTTTTTCCTGCTAATCCTAGCATGATAAAGAAGATTCAAAGAGAGTGAGATGCCAGCTCCTTTCATTCAGTCAGTAGCTTCAAACATTTCTGGACGTTTTTCAATGGCAAAAATCAATGAATATTGTAAATGCACAAACAGTAATATCTCCACATTGCAAGGTGCAATTCTGAAATTTTTTGCTTTTTCCTGTTAATCCTAGCATGATAAAGAAGATTCAAAGAGAGTGAGATGCCAGCTCCTTTCATTCAGTCAGTAGCTTCAAACATTTCTGGTATATGAAAAACATGTTTTTCAATGGCAAAAATCAATGAATATTGTAAATGCACAAACAGTAATATCTCCACATTGCAAGGTGCAATTCTGAAATTTTTTGCTTTTTCCTGCTAATCCTAGCATGATAAAGAAGATTCAAAGAGAGTGAGATGCCAGCTCCTTTCATTCAGTCAGTAGCTTCAAACATTTCTGGTATATGAAAAACATGTTTTTCAATGGCAAAAATCAATGAATATTGTAAATGCACAAACAGTAATATCTCCACATTGCAAGGTGCAATTCTGAAATTTTTAGCTTTTTCCTGTTAATCCTAGCATGATAAAGAAGATTCAAAGAGAGTGAGATGCCAGCTCCTTTCATTCAGTCAGTAGCTTCAAACATTTCTGGTATATGAAAAACATGTTTTTCAATGGCAAAAATCAATGAATATTGTAAATGCACAAACAGTAATATCTCCACATTGCAAGGTGCAATTCTGAAATTTTTGCTTTTTCCTGCTAATCCTAGCATGATAAAGATTCAAAGAGAGTGAGATGCCAGCTCCTTTCATTCAGTCAGTAGCTTCAAACATTTCTGGTATATGAAAAACATGTTTTTCAATGGCAAAAATCAATGAATATTGTAAATGCACAAACAGTAATATCTCCACATTGCAAGGTGCAATTCTGAAATTTTTTGCTTTTTCCTGCTAATCCTAGCATGATAAAGAAGATTCAAAGAGAGTGAGATGCCAGCTCCTTTCATTCAGTCAGTAGCTTCAAACATTTCTGGTATATGAATAACATGATGTTTTTCAATGGCAAAAATCAATGAATATTGTAAATGCACAAACAGTAATATCTCCACATTGCAAGGTGCAATTCTGAAATTTTTTGCTTTTTCCTGCTAATCCTAGCATGATAAAGAAGATTCAAAGAGAGTGAGATGCCAGCTCCTTTCATTCAGTCAGTAGCTTCAAACATTTCTGGACGTTTTTCAATGGCAAAAATCAATGAATATTGTAAATGCACAAACAGTAATATCTCCACATTGCAAGGTGCAATTCTGAAATTTTTTGCTTTTTCCTGTTAATCCTAGCATGATAAAGAAGATTCAAAGAGAGTGAGATGCCAGCTCCTTTCATTCAGTCAGTAGCTTCAAACATTTCTGGTATATGAAAAACATGTTTTTCAATGGCAAAAATCAATGAATATTGTAAATGCACAAACAGTAATATCTCCACATTGCAAGGTGCAATTCTGAAATTTTTTGCTTTTTCCTGCTAATCCTAGCATGATAAAGAAGATTCAAAGAGTGAGATGCCAGCTCCTTTCATTCAGTCAGTAGCTTCAAACATTTCTGGTATATGAAAAACATGTTTTTCAATGGCAAAAATCAATGAATATTGTAAATGCACAAACAGTAATATCTCCACATTGCAAGGTGCAATTCTGAAATTTTTTGCTTTTTCCTGCTAATCCTAGCATGATAAAGAAGATTCAAAGAGAGTGAGATGCCAGCTCCTTTCATTCAGTCAGTAGCTTCAAACATTTCTGGACGTTTTTCAATGGCAAAAATCAATGAATATTGTAAATGCACAAACAGTAATATCTCCACATTGCAAGGTGCAATTCTGAAATTTTTTGCTTTTTCCTGTTAATCCTAGCATGATAAAGAAGATTCAAAGAGAGTGAGATGCCAGCTCCTTTCATTCAGTCAGTAGCTTCAAACATTTCTGGACGTTTTTCAATGGCAAAAATCAATGAATATTGTAAATGCACAAACAGTAATATCTCCACATTGCAAGGTGCAATTCTGAAATTTTTTGCTTTTTCCTGTTAATCCTAGCATGATAAAGAAGATTCAAAGAGAGTGAGATGCCAGCTCCTTTCATTCAGTCAGTAGCTTCAAACATTTCTGGTATATGAAAAACATGTTTTTCAATGGCAAAAATCAATGAATATTGTAAATGCACAAACAATAATATCTCCACATTGCAAGGTGCAATTCTGAAATTTTTTGCTTTTTCCTGTTAATCCTAGCATGAAAAGAAGATTCAAAGAGAGTGAGATGCCAGCTCCTTTCATTCAGTCAGTAGCTTCAAACATTTCTGGTATATGAAAAACATGTTTTTCAATGGCAAAAATCAATGAATATTGTAAATGCACAAACAGTAATATCTCCACATTGCAAGGTGCAATTCTGAAATTTTTTGCTTTTTCCTGCTAATCCTAGCATGATAAAGAAGATTCAAAGAGAGTGAGATGCCAGCTCCTTTCATTCAGTCAGTAGCTTCAAACATTTCTGGTATATGAAAAACACATGTTTTTCAATGGCAAAAATCAATGAATATTGTAAATGCACAAACAGTAATATCTCCACATTGCAAGGTGCAATTCTGAAATTTTTTGCTTTTTCCTGGCATGATAAAGAAGATTCAAAGAGAGTGAGATGCCAGCTCCTTTCATTCAGTCAGTAGCTTCAAACATTTCTGGTATATGAAAAACATGTTTTTCAATGGCAAAAATCAATGAATATTGTAAATGCACAAACAGTATTATCTCCACATTGCAAGGTGCAATTCTGAAATTTTTAGCTTTTTCCTGTTAATCCTAGCATGATAAAGAAGATTCAAAGAGAGTGAGATGCCAGCTCCTTTCATTCAGTCAGTAGCTTCAAACATTTCTGGACGTTTTTCAATGGCAAAAATCAATGAATATTGTAAATGCACAAACAGTAATATCTCCACATTGCAAGGTGCAATTCTGAAATTTTTTGCTTTTTCCTGTTAATCCTAGCATGATAAAGAAGATTCAAAGAGAGTGAGATGCCAGCTCCTTTCATTCAGTCAGTAGCTTCAAACATTTCTGGTATATGAAAAACGTTTTTCAATGGCAAAAATCAATGAATATTGTAAATGCACAAACAGTAATATCTCCACATTGCAAGGTGCAATTCTGAAATTTTTTGCTTTTTCCTGCTAATCCTAGCATGATAAAGAAGATTCAAAGAGAGTGAGATGCCAGCTCCTTTCATTCAGTCAGTAGCTTCAAACATTTCTGGTATATGAAAAACATGTTTTTCAATGGCAAAAATCAATGAATATTGTAAATGCACAAACAGTAATATCTCCACATTGCAAGGTGCAATTCTGAAATTTTTTGCTTTTTCCTGCTAATCCTAGCATGATAAAGAAGATTCAAAGAGAGTGAGATGCCAGCTCCTTTCATTCAGTCAGTAGCTTCAAACATTTCTGGATGTTTTTCAATGGCAAAAATCAATGAATATTGTAAATGCACAAACAGTAATATCTCCACATTGCAAGGTGCAATTCTGAAATTTTTTGCTTTTTCCTGTTAATCCTAGCATGATAAAGAAGATTCAAAGAGAGTGAGATGCCAGCTCCTTCCATTCAGTCAGTAGCTTCAAACATTTCTGGTATATGAAAAACGTTTTTCAATGGCAAAAATCAATGAATATTGTAAATGCACAAACAGTAATATCTCCACATTGCAAGGTGCAATTCTGAAATTTTTTGCTTTTTCCTGCTAATCCTAGCATGATAAAGAAGATTCAAAGAGAGTGAGATGCCAGCTCCTTTCATTCAGTCAGTAGCTTCAAACATTTCTGGTATATGAAAAACATGTTTTTCAATGGCAAAAATCAATGAATATTGTAAATGCACAAACAGTAATATCTCCACATTGCAAGGTGCAATTCTGAAATTTTTTGCTTTTTCCTGCTAATCCTAGCATGATAAAGAAGATTCAAAGAGAGTGAGATGCCAGCTCCTTTCATTCAGTCAGTAGCTTCAAACATTTCTGGACGTTTTTCAATGGCAAAAATCAATGAATATTGTAAATGCACAAACAGTAATATCTCCACATTGCAAGGTGCAATTCTGAAATTTTTTGCTTTTTCCTGTTAATCCTAGCATGATAAAGAAGATTCAAAGAGAGTGAGATGCCAGCTCCTTTCATTCAGTCAGTAGCTTCAAACATTTCTGGTATATGAAAAACATGTTTTTCAATGGCAAAAATCAATGAATATTGTAAATGCACAAACAGTAATATCTCCACATTGCAAGGTGCAATTCTGAAATTTTTTGCTTTTTCCTGTTAATCCTAGCATGATAAAGAAGATTCAAAGAGAGTGACATGCCAGCTCCTTTCATTCAGTCAGTAGCTTCAAACATTTCTGGTATATGAAAAACATGTTTTTCAATGGCAAAAATCAATGAATATTGTAAATGCACAAACAGTAATATCTCCACATTGCAAGGTGCAATTCTGAAATTTTTTGCTTTTTCCTGCTAATCCTAGCATGATAAAGAAGATTCAAAGAGAGTGAGATGCCAGCTCCTTTCATTCAGTCAGTAGCTTCAAACATTTCTGGACGTTTTTCAATGGCAAAAATCAATGAATATTGTAAATGCACAAACAGTAATATCTCCACATTGCAAGGTGCAATTCTGAAATTTTTTGCTTTTTCCTGTTAATCCTAGCATGATAAAGAAGATTCAAAGAGAGTGAGATGCCAGCTCCTTTCATTCAGTCAGTAGCTTCAAACATTTCTGGTATATGAAAAACATGTTTTTCAATGGCAAAAATCAATGAATATTGTAAATGCACAAACAGTAATATCTCCACATTGCAAGGTGCAATTCTGAAATTTTTTGCTTTTTCCTGCTAATCCTAGCATGATAAAGAAGATTCAAAGAGAGTGAGATGCCAGCTCCTTTCATTCAGTCAGTAGCTTCAAACATTTCTGGTATATGAAAAACACATGTTTTTCAATGGCAAAAATCAATGAATATTGTAAATGCACAAACAGTAATATCTCCACATTGCAAGGTGCAATTCTGAAATTTTTTGCTTTTTCCTGCTAATCCTAGCATGATAAAGAAGATTCAAAGAGAGTG
Source organism: Phyllobates terribilis (assembly GCF_046119375.1). Lineage (NCBI taxonomy): Eukaryota > Metazoa > Chordata > Amphibia > Anura > Dendrobatidae > Phyllobates > Phyllobates terribilis. Next base: position 307,032 of record NW_027363717.1, read on the forward strand.
AGATGCCAGCTCCTTTCATTCAGTCAGTAGCTTCAAACATTTCTGGTATATGAAAAACATGTTTTTCAATGGCAAAAATCAATGAATATTGTAAATGCACAAACAGTAATATCTCCACATTGCAAGGTGCAATTCTGAAATTTTTAGCTTTTTCCTGTTAATCCTAGCATGATAAAGAAGATTCAAAGAGAGTGAGATGCCAGCTCCTTTCATTCAGTCAGTAGCTTCAAACATTTCTGGACGTTTTTCAATGGCAAAAATCAATGAATATTGTAAATGCACAAACAGTAATATCTCCACATTGCAAGGTGCAATTCTGAAATTTTTTGCTTTTTCCTGTTAATCCTAGCATGATAAAGAAGATTCAAAGAGAGTGAGATGCCAGCTCCTTTCATTCAGTCAGTAGCTTCAAACATTTCTGGTATATGAAAAACGTTTTTCAATGGCAAAAATCAATGAATATTGTAAATGCACAAACAGTAATATCTCCACATTGCAAGGTGCAATTCTGAAATTTTTTGCTTTTTCCTGCTAATCCTAGCATGATAAAGAAGATTCAAAGAGAGTGAGATGCCAGCTCCTTTCATTCAGTCAGTAGCTTCAAACATTTCTGGTATATGAAAAACATGTTTTTCAATGGCAAAAATCAATGAATATTGTAAATGCACAAACAGTAATATCTCCACATTGCAAGGTGCAATTCTGAAATTTTTTGCTTTTTCCTGCTAATCCTAGCATGATAAAGAAGATTCAAAGAGAGTGAGATGCCAGCTCCTTTCATTCAGTCAGTAGCTTCAAACATTTCTGGACGTTTTTCAATGGCAAAAATCAATGAATATTGTAAATGCACAAACAGTAATATCTCCACATTGCAAGGTGCAATTCTGAAATTTTTTGCTTTTTCCTGTTAATCCTAGCATGATAAAGAAGATTCAAAGAGAGTGAGATGCCAGCTCCTTTCATTCAGTCAGTAGCTTCAAACATTTCTGGTATATGAAAAACATGTTTTTCAATGGCAAAAATCAATGAATATTGTAAATGCACAAACAGTAATATCTCCACATTGCAAGGTGAAATTCTGAAATTTTTTGCTTTTTCCTGTTAATCCTAGCATGATAAAGAAGATTCAAAGAGAGTGAGATGCCAGCTCCTTTCATTCAGTCAGTAGCTTCAAACATTTCTGGTATATGAAAAACATGTTTTTCAATGGCAAAAATCAATGAATATTGTAAATGCACAAACAGTAATATCTCCACATTGCAAGGTGCAATTCTGAAATTTTTTGCTTTTTCCTGCTAATCCTAGCATGATAAAGAAGATTCAAAGAGAGTGAGATGCCAGCTCCTTTCATTCAGTCAGTAGCTTCAATCATTTCTGGACATTTTTCAATGGCAAAAATCAATGAATATTGTAAATGCACAAACAGTAATTTCTCCGCATTGCAAGGTGCAATTCTGAAATTTTTTGCTTTTTCCTGCTCCTCTTAGCATGATAAAGAAGATTCAAAGAGAGTGAGATGACAGCTCCTTTCATTCAGTCAGTAGCTTCAATCATTTCTGGACATTTTTCAATGGCAAAAATCAATGAATATTGTAAATGCACAAACAGTAATTTCTCCGCATTGCAAGGTGCAATTCTGAAATTTTTTGCTTTTTCCTGCTCCTCTTAGCATGATAAAGAAGATTCAAAGAGAGTGAGATGCCAGCTCCTTTCATTCAGTCAGTAGCTTCAAACATTTCTGGTATATGAAAAACATGTTTTTCAATGGCAAAAATCAATGAATATTGTAAATGCACAAACAGTAATATCTCCACATTGCAAGGTGCAATTCTGAAATTCTTTGCTTTTTCCTGCTAATCCTAGCATGATAAAGAAGATTCAAAGAGAGTGAGATGCCAGCTCCTTTCATTCAGTCAGTAGCTTCAAACATTTCTGGTATATGAAAAACATGTTTTTCAATGGCAAAAATCAATGAATATTGTAAATGCACAAACAGTAATATCTCCACATTGCAAGGTGCAATTCTGAAATTTTTAGCTTTTTCCTGTTAATCCTAGCATGATAAAGAAGATTCAAAGAGAGTGAGATGCCAGCTCCTTTCATTCAGTCAGTAGCTTCAAACATTTCTGGACGTTTTTCAATGGCAAAAATCAATGAATATTGTAAATGCACAAAGAGTAATATCTCCACATTGCAAGGTGCAATTCTGAAATTTTTTGCTTTTTCCTGTTAATCCTAGCATGATAAAGAAGATTCAAAGAGAGTGAGATGCCAGCTCCTTTCATTCAGTCAGTAGCTTCAAACATTTCTGGTATATGAAAAACACGTTTTTCAATGGCAAAAATCAATGAATATTGTAAATGCACAAACAGTAATATCTCCACATTGCAAGGTGCAATTCTGAAATTTTTTGCTTTTTCCTGCTAATCCTAGCATGATAAAGAAGATTCAAAGAGAGTGAGATGCCAGCTCCTTTCATTCAGTCAGTAGCTTCAAACATTTCTGGTATATGAAAAACATGTTTTTCAATGGCAAAAATCAATGAATATTGTAAATGCACAAACAGTAATATCTCCACATTGCAAGGTGCAATTCTGAAATTTTTTGCTTTTTCCTGCTAATCCTAGCATGATAAAGAAGATTCAAAGAGAGTGAGATGCCAGCTCCTTTCATTCAGTCAGTAGCTTCAAACATTTCTGGACGTTTTTCAATGGCAAAAATCAATGAATATTGTAAATGCACAAACAGTAATATCTCCACATTGCAAGGTGCAATTCTGAAATTTTTTGCTTTTTCCTGCTAATCCTAGCATGATAAAGAAGATTCAAAGAGAGTGAGATGCCAGCTCCTTTCATTCAGTCAGTAGCTTCAAACATTTCTGGACGTTTTTCAATGGCAAAAATCAATGAATATTGTAAATGCACAAACAGTAATATCTCCACATTGCAAGGTGCAATTCTGAAATTTTTTGCTTTTTCCTGTTAATCCTAGCATGATAAAGAAGATTCAAAGAGAGTGAGATGCCAGCTCCTTTCATTCAGTCAGTAGCTTCAAACATTTCTGGTATATGAAAAACATGTTTTTCAATGGCAAAAATCAATGAATATTGTAAATGCACAAACAGTAATATCTCCACATTGCAAGGTGCAATTCTGAAATTTTTTGCTTTTTCCTGCTAATCCTAGCATGATAAAGAAGATTCAAAGAGAGTGAGATGCCAGCTCCTTTCATTCAGTCAGTAGCTTGAAACATTTCTGGTATATGAAAAACACATGTTTTTCAATGGCAAAAATCAATGAATATTGTAAATGCACAAACAGTAATATCTCCACATTGCAAGGTGCAATTCTGAAATTTTTTGCTTTTTCCTGTTAATCCTAGCATGATAAAGAAGATTCAAAGAGAGTGAGATGCCAGCTCCTTTCATTCAGTCAGTAGCTTCAAACATTTCTGGTATATGAAAAACATGTTTTTCAATGGCAAAAATCAATGAATATTGTAAATGCACAAACAGTAATATCTCCACATTGCAAGGTGCAATTCTGAAATTTTTTGCTTTTTCCTGCTAATCCTAGCATGATAAAGAAGATTCAAAGAGAGTGAGATGCCAGCTCCTTTCATTCAGTCAGTAGCTTCAATCATTTCTGGACATTTTTCAATGGCAAAAATCAATGAATATTGTAAATGCACAAACAGTAATTTCTCCGCATTGCAAGGTGCAATTCTGAAATTTTTTGCTTTTTCCTGCTCCTCTTAGCATGATAAAGAAGATTCAAAGAGAGTGAGATGACAGCTCCTTTCATTCAGTCAGTAGCTTCAATCATTTCTGGACATTTTTCAATGGCAAAAATCAATGAATATTGTAAATGCACAAACAGTAATTTCTCCGCATTGCAAGGTGCAATTCTGAAATTTTTTGCTTTTTCCTGCTCCTCTTAGCATGATAAAGAAGATTCAAAGAGAGTGAGATGCCAGCTCCTTTCATTCAGTCAGTAGCTTCAAACATTTCTGGTATATGAAAAACATGTTTTTCAATGGCAAAAATCAATGAATATTGTAAATGCACAAACAGTAATATCTCCACATTGCAAGGTGCAATTCTGAAATTCTTTGCTTTTTCCTGCTAATCCTAGCATGATAAAGAAGATTCAAAGAGAGTGAGATGCCAGCTCCTTTCATTCAGTCAGTAGCTTCAAACATTTCTGGTATATGAAAAACATGTTTTTCAATGGCAAAAATCAATGAATATTGTAAATGCACAAACAGTAATATCTCCACATTGCAAGGTGCAATTCTGAAATTTTTAGCTTTTTCCTGTTAATCCTAGCATGATAAAGAAGATTCAAAGAGAGTGAGATGCCAGCTCCTTTCATTCAGTCAGTAGCTTCAAACATTTCTGGACGTTTTTCAATGGCAAAAATCAATGAATATTGTAAATGCACAAAGAGTAATATCTCCACATTGCAAGGTGCAATTCTGAAATTTTTTGCTTTTTCCTGTTAATCCTAGCATGATAAAGAAGATTCAAAGAGAGTGAGATGCCAGCTCCTTTCATTCAGTCAGTAGCTTCAAACATTTCTGGTATATGAAAAACACGTTTTTCAATGGCAAAAATCAATGAATATTGTAAATGCACAAACAGTAATATCTCCACATTGCAAGGTGCAATTCTGAAATTTTTTGCTTTTTCCTGCTAATCCTAGCATGATAAAGAAGATTCAAAGAGAGTGAGATGCCAGCTCCTTTCATTCAGTCAGTAGCTTCAAACATTTCTGGTATATGAAAAACATGTTTTTCAATGGCAAAAATCAATGAATATTGTAAATGCACAAACAGTAATATCTCCACATTGCAAGGTGCAATTCTGAAATTTTTTGCTTTTTCCTGCTAATCCTAGCATGATAAAGAAGATTCAAAGAGAGTGAGATGCCAGCTCCTTTCATTCAGTCAGTAGCTTCAAACATTTCTGGACGTTTTTCAATGGCAAAAATCAATGAATATTGTAAATGCACAAACAGTAATATCTCCACATTGCAAGGTGCAATTCTGAAATTTTTTGCTTTTTCCTGCTAATCCTAGCATGATAAAGAAGATTCAAAGAGAGTGAGATGCCAGCTCCTTTCATTCAGTCAGTAGCTTCAAACATTTCTGGACGTTTTTCAATGGCAAAAATCAATGAATATTGTAAATGCACAAACAGTAATATCTCCACATTGCAAGGTGCAATTCTGAAATTTTTTGCTTTTTCCTGTTAATCCTAGCATGATAAAGAAGATTCAAAGAGAGTGAGATGCCAGCTCCTTTCATTCAGTCAGTAGCTTCAAACATTTCTGGTATATGAAAAACATGTTTTTCAATGGCAAAAATCAATGAATATTGTAAATGCACAAACAGTAATATCTCCACATTGCAAGGTGCAATTCTGAAATTTTTTGCTTTTTCCTGCTAATCCTAGCATGATAAAGAAGATTCAAAGAGAGTGAGATGCCAGCTCCTTTCATTCAGTCAGTAGCTTGAAACATTTCTGGTATATGAAAAACACATGTTTTTCAATGGCAAAAATCAATGAATATTGTAAATGCACAAACAGTAATATCTCCACATTGCAAGGTGCAATTCTGAAATTTTTTGCTTTTTCCTGCTAATCCTAGCATGATAAAGAAGATTCAAAGAGAGTGAGATGCCAGCTCCTTTCATTCAGTCAGTAGCTTCAAACATTTCTGGTATATGAAAAACATGTTTTTCAATGGCAAAAATCAATGAATATTGTAAATGCACAAACAGTAATATCTCCACATTGCAAGGTGCAATTCTGAAATTTTTAGCTTTTTCCTGTTAATCCTAGCATGATAAAGAAGATTCAAAGAGAGTGAGATGCCAGCTCCTTTCATTCAGTCAGTAGCTTCAAACATTTCTGGACGTTTTTCAATGGCAAAAATCAATGAATATTGTAAATGCACAAACAGTAATATCTCCACATTGCAAGGTGCAATTCTGAAATTTTTTGCTTTTTCCTGTTAATCCTAGCATAATAAAGAAGATTCAAAGAGAGTGAGATGCCAGCTCCTTTCATTCAGTCAGTAGCTTCAAACATTTCTGGTATATGAAAAACGTTTTTCAATGGCAAAAATCAATGAATATTGTAAATGCACAAACAGTAATATCTCCACATTGCAAGGTGCAATTCTGAAATTTTTTGCTTTTTCCTGCTAATCCTAGCATGATAAAGAAGATTCAAAGAGAGTGAGATGCCAGCTCCTTTCATTCAGTCAGTAGCTTCAAACATTTCTGGTATATGAAAAACATGTTTTTCAATGGCAAAAATCAATGAATATTGTAAATGCACAAACAGTAATATCTCCACATTGCAAGGTGCAATTCTGAAATTTTTTGCTTTTTCCTGCTAATCCTAGCATGATAAAGAAGATTCAAAGAGAGTGAGATGCCAGCTCCTTTCATTCAGTCAGTAGCTTCAAACATTTCTGGACGTTTTTCAATGGCAAAAATCAATGAATATTGTAAATGCACAAACAGTAATATCTCCACATTGCAAGGTGCAATTCTGAAATTTTTTGCTTTTTCCTGTTAATCCTAGCATGATAAAGAAGATTCAAAGAGAGTGAGATGCCAGCTCCTTTCATTCAGTCAGTAGCTTCAAACATTTCTGGTATATGAAAAACATGTTTTTCAATGGCAAAAATCAATGAATATTGTAAATGCACAAACAGTAATATCTCCACATTGCAAGGTGAAATTCTGAAATTTTTTGCTTTTTCCTGTTAATCCTAGCATGATAAAGAAGATTCAAAGAGAGTGAGATGCCAGCTCCTTTCATTCAGTCAGTAGCTTCAAACATTTCTGGTATATGAAAAACATGTTTTTCAATGGCAAAAATCAATGAATATTGTAAATGCACAAACAGTAATATCTCCACATTGCAAGGTGCAATTCTGAAATTTTTTGCTTTTTCCTGCTAATCCTAGCATGATAAAGAAGATTCAAAGAGAGTGAGATGCCAGCTCCTTTCATTCAGTCAGTAGCTTCAATCATTTCTGGACATTTTTCAATGGCAAAAATCAATGAATATTGTAAATGCACAAACAGTAATTTCTCCGCATTGCAAGGTGCAATTCTGAAATTTTTTGCTTTTTCCTGCTCCTCTTAGCATGATAAAGAAGATTCAAAGAGAGTGAGATGACAGCTCCTTTCATTCAGTCAGTAGCTTCAATCATTTCTGGACGTTTTTCAATGGCAAAAATCAATGAATATTGTAAATGCACAAACAGTAATTTCTCCGCATTGCAAGGTGCAATTCTGAAATTTTTTGCTTTTTCCTGCTCCTCTTAGCATGATAAAGAAGATTCAAAGAGAGTGAGATGCCAGCTCCTTTCATTCAGTCAGTAGCTTCAAACATTTCTGGTATATGAAAAACATGTTTTTCAATGGCAAAAATCAATGAATATTGTAAATGCACAAACAGTAATATCTCCACATTGCAAGGTGCAATTCTGAAATTCTTTGCTTTTTCCTGCTAATCCTAGCATGATAAAGAAGATTCAAAGAGAGTGAGATGCCAGCTCCTTTCATTCAGTCAGTAGCTTCAAACATTTCTGGTATATGAAAAACATGTTTTTCAATGGCAAAAATCAATGAATATTGTAAATGCACAAACAGTAATATCTCCACATTGCAAGGTGCAATTCTGAAATTTTTAGCTTTTTCCTGTTAATCCTAGCATGATAAAGAAGATTCAAAGAGAGTGAGATGCCAGCTCCTTTCATTCAGTCAGTAGCTTCAAACATTTCTGGACGTTTTTCAATGGCAAAAATCAATGAATATTGTAAATGCACAAACAGTAATATCTCCACATTGCAAGGTGCAATTCTGAAATTTTTTGCTTTTTCCTGTTAATCCTAGCATGATAAAGAAGATTCAAAGAGAGTGAGATGCCAGCTCCTTTCATTCAGTCAGTAGCTTCAAACATTTCTGGTATATGAAAAACATGTTTTTCAATGGCAAAAATCAATGAATATTGTAAATGCACAAACAGTAATATCTCCACATTGCAAGGTGCAATTCTGAAATTTTTTGCTTTTTCCTGCTAATCCTAGCATGATAAAGAAGATTCAAAGAGAGTGAGATGCCAGCTCCTTTCATTCAGTCAGTAGCTTCAAACATTTCTGGTATATGAAAAACATGTTTTTCAATGGCAAAAATCAATGAATATTGTAAATGCACAAACAGTAATATCTCCACATTGCAAGGTGCAATTCTGAAATTTTTTGCTTTTTCCTGCTAATCCTAGCATGATAAAGAAGATTCAAAGAGAGTGAGATGCCAGCTCCTTTCATTCAGTCAGTAGCTTCAAACATTTCTGGACGTTTTTCAATGGCAAAAATCAATGAATATTGTAAATGCACAAACAGTAATATCTCCACATTGCAAGGTGCAATTCTGAAATTTTTTGCTTTTTCCTGTTAATCCTAGCATGTCAAAGAAGATTCAAAGAGAGTGAGATGCCAGCTCCTTTCATTCAGTCAGTAGCTTCAAACATTTCTGGACGTTTTTCAATGGCAAAAATCAATGAATATTGTAAATGCACAAACAGTAATATCTCCACATTGCAAGGTGCAATTCTGAAATTTTTTGCTTTTTCCTGTTAATCCTAGCATGATAAAGAAGATTCAAAGAGAGTGAGATGCCAGCTCCTTTCATTCAGTCAGTAGCTTCAAACATTTCTGGTATATGAAAAACATGTTTTTCAATGGCAAAAATCAATGAATATTGTAAATGCACAAACAGTAATATCTCCACATTGCAAGGTGCAATTCTGAAATTTTTTGCTTTTTCCTGTTAATCCTAGCATGATAAAGAAGATTCAAAGAGAGTGAGATGCCAGCTCCTTTCATTCAGTCAGTAGCTTCAAACATTTCTGGTATATGAAAAACATGTTTTTCAATGGCAAAAATCAATGAATATTTTAAATGCACAAACAGTAATATCTCCACATTGCAAGGTGCAATTCTGAAATTTTTTGCTTTTTCCTGCTAATCCTAGCATGATAAAGAAGATTCAAAGAGAGTGAGATGCCAGCTCCTTTCATTCAGTCAGTAGCTTCAAACATTTCTGGTATATGAAAAACATGTTTTTCAATGGCAAAAATCAATGAATATTGTAAATGCACAAACAGTAATATCTCCACATTGCAAGGTGCAATTCTGAAATTTTTTGCTTTTTCCTGTTAATCCTAGCATGATAAAGAAGATTCAAAGAGAGTGACATGCCAGCTCCTTTCATTCAGTCAGTAGCTTCAAACATTTCTGGTATATGAAAAACATGTTTTTCAATGGCAAAAATCAATGAATATTGTAAATGCACAAACAGTAATATCTCCACATTGCAAGGTGCAATTCTGAAATTTTTTGCTTTTTCCTGCTAATCCTAGCATGATAAAGAAGATTCAAAGAGAGTGAGATGCCAGCTCCTTTCATTCAGTCAGTAGCTTCAAACATTTCTGGACGTTTTTCAATGGCAAAAATCAATGAATATTGTAAATGCACAAACAGTAATATCTCCACATTGCAAGGTGCAATTCTGAAATTTTTTGCTTTTTCCTGTTAATCCTAGCATGATAAAGAAGATTCAAAGAGAGTGAGATGCCAGCTCCTTTCATTCAGTCAGTAGCTTCAAACATTTCTGGTATATGAAAAACATGTTTTTCAATGGCAAAAATCAATGAATATTGTAAATGCACAAACAGTAATATCTCCACATTGCAAGGTGCAATTCTGAAATTTTTTGCTTTTTCCTGCTAATCCTAGCATGATAAAGAAGATTCAAAGAGAGTGAGATGCCAGCTCCTTTCATTCAGTCAGTAGCTTCAAACATTTCTGGTATATGAAAAACACATGTTTTTCAATGGCAAAAATCAATGAATATTGTAAATGCACAAACAGTAATATCTCCACATTGCAAGGTGCAATTCTGAAATTTTTTGCTTTTTCCTGCTAATCCTAGCATGATAAAGAAGATTCAAAGAGAGTGAGATGCCAGCTCCTTTCATTCAGTCAGTAGCTTCAAACATTTCTGGTATATGAAAAACATGTTTTTCAATGGCAAAAATCAATGAATATTGTAAATGCACAAACAGTAATATCTCCACATTGCAAGGTGCAATTCTGAAATTTTTAGCTTTTTCCTGTTAATCCTAGCATGATAAAGAAGATTCAAAGAGAGTGAGATGCCAGCTCCTTTCATTCAGTCAGTAGCTTCAAACATTTCTGGACGTTTTTCAATGGCAAAAATCAATGAATATTGTAAATGCACAAACAGTAATATCTCCACATTGCAAGGTGCAATTCTGAAATTTTTTGCTTTTTCCTGTTAATCCTAGCATGATAAAGAAGATTCAAAGAGAGTGAGATGCCAGCTCCTTTCATTCAGTCAGTAGCTTCAAACATTTCTGGTATATGAAAAACGTTTTTCAATGGCAAAAATCAATGAATATTGTAAATGCACAAACAGTAATATCTCCACATTGCAAGGTGCAATTCTGAAATTTTTTGCTTTTTCCTGCTAATCCTAGCATGATAAAGAAGATTCAAAGAGAGTGAGATGCCAGCTCCTTTCATTCAGTCAGTAGCTTCAAACATTTCTGGTATATGAAAAACATGTTTTTCAATGGCAAAAATCAATGAATATTGTAAATGCACAAACAGTAATATCTCCACATTGCAAGGTGCAATTCTGAAATTTTTTGCTTTTTCCTGCTAATCCTAGCATGATAAAGAAGATTCAAAGAGAGTGAGATGCCAGCTCCTTTCATTCAGTCAGTAGCTTCAAACATTTCTGGTATATGAAAAACATGTTTTTCAATGGCAAAAATCAATGAATATTGTAAATGCACAAACAGTAATATCTCCACATTGCAAGGTGCAATTCTGAAATTTTAGCTTTTTCCTGTTAATCCTAGCATGATAAAGAAGAATCAAAGAGAGTGAGATGCCAGCTCCTTTCATTCAGTCAGTAGCTTCAAACATTTCTGGACGTTTTTCAATGGCAAAAATCAATGAATATTGTAAATCCACAAACAGTAATATCTCCACATTGCAAGGTGCAATTCTGAAATTTTTTGCTTTTTCCTGTTAATCCTAGCATGATAAAGAAGATTCAAAGAGAGTGAGATGCCAGCTCCTTTCATTCAGTCAGTAGCTTCAAACATTTCTGGTATATGAAAAACGTTTTTCAATGGCAAAAATCAATGAATATTGTAAATGCACAAACAGTAATATCTCCACATTGCAAGGTGCAATTCTGAAATTTTTTGCTTTTTCCTGCTAATCCTAGCATGATAAAGAAGATTCAAAGAGAGTGAGATGCCAGCTCCTTTCATTCAGTCAGTAGCTTCAAACATTTCTGGTATATGAAAAACATGTTTTTCAATGGCAAAAATCAATGAATATTGTAAATGCACAAACAGTAATATCTCCACATTGCAAGGTGCAATTCTGAAATTTTTTGCTTTTTCCTGCTAATCCTAGCATGATAAAGAAGATTCAAAGAGAGTGAGATGCCAGCTCCTTTCATTCAGTCAGTAGCTTCAAACATTTCTGGACGTTTTTCAATGGCAAAAATCAATGAATATTGTAAATGCACAAACAGTAATATCTCCACATTGCAAAGTGCAATTCTGAAATTTTTTGCTTTTTCCTGTTAATCCTAGCATGATAAAGAAGATTCAAAGAGAGTGAGATGCCAGCTCCTTTCATTCAGTCAGTAGCTTCAAACATTTCTGGTATATGAAAAACATGTTTTTCAATGGCAAAAATCAATGAATATTGTAAATGCACAAACAGTAATATCTCCACATTGCAAGGTGAAATTCTGAAATTTTTTGCTTTTTCCTGTTAATCCTAGCATGATAAAGAAGATTCAAAGAGAGTGAGATGCCAGCTCCTTTCATTCAGTCAGTAGCTTCAAACATTTCTGGTATATGAAAAACATGTTTTTCAATGGCAAAAATCAATGAATATTGTAAATGCACAAACAGTAATATCTCCACATTGCAAGGTGCAATTCTGAAATTTTTTGCTTTTTCCTGCTAATCCTAGCATGATAAAGAAGATTCAAAGAGAGTGAGATGCCAGCTCCTTTCATTCAGTCAGTAGCTTCAATCATTTCTGGACATTTTTCAATGGCAAAAATCAATGAATATTGTAAATGCACAAACAGTAATTTCTCCGCATTGCAAGGTGCAATTCTGAAATTTTTTGCTTTTTCCTGCTCCTCTTAGCATGATAAAGAAGATTCAAAGAGAGTGAGATGACAGCTCCTTTCATTCAGTCAGTAGCTTCAATCATTTCTGGACGTTTTTCAATGGCAAAAATCAATGAATATTGTAAATGCACAAACAGTAATTTCTCCGCATTGCAAGGTGCAATTCTGAAATTTTTTGCTTTTTCCTGCTCCTCTTAGCATGATAAAGAAGATTCAAAGAGAGTGAGGTGCCAGCTCCTTTCATTCAGTCAGGAGCTTCAAACATTTCTGGTATATGAATAACATGTTTTTCAATGGCAAAAATCAATGAATATTGTAAATGCACAAACAGTAATTTCTCCGCATTGCAAGGTGCAATTCTGAAATTTTTTGCTTTTTTCTGCTCCTCTTAGCATGATAAAGAAGATTCAAAGAGAGTGAGATGCCAGCTCCTTTCATTCATTCAGTAGCTTCAATCATTTCTGGACGTTTTTCAATGGCAAAAATCAATGAATATTGTAAATGCACAAACAGTAATTTCTCCGCATTGCAAGGTGCAATTCTGAAATTTTTTGCTTTTTCCTGCTCCTCTTAGCATGATAAACAAGATTCAAAGAGAGTGAGATGCCAGCTCCTTTCATTCAGTCAGTAGCTTCAATCATTTCTGGACGTTTTTCAATGGCAAAAATCATTGAATATTGTAAATGCACAAACAGTAATTTCTCCGCATTGCAAGGTGCAATTCTGAAATTTTTTACTTTTTCCTGCTCCTCTTAGCATGATAAAGAAGATTCAAAGAGAGTGAGATGCCAGCTCCTTTCATTCAGTCAGTAGCTTCAATCATTTCTGGTATATGAATAACATGATGTTTTTAATTCGCAAAAATCAATGAATATTGTAAATGCACAAACAGTAATTTCTCCGCATTGCAAGGTGCAATTCTGAAATTTTTTGCTTTTTCCTGCTCCTCTTAGCATGATAAAGAAGATTCAAAGAGAGTGAGATGCCAGCTCCTTTCATTCAGTCAGTAGCTTCAATCATTTCTGGATGTTTTTCAATGGCAAAAATCAATGAATATTGTAAATGCACAAACAGTAATTTCTCCGCATTGCAAGGTGCAATTCTGAAATTTTTTGCTTTTTCCTGCTCCTCTTAGCATGATAAAGAAGATTCAAAGAGAGTGAGATGCCAGCTCCTTTCCTTCAGTCAGTAGCTTCAATCATTTCTGGTATATGAATAACATGATGTTTTTCAATGGCAAAAATCAATGAATTTTGTAAATGCACAAACAGTAATTTCTCCGCATTGCAAGGCGCAATTCTGAAATTTTTTGCTTTTTCCTGCTCCTCTTAGCATGATAAAGAAGATTCAAAGAGAGTGAGATGCCAGCTCCTTTCATTCAGTCAGTAGCTTCAATCATTTCTGGACATTTTTCAATGGCAAAAATCAATGAATATTGTAAATGCACAAACAGTAATTTCTCCGCATTGCAAGGTGCAATTCTGAAATTTTTTGCTTTTTCCTGCTCCTCTTAGCATGATAAAGAAGATTCAAAGAGAGTGAGATGCCAGCTCCTTTCATTCAGTCAGTAGCTTCAATCCTTTCTGGACGTTTTTCAATGGCAAAAATCAATGAATATTGTAAATGCACAAACAGTAATTTCTCCGCATTGCAAGGTGCAATTCTGAAATTTTTTGCTTTTTCCTGCTCCTCTTAGCATGATAAAGAAGATTCAAAGAGAGTGAGATGCCAGCTCCTTTCATTCAGTCAGTACCTTCAATCATTTCTGGACGTTTTTCAATGGCAAAAATCAATGAATATTGTAAATGCACAAACAGTAATTTCTCCGCATTGCAAGGTGCAATTCTGAAATTTTTTGCTTTTTCCTGCTCCTCTTAGCATGATAAAGAAGATTCAAAGAGAGTGAGATGCCAGCTCCTTTCATTCAGTCAGTAGCTTCAATCATTTCTGGACGTTTTTCAATGGCAAAAATCAATGAATATTGTAAATGCACAAACTGTAATTTCTCCGCATTGCAAGGTGCAATTCTGAAATTTTTTGCTTTTTCCTGCTCCCTTTAGCATGATAAAGAAGATTCAAAGAGAGTGAGATGCCAGCTCCTTTCATTCTGTCAGTAGCTTCAATCATTTCTGGTATATGAATAACATGATGTTTTTCAATAGCAAAAATCAATGAATATTGTAAATGCACAAACAGTAATTTCTCCGCATTGCAAGGTGCAATTCTGAAATTTTTTGCTTTTTCCTGCTCCTCTTAGCATGATAAAGAAGATTCAAAGAGAGTGAGATGCCAGCTCCTTTCATTCAGTCAGTAGCTTAAATCATTTCTGGACATTTTTCAATGGCAAAAATCAATGAATATTGTAAATGCACAAACAGTAATTTCTCCGCATTGCAAGGTGCAATTCTGAAATTTTTTGCTTTTTCCTGCTCCTCTTAGCATGATAAACAAGATTCAAAGAGAGTGAGATGCCATCTCCTTTCATTCAGTCAGTAGCTTCAATCATTTCTGGACGTTTTTCAATGGCAAAAATCAATGAATATTGTAAATGCACAAACAGTAATTTCTCCGCATTGCAAGGTGCAATTCTGAAATTTTTTGCTTTTTCCTGCTCCTCTTAGCATGATAAAGAAGATTCAAAGAGAGTGAGATGCCAGCTCCTTTCATTCAGTCAGTAGCTTCAATCATTTCTGGTATATGAATAACATGAAGTTTTTCAATGGCAAAAATCAATGAATATTGTAAATGCACAAACAGTAATTTCTCCGCATTGCAAGGTGCAATTCTGAAATTTTTTGCTTTTTCCTGCTCCTCTTAGCATGATAAAGAAGATTCAAAGAGAGTGAGATGCCAGCTCCTTTCATTCAGTCAGTAGCTTCAATCATTTCTGGACGTTTTTCAATGGCAAAAATCAATGAATATTGTAAATGCACAAACAGTAATTTCTCCGCATTGCAAGGTGCAATTCTGAAATTTTTTGCTTTTTCCTGCTCCTCTTAGCATGATAAACAAGATTCAAAGAGAGTGAGATGCCAGCTCCTTTCATTCAGTCTGTAGCTTCAATCATTTCTGGACGTTTTTCAATGGCAAAAATCATTGAATATTGTAAATGCACAAACAGTAATTTCTCCGCATTGCAAGGTGCAATTCTGAAATTTTTTACTTTTTCCTGCTCCTCTTAGCATGATAAAGAAGATTCAAAGAGAGTGAGATGCCAGCTCCTTTCATTCAGTCAGTAGCTTCAATCATTTCTGGTATATGAATAACATGATGTTTTTCAATCGCAAAAATCAATGAATATTGTAAATGCACAAACAGTAATTTCTCCGCATTGCAAGGTGCAATTCTGAAATTTTTTGCTTTTTCCTGCTCCTCTTAGCATGATAAAGAAGATTCAAAGAGAGTGAGATGCCAGCTCCTTTCATTCAGTCAGTAGCTACAATCATTTCTGGATGTTTTTCAATGGCAAAAATCAATGAATATTGTAAATGCACAAACAGTAATTTCTCCGCATTGCAAGGTGCAATTCTGAAATTTTTTGCTTTTTCCTGCTCCTCTTAGCATGATAAAGAAGATTCAAAGAGAGTGAGATGCCAGCTCCTTTCCTTCTGTCAGTAGCTTCAATCATTTCTGGTATATGAATAACATGATGTTTTTCAATGGCAAAAATCAATGAATTTTGTAAATGCACAAACAGTAATTTCTCCGCATTGCAAGGCGCAATTCTGAAATTTTTTGCTTTTTCCTGCTCCTCTTAGCATGATAAAGAAGATTCAAAGAGAGTGAGATGCCAGCTCCTTTCATTCAGTCAGTAGCTTCAATCATTTCTGGACATTTTGCAATGGCAAAAATCAATGAATATTGTAAATGCACAAACAGTAATTTCTCCGCATTGCAAGGTGCAATTCTGAAATTTTTTGCTTTTTCCTGCTCCTCTTAGCATGATAAAGAAGATTCAAAGAGAGTGAGATGCCAGCTCCTTTCATTCAGTCAGTAGCTTCAATCATTTCTGGACGTTTTTCAATGGCAAAAATCAATGAATATTGTAAATGCACAAACAGTAATTTCTCCGCATTGCAAGGTGCAATTCTGAAATTTTTTGCTTTTTCCTGCTCCTCTTAGCATGATAAAGAAGATTCAAAGAGAGTGATATGCCAGCTCCTTTCATTCAGTCAGTACCTTCAATCATTTCTGGACGTTTTTCAATGGCAAAAATCAATGAATATTGTAAATGCACAAACAGTAATTTCTCCGCATTGCAAGGTGCAATTCTGAAATTTTTTGCTTTTTCCTGCTCCTCTTAGCATGATAAAGAAGATTCAAAGAGAGTGAGATGCCAGCTCCTTTCATTCAGTCAGTAGCTTCAATCATTTCTGGACGTTTTTCAATGGCAAAAATCAATGAATATTGTAAATGCACAAACTGTAATTTCTCCGCATTGCAAGGTGCAATTCTGAAATTTTTTGCTTTTTCCTGCTCCTCTTAGCATGATAAAGAAGATTCAAAGAGAGTGAGATGCCAGCTCCTTTCATTCAGTCAGTAGCTTCAATCATTTCTGGTATATGAATAACATGATGTTTTTCAATAGCAAAAATCAATGAATATTGTAAATGCACAAACAGTAATTTCTCCGCATTGCAAGGTGCAATTCTGAAATTTTTTGCTTTTTCCTGCTCCTCTTAGCATGATAAAGAAGATTCAAAGAGAGTGAGATGCCAGCTCCTTTCATTCAGTCAGTAGCTTCAATCATTTCTGGACGTTTTTCAATGGCAAAAATCATTGAATATTGTAAATGCACAAACAGTAATTTCTCCGCATTGCAAGGTGAAATTCTGAAATTTTTTACTTTTTCCTGCTCCTCTTAGCATGATAAAGAAGATTCAAAGAGAGTGAGATGCCAGCTCCTTTCATTCAGTCAGTAGCTTCAATCATTTCTGGTATATGAATAACATGATGTTTTTCAATCGCAAAAATCAATGAATATTGTAAATGCACAAACAGTAATTTCTCCGCATTGCAAGGTGCAATTCTGAAATTTTTTGCTTTTTCCTGCTCCTCTTAGCATGATAAAGAAGATTCAAAGAGAGTGAGATGCCAGCTCCTTTCATTCAGTCAGTAGCTACAATCATTTCTGGATGTTTTTCAATGGCAAAAATCAATGAATATTGTAAATGCACAAACAGTAATTTCTCCGCATTGCAAGGTGCAATTCTGAAATTTTTTGCTTTTTCCTGCTCCTCTTAGCATGATAAAGAAGATTCAAAGAGAGTGAGATGCCAGCTCCTTTCCTTCAGTCAGTAGCTTCAATCATTTCTGGTATATGAATAACATGATGTTTTTCAATGGCAAAAATCAATGAATTTTGTAAATGCACAAACAGTAATTTCTCCGCATTGCAAGGCGCAATTCTGAAATTTTTTGCTTTTTCCTGCTCCTCTTAGCATGATAAAGAAGATTCAAAGAGAGTGAGATGCCAGCTCCTTTCATTCAGTCAGTAGCTTCAATCATTTCTGGACATTTTTCAATGGCAAAAATCAATGAATATTGTAAATGCACAAACAGTAATTTCTCCGCATTGCAAGGTGCAATTCTGAAATTTTTTGCTTTTTCCTGCTCCTCTTAGCATGATAAAGAAGATTCAAAGAGAGTGATATGCCAGCTCCTTTCATTCAGTCAGTACCTTCAATCATTTCTGGACGTTTTTCAATGGCAAAAATCAATGAATATTGTAAATGCACAAACAGTAATTTCTCCGCATTGCAAGGTGCAATTCTGAAATTTTTTGCTTTTTCCTGCTCCTCTTAGCATGATAAAGAAGATTCAAAGAGAGTGAGATGCCAGCTCCTTTCATTCAGTCAGTAGCTTCAATCATTTCTGGACGTTTTTCAATGGCAAAAATCAATGAATATTGTAAATGCACAAACTGTAATTTCTCCGCATTGCAAGGTGCAATTCTGAAATTTTTTGCTTTTTCCTGCTCCTCTTAGCATGATAAAGAAGATTCAAAGAGAGTGAGATGCCAGCTCCTTTCATTCAGTCAGTAGCTTCAATCATTTCTGGTATATGAATAACATGATGTTTTTCAATAGCAAAAATCAATGAATATTGTAAATGCACAAACAGTAATTTCTCCGCATTGCAAGGTGCAATTCTGAAATTTTTTGCTTTTTCCTGCTCCTTTTAGCATGATAAAGAAGATTCAAAGAGAGTGAGATGCCAGCTCCTTTCATTCAGTCAGTAGCTTCAATCATTTCTGGACGTTTTTCAATGGCAAAAATCAATGAATATTGTAAATGCACAAACAGTAATTTCTCCACATTGCAAGGTGCAATTCTGAAATTTTTTGCTTTTTCCTGCTCCTCTTAGCATGATAAACAAGATTCAAAGAGAGTGAGATGCCAGCTCCTTTCATTCAGTCAGTAGCTTAAATCATTTCTGGACGTTTTTCAATGGCAAAAATCATTGAATATTGTAAATGCACAAACAGTAATTTCTCCGCATTGCAAGGTGCAATTCTGAAATTTTTTACTTTTTCCTGCTCCTCTTAGCATGATAAAGAAGATTCAAAGAGAGTGAGATGCCAGCTCCTTTCATTCAGTCAGTAGCTTCAATCATTTCTGGACGTTTTTCAATGGCAAAAATCAATGAATATTGTAAATGCACAAACAGTAATTTCTCCGCATTGCAAGGTGCAATTCTGAAATTTTTTGCTTTTTCCTGCTCCTCTTAGCATGATAAAGAAGATTCAAAGAGAGTGAGATGCCAGCTCCTTTCCTTCAGTCAGTAGCTTCAATCATTTCTGGTATATGAATAACATGATGTTTTTCAATGGCAAAAATCAATGAATTTTGTAAATGCACAAACAGTAATTTCTCCGCATTGCAAGGCGCAATTCTGAAATTTTTTGCTTTTTCCTGCTCCTCTTAGCATGATAAAGAAGATTCAAAGAGAGTGAGATGCCAGCTCCTTTCATTCAGTCAGTAGCTTCAATCATTTCTGGACATTTTTCAATGGCAAAAATCAATGAATATTGTAAATGCACAAACAGTAATTTCTCCGCATTGCAAGGTGCAATTCTGAAATTTTTTGCTTTTTCCTGCTCCTCTTAGCATGATAAAGAAGATTCAAAGAGAGTGAGATGCCAGCTCCTTTCATTCAGTCAGTAGCTTCAATCATTTCTGGACGTTTTTCAATGGCAAAAATCAATGAATATTGTAAATGCACAAACAGTAATTTCTCCGCATTGCAAGGTGCAATTCTGAAATTTTTTGCTTTTTCCTGCTCCTCTTAGCATGATAAAGAAGATTCAAAGAGAGTGAGGTGCCAGCTCCTTTCATTCAGTCAGGAGCTTCAAACATTTCTGGTATATGAATAACATGTTTTTCAATGGCAAAAATCAATGAATATTGTAAATGCACAAACAGTAATTTCTCCGCATTGCAAGGTGCAATTCTGAAATTTTTTGCTTTTTCCTGCTCCTCTTAGCATGATAAAGAAGATTCAAAGAGAGTGAGATGCCAGCTCCTTTCATTCAGTCAGTAGCTTCAATCATTTCTGGACGTTTTTCAATGGCAAAAATCAATGAATATTGTAAATGCACAAACTGTAATTTCTCCGCATTGCAAGGTGCAATTCTGAAATTTTTTGCTTTTTCCTGCTCCTCTTAGCATGATAAAGAAGATTCAAAGAGAGTGAGATGCCAGCTCCTTTCATTCAGTCAGTAGCTTCAATCATTTCTGGACGTTTTTCAATGGCAAAAATCAACGAATATTGTAAATGCACAAACAGTAATTTCTCCGCATTGCAAGGTGCAATTCTGAAATTTTTTGCTTTTTCCTGCTCCTCTTAGCATGATAAAGAAGATTCAAAGAGAGTGAGATGCCAGCTCCTTTCATTCAGTCAGTAGCTTCAATCATTTCTGGACGTTTTTCAATGGCAAAAATCAATGAATATTGTAAATGCACAAACTGTAATTTCTCTGCATTGCAAGGTGCAATTCTGAAATTTTTTGCTTTTTCCTGCTCCTCTTAGCATGATAAAGAAGATTCAAAGAGAGTGAGATGCCAGCTCCTTTCATTCAGTCAGTAGCTTCAATCATTTCTGGACGTTTTTCAATGGCAAAAATCAATGAATATTGTAAATGCACAAACAGTAATTTCTCCGCATTGCAAGGTGCAATTCTGAAATTTTTTGCTTTTTCCTGCTCCTCTTAGCATGATAAAGAAGATTCAAAGAGAGAGAGATGCCAGCTCCTTTCATTCAGTCAGTACCTTCAATCATTTCTGGACGTTTTTCAATGGCAAAAATCAATGAATATTGTAAATGCACAAACAGTAATTTCTCCGCATTGCAAGGTGCAATTCTGAAATTTTTTGCTTTTTCCTGCTCCTCTTAGCATGATAAAGAAGATTCAAAGAGAGTGAGATGCCAGCTCCTTTCATTCAGTCAGTAGCTTCAAACATTTCTGGTATATGAATAACATGATGTTTTTCAATGGCAAAAATCAATGAATATTGTAAATGCACAAACAGTAATTTCTCCGCATTGCAAGGTGCAAGTCTGAAATTTTTTGCTTTTTCCTGCTCCTCTTAGCATGATAAAGAAGATTCAAAGAGAGTGAGATGCCAGCTCCTTTCATTCAGTCAGTAGCTTCAAACATTTCTGGTATATGAATAACATGATGTTTTTCAATGGCAAAAATCAATGAATATTGTAAATGCACAAACAGTAATTTCTCCGCATTGCAAGGTGCAAGTCTGAAATTTTTTGCTTTATCCTGCTCCGCTTAGCATGATAAAGAAGATTCAAAGAGAAAGAGATGCCAGCTCCTTTCATTCAGTCAGTAGCTTCAATCATTTCTGGTATATGAATAACATGATGTTTTTCAATGGCAAAAATCAATGAATATTGTAAATGCACAAACAGTAATTTCTCCGCATTGCAAGGTGCAATTCTGAAATTTTTTGCTTTTTCCTGCTCCTCTTAGCATGATAAAGAAGATTCAAAGAGAGTGAGATGCCAGCTCCTTTCATTCAGTCAGTAGCTTCAATCATTTCTGGACGTTTTTCAATGGCAAAAATCATTGAATATTGTAAATGCACAAACAGTAATTTCTCCGCATTGCAAGGTGCAATTCTGAAATTTTTTACTTTTTCCTGCTCCTCTTAGCATGATAAAGAAGATTCAAAGAGAGTGAGATGCCAGCTCCTTTCATTCAGTCAGTAGCTTCAATCATTTCTGGACGTTTTTCAATGGCAAAAATCAATGAATATTGTAAATGCACAAACAGTAATTTCTCCGCATTGCAAGGTGCAATTCTGAAATTTTTTGCTTTTTCCTGCTCCTCTTAGCATGATAAAGAAGATTCAAAGAGAGTGAGATGCCAGCTCCTTTCCTTCAGTCAGTAGCTTCAATCATTTCTGGTATATGAATAACATGATGTTTTTCAATGGCAAAAATCAATGAATTTTGTAAATGCACAAACAGTAATTTCTCCGCATTGCAAGGCGCAATTCTGAAATTTTTTGCTTTTTCCTGCTCCTCTTAGCATGATAAAGAAGATTCAAAGAGAGTGAGATGCCAGCTCCTTTCATTCAGTCAGTAGCTTCAATCATTTCTGGACATTTTTCAATGGCAAAAATCAATGAATATTGTAAATGCACAAACAGTAATTTCTCCGCATTGCAAGGTGCAATTCTGAAATTTTTTGCTTTTTCCTGCTCCTCTTAGCATGATAAAGAAGATTCAAAGAGAGTGAGATGCCAGCTCCTTTCATTCAGTCAGTAGCTTCAATCATTTCTGGACGTTTTTCAATGGCAAAAATCAATGAATATTGTAAATGCACAAACAGTAATTTCTCCGCATTGCAAGGTGCAATTCTGAAATTTTTTGCTTTTTCCTGCTCCTCTTAGCATGATAAAGAAGATTCAAAGAGAGTGAGGTGCCAGCTCCTTTCATTCAGTCAGGAGCTTCAAACATTTCTGGTATATGAATAACATGTTTTTCAATGGCAAAAATCAATGAATATTGTAAATGCACAAACAGTAATTTCTCCGCATTGCAAGGTGCAATTCTGAAATTTTTTGCTTTTTCCTGCTCCTCTTAGCATGATAAAGAAGATTCAAAGAGAGTGAGATGCCAGCTCCTTTCATTCAGTCAGTAGCTTCAATCATTTCTGGACGTTTTTCAATGGCAAAAATCAATGAATATTGTAAATGCACAAACTGTAATTTCTCCGCATTGCAAGGTGCAATTCTGAAATTTTTTGCTTTTTCCTGCTCCTCTTAGCATGATAAAGAAGATTCAAAGAGAGTGAGATGCCAGCTCCTTTCATTCAGTCAGTAGCTTCAATCATTTCTGGACGTTTTTCAATGGCAAAAATCAACGAATATTGTAAATGCACAAACAGTAATTTCTCCGCATTGCAAGGTGCAATTCTGAAATTTTTTGCTTTTTCCTGCTCCTCTTAGCATGATAAAGAAGATTCAAAGAGAGTGAGATGCCAGCTCCTTTCATTCAGTCAGTAGCTTCAATCATTTCTGGACGTTTTTCAATGGCAAAAATCAATGAATATTGTAAATGCACAAACTGTAATTTCTCCGCATTGCAAGGTGCAATTCTGAAATTTTTTGCTTTTTCCTGCTCCTCTTAGCATGATAAAGAAGATTCAAAGAGAGTGAGATGCCAGCTCCTTTCATTCAGTCAGTAGCTTCAATCATTTCTGGACGTTTTTCAATGGCAAAAATCAATGAATATTGTAAATGCACAAACAGTAATTTCTCCGCATTGCAAGGTGCAATTCTGAAATTTTTTGCTTTTTCCTGCTCCTCTTAGCATGATAAAGAAGATTCAAAGAGAGTGAGATGCCAGCTCCTTTCATTCAGTCAGTACCTTCAATCATTTCTGGACGTTTTTCAATGGCAAAAATCAATGAATATTGTAAATGCACAAACAGTAATTTCTCCGCATTGCAAGGTGCAATTCTGAAATTTTTTGCTTTTTCCTGCTCCTCTTAGCATGATAAAGAAGATTCAAAGAGAGTGAGATGCCAGCTCCTTTCATTCAGTCAGTAGCTTCAAACATTTCTGGTATATGAATAACATGATGTTTTTCAATGGCAAAAATCAATGAATATTGTAAATGCACAAACAGTAATTTCTCCGCATTGCAAGGTGCAAGTCTGAAATTTTTTGCTTTTTCCTGCTCCTCTTAGCATGATAAAGAAGATTCAAAGAGAGTGAGATGCCAGCTCCTTTCATTCAGTCAGTAGCTTCAAACATTTCTGGTATATGAATAACATGATGTTTTTCAATGGCAAAAATCAATGAATATTGTAAATGCACAAACAGTAATTTCTCCGCATTGCAAGGTGCAAGTCTGAAATTTTTTGCTTTATCCTGCTCCGCTTAGCATGATAAAGAAGATTCAAAGAGAGTGAGATGCCAGCTCCTTTCATTCAGTCAGTAGCTTCAATCATTTCTGGTATATGAATAACATGATGTTTTTCAATGGCAAAAATCAATGAATATTGTAAATGCACAAACAGTAATTTCTCCGCATTGCAAGGTGCAATTCTGAAATTTTTTGCTTTTTCCTGCTCCACTTAGCATGATAAAGAAGATTCAAAGAGAGTGAGATGCCAGCTCCTTTCATTCAGTCAGTAGCTTCAATCATTTCTGGACGTTTTTCAATGGCAAAAATCAATGAATATTGTAAATGCACAAACAGTAATTTCTCCGCATTGCAAGGTGCAATTCTGAAATTTTTTGCTTTTTCCTGCTCCTCTTAGCATGATGAAGAAGATTCAAAGAGAGTGAGATGCCAGCTCCTTTCATTCAGTCAGTAGCTTCAATAATTTCTGGACGTTTTTCAATGGCAAAAATCAATGAATATTGTAAATGCACAAACAGTAATTTCTCCGCATTGCAAGGTGCAATTCTGAAATTTTTTACTTTTTCCTGCTCCTCTTAGCATGATAAAGAAGATTCAAAGAGTGTGAGATGCCAGCTCCTTTCATTCAGTCAGTAGCTTCAAACATTTCTGGGATATGAATAACATGATGTTTTTCAATGGCAAAAATCAATGAATATTGTAAATGCACAAACAGTAATTTCTCCGCATTGCAAGGTGCAATTCTGAAATTTTTTGCTTTTTCCTGCTCCTCTTAGCATGATAAAGAAGATTCAAAGAGAGTGAGATGCCAGCTCCTTTCATTCAGTCAGTAGCTTCAATCATTTCTGGACGTTTTTCAATGGCAAAAATCAATGAATATTGTAAATGCACAAACAGTAATTTCTCCGCATTGCAAGGTGCAATTCTGAAATTTTTTGCTTTTTCCTGCTCCTCTTAGCATGATAAAGAAGATTCAAAGAGAGTGAGATGCCAGCTCCTTTCATTCAGTCAGTAGCTTCAATCATTTCTGGACGTTTTTCAATGGCAAAAATCAATGAATATTGTAAATGCACAAACAGTAATTTCTCCGCATTGCAAGGTGCAATTCTGAAATTTTTTGCTTTTTCCTGCTCCTCTTAGCATGATAAAGAAGATTCAAAGAGAGTGAGATGCCAGCTCCTTTCATTCAGTCAGTAGCTTCAATCATTTCTGGTATATGAATAACATGATGTTTTTCAATGGCAAAAATCAATGAATATTGTAAATGCACAAACAGTAATTTCTCCGCATTGCAAGTTGCAATTCTGAAATTTTTTGCTTTTTCCTGCTCCTCTTAGCATGATAAAGAAGATTCAAAGAGAGTGAGATGCCAGCTCCTTTCATTCAGTCAGTAGCTTCAATCATTTCTGGACGTTTTTCAATGGCAAAAATCAATGAATATTGTAAATGCACAAACAGTAATTTCTCCGCATTGCAAGGTGCAATTCTGAAATTTTTTGCTTTTTCCTGCTCCTCTTAGCATGATAAAGAAGATTCAAAGAGAGTGAGATGCCAGCTCCTTTCATTCAGTCAGTAGCTTCAATCATTTCTGGACGTTTTTCAATGGCAAAAATCAATGAATATTGTAAATGCACAAACAGTAATTCCTCCGCATTGCAAGGTGCAATTCTGAAATTTTTTGCTTTTTCCTGCTCCTCTTAGCATGATAAAGAAGATTCAAAGAGAGTGAGATGCCAGCTCCTTTCATTCAGTCAGTAGCTTCAATCATTTCTGGTATATGAATAACATGATGTTTTTCAATGGCAAAAATCAATGAATATTGTAAATGCACAAACAGTAATTTCTCCGCATTGCAAGGTGCAATTCTGAAATTTTTTGCTTTTTCCTGCTCCTCTTAGCATGATAAAGAAGATTCAAAGAGAGTGAGATGCCAGCTCATTTCATTCAGTCAGTAGCTTCAATCATTTCTGGACGTTTTTCAATGGCAAAAATCAATGAATATTGTAAATGCACAAACAGTAATTTCTCCGCATTGCAAGGTGCAATTCTGAAATTTTTTGCTTTTTCCTGCTCCTCTTAGCATGATAAAGAAGATTCAAAGAGAGTGAGATGCCAGCTCCTTTCATTCAGTCAGTAGCTTCAAACATTTCTGGTATAAACATTTCTGGACGTTTTTCAATGGCAAAAATCAATGAATATTGTAAATGCACAAACAGTAATATCTCCACATTGCAAGGTGCAATTCTGAAATTTTTTGCTTTTTCCTGCTAATCCTAGCATGATAAAGAAGATTCAAATAGAGTGAGATGCCAGCTCCTTTCATTCAGTCAGTAGCTTCAAACATTTCTGGACGTTTTTCAATGGCAAAAATCAATGAATATTGTAAATGCACAAACAGTAATATCTCCACATTGCAAGGTGCAATTCTGAAATTTTTTGCTTTTTCCTGCTAATCCTAGCATGATAAAGAAGATTCAAAGAGAGTGAGATGCCAGCTCCTTTCATTCAGTCAGTAGCTTCAAACATTTCTGGACGTTTTTCAATGGCATAAATCAATGAATATTGTAAATGCACAAACAGTAATATCTCCACATTGCAAGGTGCAATTCTGAAATTTTTTGCTTTTTCCTGCTACTCCTAGCATGATAAAGAAGATTCAAAGAGAGTGAGATGCCTGCTCCTTTCATTCAGTCAGTAGCTTCAAACATTTCTGGACGTTTTTCAATGGCAAAAATCAATGAATATTGTAAATGCACAAACAGTAATATCTCCACATTGCAAGGTGCAAGTCTGAAATTTTTTGCTTTTTCCTGCTAATCCTAGCATGATAAAGAAGATTTAAAGAGAGTAAGATGCCAGCTCCTTTCATTCAGTCAGTAGCTTCAAACATTTCTGGACGTTTTTCAATGGCAAAAATCAATGAATATTGTAAATGCACAAACAGTAATTTCTCCGCATTCCAAGGTGCAATTCTGAAATTTTTTGCTTTTTCCTGCTCCTCTTAGCATGATAAAGAAGATTCAAAGAGAGTGAGATGCCAGCTCCTTTCATTCAGTCAGTAGCTTCAATCATTTCTGGACATTTTTCAATGGCAAAAATCAATGAATATTGTAAATGCACAAACAGTAATTTCTCCGCATTGTAAGGTGCAATTCTGAAATTTTTTGCTTTTTCCTGCTCCTCTTAGCATGATAAAGAAGATTCAAAGATAGTGAGATGCCAGCTTCTTTCATTCAGTCAGTAGCTTCAAACATTTCTGGTATATGAATAACATGATGTTTTTCAATGGCAAAAATCAATGAATATTGTAAATGCACAAACAGTAATTTCTCCGCATTGCAAGTTGCAATTCTGAAATTTTTTGCTTTTTCCTGCTCCTCTTAGCATGATAAAGAAGATTCAAAGAGAGTGAGATGCCAGCTCCTTTCATTCAGTCAGTAGCTTCAATCATTTCTGGACGTTTTTCAATGGCAAAAATCAATGAATATTGTAAATGCACAAACAGTAATTTCTCCGCATTGCAAGGTGCAATTCTGAAATTTTTTGCTTTTTCCTGCTCCTCTTAGCATGATAAAGAAGATTCAAAGAGAGTGAGATGCCAGCTCCTTTCATTCAGTCAGTAGCTTCAATCATTTCTGGACGTTTTTCAATGGCAAAAATCAATGAATATTGTAAATGCACAAACAGTAATTTCTCCGCATTGCAAGTTGCAATTCTGAAATTTTTTGCTTTTTCCTGCTTCTCTTACCATGATAAAGAAGATTCAAAGAGAGTGAGATGCCAGCTCCTTTCATTCAGTCAGTAGCTTCAATCATTTCTGGACGTTTTTCAATGGCAAAAATCAATGAATATTGTAAATGCACAAACAGTAATTTCTCCGCATTGCAAGGTGCAATTCTGAAATTTTTTGCTTTTTCCTGCTCCTCTTAGCATGATAAAGAAGATTCAAAAAGAGTGAGATGCCAGCTCCTTTCATTCAGTCAGTAGCTTCAATCATTTCTGGACGTTTTTCAATGGCAAAAATCAATGAATATTGTAAATGCACAAACAGTAATTTCTCCGCATTGCAAGGTGCAATTCTGAAATTTTTTGCTTTTTCCTGCTCCTCTTAGCATGATAAAGAAGATTCAAAGAGAGTGAGATGCCAGCTCCTTTCATTCAGTCAGTAGCTTCAATCATTTCTGGTATATGAATAACATGATGTTTTTCAATGGCAAAAATCAATGAATATTGTAAATGCACAAACAGTAATTTCTCCGCATTGCAAGGTGCAATTCTGAAATTTTTTGCTTTTTCCTGCTCCTCTTAGCATGATAAAGAAGATTCAAAGAGAGTGAGATGCCAGCTCCTTTCATTCAGTCAGTAGCTTCAATCATTTCTGGACGTTTTTCAATGGCAAAAATCAATGAATATTGTAAATGCACAAACAGTAATTTCTCCGCATTGCAAGGTGCAATTCTGAAATTTTTTGCTTTTTCCTGCTCCTCTTAACATCATAAAGAAGATTCAAAGAGAGTGAGATGCCAGCTCCTTTCATTCAGTCAGTAGCTTCAATCATTTCTGGACGTTTTTCAATGGCAAAAATCAATGAATATTGTAAATGCACAAACAGTAATTTCTCCGCATTGCAAGGTGCAATTCTGAAATTTTTTGCTTTTTCCTGCTCCTCTTAGCATGATAAAGAAGATTCAAAGAGAGTGAGATGCCAGCTCCTTTCATTCAGTCAGTAGCTTCAATTATTTCTGGTATATGAATAACATGATGTTTTTCAATGTCAAAAATCAATGAATATTGTAAATGCACAAACAGTAATTTCTCCGCATTGCAAGGTGCAATTCTGAAATTTTTTGCTTTTTCCTGCTCCTCTTAGCATGGTAAAGAAGATTCAAAGAGAGTGAGATGCCAACTCCTTTCATTCAGTCAGTAGCTTCAATCATTTCTGGACGTTTTTCAATGGCAAAAATCAATGAATATTGTAAATGCACAAACAGTAATTTCTCCGCATTGCAAGGTGCAATTCTGAAATTTTTTGCTTTTTCCTGCTCCTCTTAGCATGATAAAGAAGATTCAAAGAGAGTGAGATGCCAGCTCCTTTCATTCAGTCAGTAGCTTCAATCATTTCTGGACGTTTTTCAATGGCAAAAATCAATGAATATTGTAAATGCACAAACAGTAATTTCTCCGCATTGCAAGGTGCAATTCTGAAATTTTTTGCTTTTTCCTGCTCCTCTTAGCATGATAAAGAAGATTCAAAGAGAGTGAGATGCCAGCTCCTTTCATTCAGTCAGTAGCTTCAATCATTTCTGGGTATGAATAACATGATGTTTTTCAATGGCAAAAATCAATGAATATTGTAAATGCACAAACAGTAATTTCTCCGCATTGCAAGGTGCAATTCTGAAATTTTTTGCTTTTTCCTGCTCCTCTTAGCATGATAAAGAAGATTCAAAGAGAGTGAGATGCCAGCTCCTTTCATTCAGTCAGTAGCTTCAATCATTTCTGGACGTTTTTCAATGGCAAAAATCAATGAATATTGTAAATGCACAAACAGTAATTTCTCCGCATTGCAAGGTGCAATTCTGAAATTTTTTGCTTTTTCCTGCTCCTCTTAGCATGATAAAGAAGATTCAAAGAGAGTGAGATGCCAGCTCCTTTCATTCAGTCAGTAGTTTCAATCATTTCTGGACGTTTTTCAATGGCAAAAATCAATGAATATTGTAAATGCACAAACAGTAATTTCTCCGCATTGCAAGGTGCAATTCTGAATTTTTTTGCTTTTTCCTGCTCCTCTTAGCATGATAAAGAAGATTCAAAGAGAGTGAGATGCCAGCTCCTTTCATTCAGTCAGTAGCTTCAAACATTTCTGGTATAAACATTTCTGGACGTTTTTCAATGGCAAAAATCAATGAATATTGTAAATGCACAAACAGTAATATCTCCACATTGCAAGGTGCAATTCTGAAATTTTTTGCTTTTTCCTGCTAATCCTAGCATGATAAAGAAGATTCAAATAGAGTGAGATGCCAGCTCCTTTCATTCAGTCAGTAGCTTCAAACATTTCTGGACGTTTTTCAATGGCAAAAATCAATGAATATTGTAAATGCACAAACAGTAATATCTCCACATTGCAAGGTGCAATTCTGAAATTTTTTGCTTTTTCCTGCTAATCCTAGCATGATAAAGAAGATTCAAAGAGAGTGAAATGCCAGCTCCTTTCATTCAGTCAGTAGCTTCAAACATTTCTGGTATATGAATAACATGATGTTTTTCAATGGCAAAAATCAATGAATATTGTAAATGCACAAACAGTAATATCTCCACATTGCAAGGTGCAATTCTGAAATTTTTTGCTTTTTCCTGCTAATCCTAGCATGATAAAGAAGATTCAAAGAGAGTGAGATGCCAGCTCCTTTCATTCAGTCAGTAGCTTCAAATATTTCTGGACGTTTTTCAATGGAAAAAATCAATGAATATTGTAAATGCACAAACAGTAATATCTCCACATTGCAAGGTGCAATTCTGAAATTTTTTGCTTTTTCCTGCTACTCCTAGCATGATAAAGAAGATTCAAAGAGAGTGATATGCCAGCTCCTTTCATTCAGTCAGTAGCTTCAAACATTTCTGGACGTTTTTCAATGGCAAAAATCAATGAATATTGTAAATGCACAAACAGTAATATCTCCACATTGCAAGGTGCAATTCTGAAATTTTTTGCTTTTTCCTGCTAATCCTAGCATGATAAAGAAGATTCAAAGAGAGTGAGATGCCAGCTCCTTTCATTCAGTCAGTAGCTTCAAACATTTCTGGACGTTTTTCAATGGCAAAAATCAATGAATATTGTAAATGCACAAACAGTAATATCTCCACATTGCAAGGTGCAATTCTGAAATTTTTTGCTTTTTCCTGCTAATCCTAGCATGATAAAGAAGATTCAAAGAGAGTGAGATGCCAGCTCCTTTCATTCAGTCAGTAGCTTCAATCATTTCTGGTATATGAATAACATGATTTTTTCAATGGCAAAAATCAATGAATATTGTAAATGCACAAACAGTAATTTCTCCGCATTGCAAGGTGCAATTCTGAATTTTTTTGCTTTTTCCTGCTCCTCTTAGCATGATAAAGAAGATTCAAAGAGAGTGAGATGCCAGCTCCTTTCATTCAGTCAGTAGCTTCAAACATTTCTGGTATAAACATTTCTGGACGTTTTTCAATGGCAAAAATCAATGAATATTGTAAATGCACAAACAGTAATATCTCCACATTGCAAGGTGCAATTCTGAAATTTTTTGCTTTTTCCTGCTAATCCTATCATGATAAAGAAGATTCAAAGAGAGTGAGATGCCAGCTCCTTTCATTCAGTCAGTAGCTTCAAACATTTCTGGACGTGTTTCAATGGCAAAAATCAATGAATATTGTAAATGCACAAACAGTAATTTCTCCGCATTGCAAGGTGCAATTCTGAATTTTTTTGCTTTTTCCTGCTCCTCTTAGCATAATAAAGAAGATTCAAAGAGAGTGAGATGCCAGCTCCTTTCATTCAGTCAGTGGCTTCAAACATTTCTGGTATAAACATTTCTGGACGTTTTTCAATGGCAAAAATCAATGAATATTGTAAATGCACAAACAGTAATATCTCCACATTGCAAGGTGCAATTCTGAAATTTTTTGCTTTTTCCTGCTAATCCTAGCATGATAAAGAAGATTCAAATAGAGTGAGATGCCAGCTCCTTTCATTCAGTCAGTAGCTTCAAACATTTCTGGACGTTTTTCAATGGCAAAAATCAATGAATATTGTAAATGCACAAACAGTAATATCTCCACATTGCAAGGTGCAATTCTGAAATTTTTTGCTTTTTCCTGCTAATCCTAGCATGATAAAGAAGATTCAAAGAGAGTGAGATGCCAGCTCCTTTCATTCAGTCAGTAGCTTCAAACATTTCTGGTATATGAATAACATGATGTTTTTCAATGGCAAAAATCAATGAATATTGTAAATGCACAAACAGTAATATCTCCACATTGCAAGGTGCAATTCTGAAATTTTTAGCTTTTTCCTGCTAATCCTAGCATGATAAAGAAGATTCAAAGAGAGTGAGATGCCAGCTCCTTTCATTCAGTCAGTAGCTTCAAACATTTCTGGACGTTTTTCAATGGAAAAAATCAATGAATATTGTAAATGCACAAACTGTAATATCTCCACATTGCAAGGTGCAATTCTGAAATTTTTTGCTTTTTCCTGCTACTCCTAGCATGATAAAGAAGATTCAAAGAGAGTGAGATGCCAGCTCCTTTCATTCAGTCAGTAGCTTCAAACATTTCTGGACGTTTTTCAATGGCAAAAATCAATGAATATTGTAAATGCACAAACAGTAATATCTCCACATTGCAAGGTGCAATTCTGAAATTTTTTGCTTTTTCCTGCTAATCCTAGCATGATAAAGAAGATTCAAAGAGAGTGAGATGCCAGCTCCTTTCATTCAGTCAGTAGCTTCAAACATTTCTGGACGTTTTTCAATGGCAAAAATCAATGAATATTGTAAATGCACAAACAGTAATATCTCCACATTTCAAGGTGCAATTCTGAAATTTTTTGCTTTTTCCTGCTAATCCTAGCATGATAAAGAAGATTCAAAGAGAGTGAGATGCCAGCTCCTTTCATTCAGTGAGTAGCTTCAATCATTTCTGGTATATGAATAACATGATGTTTTTCAATGGCAAAAATCAATGAATATTGTAAATGCACAAACAGTAATTTCTCCGCATTGCAAGGTGCAATTCTGAAATTTTTTGCTTTTTCCTGCTCCTCTTAGCATGATAAATAAGATTCAAAGAGAGTGAGATGCCAGCTCCTTTCATTCAGTCAGTAGCTTCAAACATTTCTGGTATAAACATTTCTGGACGTTTTTCAATGGCAAAAATCAATGAATATTGTAAATGCACAAACAGTAATATCTCCACATTGCAAGGTGCAATTCTGAAATTTTTTGCTTTTTCCTGCTAATCCTATCATGATAAAGAAGATTCAAAGAGAGTGAGATGCCAGCTCCTTTCATTCAGTCAGTAGCTTCAAACATTTCTGGACGTGTTTCAATGGCAAAAATCAATAAATATTGTAAATGCACAAACAGTAATTTCTCCGCATTGCAAGATGCAATTCTGAAATTTTTTGCTTTTTCCTGCTCCTCTTAGCATGATAAAGAAGATTCAAAGAGAGTGAGATGCCAGCTCCTTTCATTCAGTCAGTAGCTTCAATCATTTCTGGACGTTTTTCAATGGCAAAAATCAATGAATATTGTAAATGCACAAGCAGTAATTTCTCCGCATTGCAAGGTGCAATTCTGAAATTTTTTGCTTTTTCCTGCTCCTCTTAGCATGATAAAGAAGATTCAAAGAGAGTGAGATGCCAGCTCCTTTCATTCAGTCAGTGGCTTCAATCATTTCTGGATGTTTTTCAATGGCAAAAATCAATGAATATTGTAAATGCACAAACAGTAATTTCTCCGCATTGCAAGATGCAATTCTGAAATTTTTTGCTTTTTCCTGCTCCTCTTAGCATGAAAAAGAAGATTCAAAGAGAGTGAGATGCCAGCTCCTTTCATTCAGTCAGTAGCTTCAATCATTTCTGGTATATGAATAACATGATGTTTTTCAATGGCAAAAATCAATGAATATTGTAAATGCACAAACAGTAATTTCTCCGCATTGCAAGGTGCAATTCTGAATTTTTTTGCTTTTTCCTGCTCCTCTTAGCATGATAAAGAAGATTCAAAGAGAGTGAGATGCCAGCTCCTTTCATTCAGTCAGTAGCTTCAATCATTTCTGGACGTTTTTCAATGGCAAAAATCAATGAATATTGTAAATGCACAAACAGTAATTTCTCCGCATTGCAAGGTGCAATTCTGAAATTTTTTGCTTTTTCCTGCTCCTCTTAGCATGATAAAGAAGATTCAAAGAGAGTGAGATGCCAGCTCCTTTCATTCAGTCAGTAGCTTCAATCATTTCTGGACGTTTTTCAATGGCAAAAATCAATGAATATTGTAAATGCACAAACAGTAATTTCTCCGCATTGCAAGGTGCAATTCTGAAATTTTTTGCTTTTTCCTGCTCCTCTTAGCATGATAAAGAAGATTCAAAGAGAGTGAGATGCCAGCTCCTTTCATTCAGTCAGTAGCTTCAAACATTTCTGGTATATGAATAACATGATGTTTTTCAATGGCAAAAATCAATGAATATTGTAAATGCACAAACAGTAATTTCACCGCATTGCAAGGTGCAATTCTGAAATTTTTTGCTTTTTCCTGCTCCTCTTAGCATGATAAAGAAGATTCAAAGAGAGTGAGATGCCAGCTCCTTTCATTCAGTCAGTAGCTTCAATCATTTCTGGACGTTTTTCAATGGCAAAAATCAATGAATATTGTAAATGCACAAACAGTAATTTCTCCGCATTGCAAGGTTTCAGAATTGCACCTTGCAATGTGGAGATCTTACTGTTTGTGCATTTACAGTATTCATTGATTTTTGCCATTGAAAAACGTCCAGAAATGTTTGAAGCTACTGACTGAATGAAGGGAGCTGGCATCTCACTCACTTTGAATGTTCTTTATCATGCTAGGATTAGCAGGAAAAAGCAAAAAATTTCAGAATTGCACCTTGCAATGTGGAGATATTACTGTTTGTGCATTTACAATATTCATTGATTTTTGCCATTGAAAAACATCATGTTATTCATATACCAGAAATGTTTGAAGCTACTGACTGAATGAAAGGATTTGGCATCTCACTATCTTTGAATCTTCTTTATCATGCTAGGATTAGCAGGAAAAAGCAAAAAATTTCAGAATTGCACCTTGCAATGTTTAGATATTACTGTTTGTGCATTTACAATATTCATTGATTTTTGCCATTGAAAAACGTCCAGAAATGTTTGAAGCTACTGACTGAATGAAAGGAGCTGGCATCTCACTCTATTTGAATCTTCTTTATCATGCTAGGATTAGCAGGAAAAAGCAAAAAATTTCAGAATTGCACCTTGCAATGTGGAGATATTACTGTTTGTGCATTTACAATATTCATTGATTTTTGCCATTGAAAAACGTCCAGAAATGTTTGAAGCTACTGACTGAATGAAAGGAGCTGGCATCTCACTCTCTTTGAATCTTCTTTATCATGCTAGGAGTAGCAGGAAAAAGCAAAAAATTTCAGAATTGCACCTTGCAATGTGGAGATATTACTGTTTGTGCATTTACAATATTCATTGATTTTTGCCATTGAAAAACGTCCAGAAATGTTTGAAGCTACTGACTGAATGAAAGGAGCTGGCATCTCACTCTCTTTGAATCTTCTTTATCATGCTAGGATTAGCAGGAAAAAGCAAAAAATTTCAGAATTGCACCTTGCAATGTGGAGATATTACTGTTTGTGCATTTACAATATTCATTGATTTTTGCC
Source organism: Phyllobates terribilis (assembly GCF_046119375.1). Classification (NCBI taxonomy): domain Eukaryota; kingdom Metazoa; phylum Chordata; class Amphibia; order Anura; family Dendrobatidae; genus Phyllobates; species Phyllobates terribilis. Next base: position 342,147 of record NW_027363717.1, read on the forward strand.
ATTGAAAAACATCATGTTATTCATATACCAGAAATGTTTGAGGCTACTGACTGAATGAAAGGACCTGGCATCTCACTCTCTTTGAATCTTCTTTATCATGCTAGGATTAGCAGGAAAAAGCAAAAAATTTCAGAATTGCACCTTGCAATGTGGAGATATTACTGTTTGTGCATTTACAATATTCATTGATTTTTGCCATTGAAAAACGTCCAGAAATGTTTGAAGCTACTGACTGAATGAAAGGAGCTGGCATCTCACTCTATTTGAATATTCTTTATCATGCTAGGATTAGCAGGAAAAAGCAAAAAATTTCAGAATTGCACCTTGCAATGTGGAGATATTACTGTTTGTGCATTTACAATATTCATTGATTTTTGCCAATTGAAAAACGTCCAGAAATGTTTATACCAGAAATGTTTGAAGCTACTGACTGAATGAAAGGAGCTGGCATCTCACTCTCTTTGAATCTTCTTTATCATGCTAAGAGGAGCAGGAAAAAGCAAAAAAATTCAGAATTGCACCTTGCAATGCGGAGAAATTACTGTTTGTGCATTTACAATATTCATTGATTTTTGCCATTGAAAAATGTCCAGAAATGATTGAAGCTACTGACTGAATGAAAGGAGCTGGCATCTCACTCACTTTGAATCTTCTTTATCATGCTAAGAGGAGCAGGAAAAGGCAAAAAATTTCAGAATTGCACCTTGCAATGTGGAGATATTACTGTTTGTGCATTTACAATATTCATTGATTTTTGCCATTGAAAAACGTCCAGAAATGATTGAAGCTACTGACTGAATGAAAGGAGCTGGCATCTCACTCTCTTTGAATCTTCTTTATCATGCTAAGAGGAGCAGGAAAAAGCAAAAAATTTCAGAATTGCACCTTGCAATGTGGAGAAATTACTGTTTGTGCATTTACAATATTCATTGATTTTTGCCATTGAAAAACATCATGTTATTCATACCCAGAAATGATTGAAGCTACTGACTGAATGAAAGGAGCTGGCATCTCACTCTCTTTGAATCTTCTTTATCATGCTAAGAGGAGCAGGAAAAAGCAAAACATTTCAGAATTGCACCTTGCAATGCGGAGAAATTACTGTTTGTGCATTTACAATATTCATTGATTTTTGCCATTGAAAAACGACCAGAAATGATTGAAGCTACTGACTGAATGAAAGGAGCTGGCATCTCACACTCTTTGAATCTTCTTTATCATGCTAAGAGGAGCAGGAAAAAGCAAAAAATTTCAGAATTGCACCTTGCAATGCGGAGAAATTACTGTTTGTGCATTTACAATATTCATTGATTTTTGCCATTGAAAAACGTCCAGAAATGATTGAAGCTACTGACTGAATGAAAGGAGCTGGCATCTCACTCTCTTTGAATCTTCTTTACCATGCTAAGAGGAGCAGGAAAAAGCAAAAAATTTCAGAATTGCACCTTGCAATGCGGAGAAATTACTGTTTGTGCATTTACAATATTCATTGATTTTTGCCATTGAAAAACATCATGTTATTCATATACCAGAAATGATTGAAGCTACTGACTGAATGAAAGGAGCTGGCATCTCACTCTCTTTGAATCTTCTTTATCATGATAGGATTAGCAGGAAAAAGCAAAAAATTTCAGAATTGCACCTTGCAATGTGGAGATATTACTGTTTGCGCATTTACAATATTCATTGATTTTTGCCATTGAAAAACGTCCAGAAATGTTTATACCAGAAATGTTTGAAGCTACTGACTGAATGAAAGGAGCTGGCATCTCACTCTCTTTGAATCTTCTTTATCATGCTAAGAGGAGCAGGAAAAAGCAAAAAAATTCAGAATTGCACCTTGCAATGCGGAGAAATTACTGTTTGTGCATTTACAATATTCATTGATTTTTGCCATTGAAAAATGTCCAGAAATGATTGAAGCTACTGACTGAATGAAAGGAGCTGGCATCTCACTCTCTTTGAATCTTCTTTATCATGCTAAGAGGAGCAGGAAAAAGCAAAAAATTTCAGAATTGCACCTTGCAATGCGGAGAAATTACTGTTTGTGCATTTACAATATTCATTGATTTTTGCCATTGAAAAACGTCCAGAAATGATTGAAGCTACTGACTGAATGAAAGGAGCTGGCATCTCACTCTCTTTGAATCTTCTTTATCATGCTAAGAGGAGCAGGAAAAAGCAAAAAATTTCAGAATTGCACCTTGCAATGTGGAGAAATTACTGTTTGTGCATTTACAATATTCATTGATTTTTGCCATTGAAAAACATCATGTTATTCATACCCAGAAATGATTGAAGCTACTGACTGAATGAAAGGAGCTGGCATCTCACTCTCTTTGAATCTTCTTTATCATGCTAAGAGGAGCAGGAAAAAGCAAAACATTTCAGAATTGCACCTTGCAATGCGGAGAAATTACTGTTTGTGCATTTACAATATTCATTGATTTTTGCCATTGAAAAACGTCCAGAAATGATTGAAGCTACTGACTGAATGAAAGGAGCTGGCATCTCACTCTCTTTGAATCTTCTTTATCATGCTAAGAGGAGCAGGAAAAAGCAAAAAATTTCAGAATTGCACCTTGCAATGCGGAGAAATTACTGTTTGTGCATTTACAATATTCATTGATTTTTGCCATTGAAAAACGTCCAGAAATGATTGAAGCTACTGACTGAATGAAAGGAGCTGGCATCTCACTCTCTTTGAATCTTCTTTACCATGCTAAGAGGAGCAGGAAAAAGCAAAAAATTTCAGAATTGCACCTTGCAATGCGGAGAAATTACTGTTTGTGCATTTACAATATTCATTGATTTTTGCCATTGAAAAACATCATGTTATTCATATACCAGAAATGATTGAAGCTACTGACTGAATGAAAGGAGCTGGCATCTCACTCTCTTTGAATCTTCTTTATCATGCTAAGAGGAGCAGGAAAAAGCAAAAAATTTCAGAATTGCACCTTGCAATGCGGAGAAATTACTGTTTGTGCATTTACAATATTCATTGATTTTTGCCATTGAAAAACGTCCAGAAGTGATTGAAGCTACTGACTGAATGAAAGGAGCTGGCATCTCACTCTCTTTGAATCTTCTTTATCATGCTAAGAGGAGCAGGAAAAAGCAAAAAATTTCAGAATTGCACCTTGCAATGCGGAGAAATTACTGTTTGTGCATTTACAATATTCATTGATTTTTGCCATTGAAAAACATCATGTTATTCATATACCAGAAATGTTTGAGGCTACTGACTGAATGAAAGGACCTGGCATCTCACTCTCTTTGAATCTTCTTTATCATGCTAGGATTAGCAGGAAAAAGCAAAAAATTTCAGAATTGCACCTTGCAATGTGGAGATATTACTGTTTGTGCATTTACAATATTCATTGATTTTTGCCATTGAAAAACGTCCAGAAATGTTTGAAGCTACTGACTGAATGAAAGGAGCTGGCATCTCACTCTATTTGAATATTCTTTATCATGCTAGGATTAGCAGGAAAAAGCAAAAAATTTCAGAATTGCACCTTGCAATGTGGAGATATTACTGTTTGTGCATTTACAATATTCATTGATTTTTGCCAATTGAAAAACGTCCAGAAATGTTTATACCAGAAATGTTTGAAGCTACTGACTGAATGAAAGGAGCTGGCATCTCACTCTCTTTGAATCTTCTTTATCATGCTAAGAGGAGCAGGAAAAAGCAAAAAAATTCAGAATTGCACCTTGCAATGCGGAGAAATTACTGTTTGTGCATTTACAATATTCATTGATTTTTGCCATTGAAAAATGTCCAGAAATGATTGAAGCTACTGACTGAATGAAAGGAGCTGGCATCTCACTCACTTTGAATCTTCTTTATCATGCTAAGAGGAGCAGGAAAAGGCAAAAAATTTCAGAATTGCACCTTGCAATGCGGAGAAATTACTGTTTGTGCATTTACAATATTCATTGATTTTTGCCATTGAAAAACGTCCAGAAATGATTGAAGCTACTGACTGAATGAAAGGAGCTGGCATCTCACTCTCTTTGAATCTTCTTTATCATGCTAAGAGGAGCAGGAAAAAGCAAAAAATTTCAGAATTGCACCTTGCAATGTGGAGAAATTACTGTTTGTGCATTTACAATATTCATTGATTTTTGCCATTGAAAAACATCATGTTATTCATACCCAGAAATGATTGAAGCTACTGACTGAATGAAAGGAGCTGGCATCTCACTCTCTTTGAATCTTCTTTATCATGCTAAGAGGAGCAGGAAAAAGCAAAACATTTCAGAATTGCACCTTGCAATGCGGAGAAATTACTGTTTGTGCATTTACAATATTCATTGATTTTTGCCATTGAAAAACGACCAGAAATGATTGAAGCTACTGACTGAATGAAAGGAGCTGGCATCTCACACTCTTTGAATCTTCTTTATCATGCTAAGAGGAGCAGGAAAAAGCAAAAAATTTCAGAATTGCACCTTGCAATGCGGAGAAATTACTGTTTGTGCATTTACAATATTCATTGATTTTTGCCATTGAAAAACGTCCAGAAATGATTGAAGCTACTGACTGAATGAAAGGAGCTGGCATCTCACTCTCTTTGAATCTTCTTTACCATGCTAAGAGGAGCAGGAAAAAGCAAAAAATTTCAGAATTGCACCTTGCAATGCGGAGAAATTACTGTTTGTGCATTTACAATATTCATTGATTTTTGCCATTGAAAAACATCATGTTATTCATATACCAGAAATGATTGAAGCTACTGACTGAATGAAAGGAGCTGGCATCTCACTCTCTTTGAATCTTCTTTATCATGATAGGATTAGCAGGAAAAAGCAAAAAATTTCAGAATTGCACCTTGCAATGTGGAGATATTACTGTTTGCGCATTTACAATATTCATTGATTTTTGCCATTGAAAAACGTCCAGAAATGTTTATACCAGAAATGTTTGAAGCTACTGACTGAATGAAAGGAGCTGGCATCTCACTCTCTTTGAATCTTCTTTATCATGCTAAGAGGAGCAGGAAAAAGCAAAAAAATTCAGAATTGCACCTTGCAATGCGGAGAAATTACTGTTTGTGCATTTACAATATTCATTGATTTTTGCCATTGAAAAATGTCCAGAAATGATTGAAGCTACTGACTGAATGAAAGGAGCTGGCATCTCACTCTCTTTGAATCTTCTTTATCATGCTAAGAGGAGCAGGAAAAAGCAAAAAATTTCAGAATTGCACCTTGCAATGCGGAGAAATTACTGTTTGTGCATTTACAATATTCATTGATTTTTGCCATTGAAAAACGTCCAGAAATGATTGAAGCTACTGACTGAATGAAAGGAGCTGGCATCTCACTCTCTTTGAATCTTCTTTATCATGCTAAGAGGAGCAGGAAAAAGCAAAAAATTTCAGAATTGCACCTTGTAATGTGGAGAAATTACTGTTTGTGCATTTACAATATTCATTGATTTTTGCCATTGAAAAACATCATGTTATTCATACCCAGAAATGATTGAAGCTACTGACTGAATGAAAGGAGCTGGCATCTCACTCTCTTTGAATCTTCTTTATCATGCTAAGAGGAGCAGGAAAAAGCAAAACATTTCAGAATTGCACCTTGCAATGCGGAGAAATTACTGTTTGTGCATTTACAATATTCATTGATTTTTGCCATTGAAAAACGTCCAGAAATGATTGAAGCTACTGACTGAATGAAAGGAGCTGGCATCTCACTCTCTTTGAATCTTCTTTATCATGCTAAGAGGAGCAGGAAAAAGCAAAAAATTTCAGAATTGCACCTTGCAATGCGGAGAAATTACTGTTTGTGCATTTACAATATTCATTGATTTTTGCCATTGAAAAACGTCCAGAAATGATTGAAGCTACTGACTGAATGAAAGGAGCTGGCATCTCACTCTCTTTGAATCTTCTTTACCATGCTAAGAGGAGCAGGAAAAAGCAAAAAATTTCAGAATTGCACCTTGCAATGCGGAGAAATTACTGTTTGTGCATTTACAATATTCATTGATTTTTGCCATTGAAAAACATCATGTTATTCATATACCAGAAATGATTGAAGCTACTGACTGAATGAAAGGAGCTGGCATCTCACTCTCTTTGAATCTTCTTTATCATGCTAAGAGGAGCAGGAAAAAGCAAAAAATTTCAGAATTGCACCTTGCAATGCGGAGAAATTACTGTTTGTGCATTTACAATATTCATTGATTTTTGCCATTGAAAAACGTCCAGAAGTGATTGAAGCTACTGACTGAATGAAAGGAGCTGGCATCTCACTCTCTTTGAATCTTCTTTATCATGCTAAGAGGAGCAGGAAAAAGCAAAAAATTTCAGAATTGCACCTTGCAATGCGGAGAAATTACTGTTTGTGCATTTACAATATTCATTGATTTTTGCCATTGAAAAACGTCCAGAAATGATTGAAGCTACTGACTGAATGAAAGGAGCTGGCATCTCACTCTCTTTGAATCTTCTTTACCATGCTAAGAGGAGCAGGAAAAAGCAAAAAATTTCAGACTTGCACCTTGCAATGCGGAGAAATTACTGTTTGTGCCGTTACAATATTCATTGATTTTTGCCATTGAAAAACATCATGTTATTCATATACCAGAAATGATTGAAGCTACTGACTGAATGAAAGGAGCTGGCATCTCACTCTCTTTGAATCTTCTTTATCATGCTAAGAGGAGCAGGAAAAAGCAAAAAATTTCAGAATTGCACCTTGCAATGCGGAGAAATTACTGTTTGTGCATTTACAATATTCATTGATTTTTGCCATTGAAAAACGTCCAGAAATGATTGAAGCTACTGACTGAATGAAAGGAGCTGGCATCTCACTCTCTTTGAATCTTCTTTATCATGCTAAGAGGAGCAGGAAAAAGCAAAAAATTTCAGAATTGCACCTTGCAATGCGGAGAAATTACTGTTTGTGCATTTACAATATTCATTGATTTTTGCCATTGAAAAACGTCCAGAAATGATTGAAGCTACTGACTGAATGAAAGGAGCTGGCATGTAACTCTCTTTGAGTCTTCTTTATCATGCTAAGAGGAGCAGGAAAAAGCAAAAAATTTCAGAATTGCACCTTGCAATGCGGAGAAATTACTCTTTGTGCATTTACAATATTCATTGATTTTTGCCATTGAAAAACATCATGTTATTCATTTACCAGAAATGTTTGAAGCTACTGACTGAATGAAAGAAGCTGGCATCTCACTATCTTTGAATCTTCTTTATCATGCTAAGAGGAGCAGGAAAAAGCAAAAAATTTCAGAATTCCACCTTACAATGCGGAGAAATTACTGTTTGTGCATATACAATATTCATTGATTTTTGCCATTGAAAAACGTCCAGAAATGTTTGAAGCTACTGACTGAATGAAAGGAGCTGGCAACTCACTCTATTTGAATATTCTTTATCATGCTAGGATTAGCAGGAAAAAGCAAAAAATTTCAGAATTGCACCTTGCAATGTGGAGATATTACTGTTTGTGCATTTACAATATTCATTGATTTTTGCCATTGAAAAACGTCCAGAAATGTTTATACCAGAAATGTTTGAAGCTACTGACTGAATGAAAGGAGCTGGCATCTCACTCTCTTTGAATCTTCTTTATCATGCTAAGAGGAGCAGGAATAAGCAAAAAAATTCAGAATTGCACCTTGCAATGCGGAGAAATTACTGTTTGTGCATTTACAATATTCATTGATTTTTGCCATTGAAAAATGTCCAGAAATGATTGAAGCTACTGACTGAATGAAAGGAGCTGGCATCTCACTCTCTTTGAATCTTCTTTATCATGCTAAGAGGAGCAGGAAAAAGCAAAAAATTTCAGAATTGCACCTTGCAATGCGGAGAAATTACTGTTTGTGCATTTACAATATTCATTGATTTTTGCCATTGAAAAACGTCCAGAAATGATTGAAGCTACTGACTGAATGAAAGGAGCTGGCATCTCACTCTCTTTGAATCTTCTTTATCATGCTAAGAGGAGCAGGAAAAAGCAAAAAATTTCAGAATTGCACCTTGCAATGTGGAGAAATTACTGTTTGTGCATTTACAATATTCATTGATTTTTGCCATTGAAAAACATCATGTTATTCATACCCAGAAATGATTGAAGTTACTGACTGAATGAAAGGAGCTGGCATCTCACTCTCTTTGAATCTTCTTTATCATGCTAAGAGGAGCAGGAAAAAGCAAAACATTTCAGAATTGCACCTTGCAATGCGGAGAAATTACTGTTTGTGCATTTACAATATTCATTGATTTTTGCCATTGAAAAACGTCCAGAAATGATTGAAGCTACTGACTGAATGAAAGGAGCTGGCATCTCACTCTCTTTGAATCTTCTTTATCATGCTAAGAGGAGCAGGAAAAAGCAAAAAATTTCAGAATTGCACCTTGCAATGCGGAGAAATTACTGTTTGTGCATTTACAATATTCATTGATTTTTGCCATTGAAAAACGTCCAGAAATGATTGAAGCTACTGACTGAATGAAAGGAGCTGGCATCTCACTCTCTTTGAATCTTCTTTACCATGCTAAGAGGAGCAGGAAAAAGCAAAAAATTTCAGAATTGCACCTTGCAATGCGGAGAAATTACTGTTTGTGCATTTACAATATTCATTGATTTTTGCCATTGAAAAACATCATGTTATTCATATACCAGAAATGATTGAAGCTACTGACTGAATGAAAGGAGCTGGCATCTCACTCTCTTTGAATCTTCTTTATCATGCTAAGAGGAGCAGGAAAAAGCAAAAAATTTCAGAATTGCACCTTGCAATGCGGAGAAATTACTGTTTGTGCATTTACAATATTCATTGATTATTGCCATTGAAAAACGTCCAGAAATGATTGAAGCTACTGACTGAATGAAAGGAGCTGGCATCTCAATCTCTTTGAATCTTCTTTATCATGCTAAGAGGAGCAGGAAAAAGCAAAAAATTTCAGAATTGCACCTTGCAATGCGGAGAAATTACTGTTTGTGCATTTACAATATTCATTGATTTTTGCCATTGAAAAACGTCCAGAAATGATTGAAGCTACTGAATGAATGAAAGGAGCTGGCATCTCACTCTCTTTGAATCTTCTTTACCATGCTAAGAGGAGCAGGAAAAAGCAAAAAATTTCAGAATTGCACCTTGCAATGCGGAGAAATTACTGTTTGTGCAGTTACAATATTCATTGATTTTTGCCATTGAAAAACATCATGTTATTCATATACCAGAAATGATTGAAGCTACTGACTGAATGAAAGGAGCTGGCATCTCACTCTCTTTGAATCTTCTTTATCATGCTAAGAGGAGCAGGAAAAAGCAAAAAATTTCAGAATTGCACCTTGCAATGCGGAGAAATTACTGTTTGTGCATTTACAATATTCATTGATTTTTGCCATTGAAAAACGTCCAGAAATGATTGAAGCTACTGACTGAATGAAAGGAGCTGGCATCTCACTCTCTTTGAATCTTCTTTATCATGCTAAGAGGAGCAGGAAAAAGCAAAAAATTTCAGAATTGCACCTTGCAATGCGGAGAAATTACTGTTTGTGCATTTACAATATTCATTGATTTTTGCCGTTGAAAAACGTCCAGAAATGATTGAAGCTACTGACTGAATGAAAGGAGCTGGCATCTCACTCTCTTTGAATCTTCTTTATCATGCTAAGAGGAGCAGGAAAAAGCAAAAAATTTCAGAATTGCACCTTGCAATGCGGAGAAATTACTGTTTGTGCATTTACAATATTCATTGATTTTTGCCATTGAAAAAGTCCAGAAATGATTGAAGCTACTGACTGAATGAAAGGAGCTGGCATGTAACTCTCTTTGAGTCTTCTTTATCATGCTAAGAGGAGCAGGAAAAAGCAAAAAATTTCAGAATTGCACCTTGCAATGCGGAGAAATTACTCTTTGTGCATTTACAATATTCATTGATTTTTGCCATTGAAAAACATCATGTTATTCATTTACCAGAAATGTTTGAAGCTACTGACTGAATGAAAGAAGCTGGCATCTCACTATCTTTGAATCTTCTTTATCATGCTAAGAGGAGCAGGAAAAAGCAAAAAATTTCAGAATTCCACCTTACAATGCGGAGAAATTACTGTTTGTGCATATACAATATTCATTGATTTTTGCCATTGAAAAACGTCCAGAAAAGATTGAAGCTACTGACTGAATGAAAGGAGCTGGCATCTCACTCTCTTTGAATCTTCTTTACCATGCTAAGAGGAGCAGGAAAAAGCAAAAAATTTCAGAATTGCACCTTGCAATGCGGAGAAATTACTGTTTGTGCAGTTACAATATTCATTGATTTTTGCCATTGAAAAACATCATGTTATTCATATACCAGAAATGATTGAAGCTACTGACTGAATGAAAGGAGCTGGCATTTCACTCTCTTTGAATCTTCTTTATCATGCTAAGAGGAGCAGGAAAAAGCAAAAAATTTCAGAATTGCACCTTGCAATGCGGAGAAATTACTGTTTGTGCATTTACAATATTCATTGATTTTTGCCATTGAAAAACGTCCAGAAATGATTGAAGCTACTGACTGAATGAAAGGAGCTGGCATCTCACTCTCTTTGAATCTTCTTTATCATGCTAAGAGGAGCAGGAAAAAGCAAAAAATTTCAGAATTGCACCTTGCAATGCGGAGAAATTACTGTTTGTGCATTTACAATATTCATTGATTTTTGCCATTGAAAAACGTCCAGAAATGATTGAAGCTACTGACTGAATGAAAGGAGCTGGCATGTAACTCTCTTTGAGTCTTCTTTATCATGCTAAGAGGAGCAGGAAAAAGCAAAAAATTTCAGAATTGCACCTTGCAATGCGGAGAAATTACTCTTTGTGCATTTACAATATTCATTGATTTTTGCCATTGAAAAACATCATGTTATTCATTTACCAGAAATGTTTGAAGCTACTGACTGAATGAAAGAAGCTGGCATCTCACTATCTTTGAATCTTCTTTATCATGCTAAGAGGAGCAGGAAAAAGCAAAAAATTTCAGAATTCCACCTTACAATGCGGAGAAATTACTGTTTGTGCATATACAATATTCATTGATTTTTGCCATTGAAAAACGTCCAGAAAAGATTGAAGCTACTGACTGAATGAAAGGAGCTGGCATCTCACTCTCTTTGAATCTTCTTTATCATGCTAAGAGGAGCAGGAAAAAGCAAAAAATTTCAGAATTGCACCTTGCAATGCGGAGAAATTACTGTTTGTGCATTTACAATATTCATTGATTTTTGCCATTGAAAAACATCATGTTATTCATATACCAGAAATGTTTGAAGCTACTGACTGAATGAAAGGAGCTGGCATCTCACTCTCTTTGAATCTTCTTTATCATGCTAAGAGGAGCAGGAAAAAGCAAAAAATTTCAGAATTGCACCTTGCAATGCGGAGAAATTACTGTTTGTGCATTTACAATATTCAATGATTTTTGCCATTGAAAAACGTCCAGAAATGATTGAAGCTACTGACTGAATGAAAGGAGCTGGCATCTCACTCTCTTTGAATCTTCTTTATCATGCTAAGAGGAGCAGGAAAAAGCAAAAAAATTCAGAATTGCACCTTGCAATGCGGAGAAATTACTGTTTGTGCATTTACAATATTCATTGATTTTTGCCATTGAAAAACATCATGTTATTCATATACCAGAAATGATTGAAGCTACTGACTGAATGAAAGGAGCGGGCATCTCACTCTCTTTGAATCTTCTTTATCATGCTAAGAGGAGCAGGAAAAAGCAAAAAATTTCAGAATTGCACGTTGCAATGCGGAGAAATTACTGTTTGTGCATTTACAATATTCATTGATTTTTGCCATTGAAAAACGTCCAGAAATGATTGAAGCTACTGACTGAATGAAAGGAGCTGGCATCTCACTCTCTTTGAATCTTCTTTATCATGCTAGGATTAGCAGGAAAAAGCAAAAAATTTCAGAATTGCACCTTGCAATGTGGAGATATTACTGTTTGTGCATTTACAATATTCATTGATTTTTGCCATTGAAAAACGTCCAGAAATGTTTGAAGCTACTGACTGAATGAAAGGAGCTGGCATCTCACTCTCTTTGAATCTTCTTTATCATGCTAGGATTAGCAGGAAAAAGCAAAAAATTTCAGAATTGCACCTTGCAATGTGGAGATACTACTGTTTGTGCATTTACAATATTCATTGATTTTTGCCATTGAAAAACGTACAGAAATGTTTGAAGCTACTGACTGAATGAAAGGAGCTGGCATCTCACTCTCTTTGAATCTTCTTTATCATGCTAGGAGTAGCAGGAAAAAGCAAAAAATTTCAGAATTGCACCTTGCAATGTGGAGATATTACTGTTTGTGCATTTACAATATTCATTGATTTTTGCCATTGAAAAACGTCCAGAAATGATTGAAGCTACTGACTGAAAGAAAGGAGCTGGCATCTCACTCTCTTTGAATCTTCTTTACCATGCTAAGAGGAGCAGGAAAAAGCAAAAAATTTCAGAATTGCACCTTGCAATGCGGAGAAATTACTGTTTGTGCATTTACAATATTCATTGATTTTTGCCATTGAAAAACATCATGTTATTCATATACCAGAAATGATTGAAGCTACTGACTGAATGAAAGGAGCTGGCATCTCACTCTCTTTGAATCTTCTTTATCATGCTAGGATTAGCAGGAAAAAGCAAAAAATTTCAGAATTGCACCTTGCAATGTGGAGATATTACTGTTTGCGCATTTACAATATTCATTGATTTTTGCCATTGAAAAACGTCCAGAAATGTTTATACCAGAAATGTTTGAAGCTACTGACTGAATGAAAGGAGCTGGCATCTCACTCTCTTTGAATCTTCTTTATCATGCTAAGAGGAGCAGGAAAAAGCAAAAAAATTCAGAATTGCACCTTGCAATGCGGAGAAATTACTGTTTGTGCATTTACAATATTCATTGATTTTTGCCATTGAAAAATGTCCAGAAATGATTGAAGCTACTGACTGAATGAAAGGAGCTGGCATCTCACTCTCTTTGAATCTTCTTTATCATGCTAAGAGGAGCAGGAAAAAGCAAAAAATTTCAGAATTGCACCTTGCAATGTGGAGAAATTACTGTTTGTGCATTTACAATATTCATTGATTTTTGCCATTCAAAAACATCATGTTATTCATACCCAGAAATGATTGAAGCTACTGACTGAATGAAAGGAGCTGGCATCTCACTCTCTTTGAATCTTCTTTATCATGCTAAGAGGAGCAGGAAAAAGCAAAACATTTCAGAATTGCACCTTGCAATGCGGAGAAATTACTGTTTGTGCATTTACAATATTCATTGATTTTTGCCATTGAAAAACGTCCAGAAATGATTGAAGCTACTGACTGAATGAAAGGAGCTGGCATCTCACTCTCTTTGAATCTTCTTTATCATGCTAAGAGGAGCAGGAAAAAGCAAAAAATTTCAGAATTGCACCTTGCAATGCGGAGAAATTACTGTTTGTGCATTTACAATATTCATTGATTTTTGCCATTGAAAAACGTCCAGAAATGATTGAAGCTACTGACTGAATGAAAGGAGCTGGCATCTCACTCTCTTTGAATCTTCTTTACCATGCTAAGAGGAGCAGGAAAAAGCAAAAAATTTCAGAATTGCACCTTGCAATGCGGAGAAATTACTGTTTGTGCATTTACAATATTCATTGATTTTTGCCATTGAAAAACATCATGTTATTCATATACCAGAAATGATTGAAGCTACTGACTGAATGAAAGGAGCTGGCATCTCACTCTCTTTGAATCTTCTTTATCATGCTAAGAGGAGCAGGAAAAAGCAAAAAATTTCAGAATTGCACCTTGCAATGCGGAGAAATTACTGTTTGTGCATTTACAATATTCATTGATTTTTGCCATTGAAAAACGTCCAGAAGTGATTGAAGCTACTGACTGAATGAAAGGAGCTGGCATCTCACTCTCTTTGAATCTTCTTTATCATGCTAAGAGGAGCAGGAAAAAGCAAAAAAATTCAGAATTGCACCTTGCAATGCGGAGAAATTACTGTTTGTGCATTTACAATATTCATTGATTTTTGCCATTGAAAAACGTCCAGAAATGATTGAAGCTACTGACTGAATGAAAGGAGCTGGCATCTCACTCTCTTTGAATCTTCTTTACCATGCTAAGAGGAGCAGGAAAAAGCAAAAAATTTCAGAATTGCACCTTGCAATGCGGAGAAATTACTGTTTGTGCAGTTACAATATTCATTGATTTTTGCCATTGAAAAACATCATGTTATTCATATACCAGAAATGATTGAAGCTACTGACTGAATGAAAGGAGCTGGCATCTCACTCTCTTTGAATCTTCTTTATCATGCTAAAAGGAGCAGGAAAAAGCAAAAAATTTCAGAATTGCACCTTGCAATGCGGAGAAATTACTGTTTGTGCATTTACAATATTCATTGATTTTTGCCATTGAAAAACGTCCAGAAATGATTGAAGCTACTGACTGAATGAAAGGAGCTGGCATCTCACTCTCTTTGAATCTTCTTTTTCATGCTAAGAGGAGCAGGAAAAAGCAAAAAATTTCAGAATTGCACCTTGCAATGCGGAGAAATTACTGTTTGTGCATTTACAATATTCATTGATTTTTGCCATTGAAAAACGTCCAGAAATGATTGAAGCTACTGACTGAATGAAAGGAGCTGGCATGTAACTCTCTTTGAGTCTTCTTTATCATGCTAAGAGGAGCAGGAAAAAGCAAAAAATTTCAGAATTGCACCTTGCAATGCGGAGAAATTACTCTTTGTGCATTTACAATATTCATTGATTTTTGCCATTGAAAAACATCATGTTATTCATTTACCAGAAATGTTTGAAGCTACTGACTGAATGAAAGAAGCTGGCATCTCACTATCTTTGAATCTTCTTTATCATGCTAAGAGGAGCAGGAAAAAGCAAAAAATTTCAGAATTCCACCTTACAATGCGGAGAAATTACTGTTTGTGCATATACAATATTCATTGATTTTTGCCATTGAAAAACGTCCAGAAATGTTTGAAGCTACTGACTGAATGAAAGGAGCTGGCATCTCACTCTATTTGAATATTCTTTATCATGCTAGGATTAGCAGGAAAAAGCAAAAAATTTCAGAATTGCACCTTGCAATGTGGAGATATTACTGTTTGTGCATTTACAATATTCATTGATTTTTGCCATTGAAAAACGTCCAGAAATGTTTATACCAGAAATGTTTGAAGCTACTGACTGAATGAAAGGAGCTGGCATCTCACTCTCTTTGAATCTTCTTTATCATGCTAAGAGGAGCAGGAAAAACAAAAAAATTCAGAATTGCACCTTGCAATGCGGAGAAATTACTGTTTGTGCATTTACAATATTCATTGATTTTTGCCATTGAAAAATGTCCAGAAATGATTGAAGCTACTGACTGAATGAAAGGAGCTGGCATCTCACTCTCTTTGAATCTTCTTTATCATGCTAAGAGGAGCAGGAAAAAGCAAAAAATTTCAGAATTTCACCTTGCAATGCGGAGAAATTACTGTTTGTGCATTTACAATATTCATTGATTTTTGCCATTGAAAAACGTCCAGAAATGATTGAAGCTACTGACTGAATGAAAGGAGCTGGCATCTCACTCTCTTTGAATCTTCTTTATCATGCTAAGAGGAGCAGGAAAAAGCAAAAAATTTTAGAATTGCACCTTGCAATGTGGAGAAATTACTGTTTGTGCATTTACAATATTCATTGATTTTTGCCATTGAAAAACATCATGTTATTCATACCCAGAAATGATTGAAGCTACTGACTGAATGAAAGGAGCTGGCATCTCACTCTCTTTGAATCTTCTTTATCATGCTAAGAGGAGCAGGAAAAAGCAAAACATTTCAGAATTGCACCTTGCAATGCGGAGAAATTACTGTTTGTGCATTTACAATATTCATTGATTTTTGCCATTGAAAAACGTCCAGAAATGATTGAAGCTACTGACTGAATGAAAGGAGCTGGCATCTCACTCTCTTTGAATCTTCTTTATCATGCTAAGAGGAGCAGGAAAAAGCAAAAAATTTCAGAATTGCACCTTGCAATGCGGAGAAATTACTGTTTGTGCATTTACAATATTCATTGATTTTTGCCATTGAAAAACGTCCAGAAATGATTGAAGCTACTGACTGAATGAAAGGAGCTGGCATCTCACTCTCTTTGAATCTTCTTTACCATGCTAAGAGGAGCAGGAAAAAGCAAAAAATTTCAGAATTGCACCTTGCAATGCGGAGAAATTACTGTTTGTGCATTTACAATATTCATTGATTTTTGCCATTGAAAAACATCATGTTATTCATATACCAGAAATGATTGAAGCTACTGACTGAATGAAAGGAGCTGGCATCTCACTCTCTTTGAATCTTCTTTATCATGCTAAGAGGAGCAGGAAAAAGCAAAAAATTTCAGAATTGCACCTTGCAATGCGGAGAAATTACTGTTTGTGCATTTACAATATTCATTGATTATTGCCATTGAAAAACGTCCAGAAATGATTGAAGCTACTGACTGAATGAAAGGAGCTGGCATCTCAATCTCTTTGAATCTTCTTTATCATGCTAAGAGGAGCAGGAAAAAGCAAAAAATTTCAGAATTGCACCTTGCAATGCGGAGAAATTACTGTTTGTGCATTTACAATATTCATTGATTTTTGCCATTGAAAAACGTCCAGAAATGATTGAAGCTACTGACTGAATGAAAGGAGCTGGCATCTCACTCTCTTTGAATCTTCTTTACCATGCTAAGAGGAGCAGGAAAAAGCAAAAAATTTCAGAATTGCACCTTGCAATGCGGAGAAATTACTCTTTGTGCAGTTACAATATTCATTGATTTTTGCCATTGAAAAACATCATGTTATTCATATACCAGAAATGATTGAAGCTACTGACTGAATGAAAGGAGCTGGCATCTCACTCTCTTTGAATCTTCTTTATCATGCTAAGAGGAGCAGGAAAAAGCAAAAAATTTCAGAATTGCACCTTGCAATGCGGAGAAATTACTGTTTGTGCATTTACAATATTCATTGATTTTTGCCATTGAAAAACGTCCAGAAATGATTGAAGCTACTGACTGAATGAAAGGAGCTGGCATCTCACTCTCTTTGAATCTTCTTTATCATGCTAAGAGGAGCAGGAAAAAGCAAAAAATTTCAGAATTGCACCTTGCAATGCGGAGAAATTACTGTTTGTGCATTTACAATATTCATTGATTTTTGCCATTGAAAAACGTCCAGAAATGATTGAAGCTACTGACTGAATGAAAGGAGCTGGCATGTAACTCTCTTTGAGTCTTCTTTATCATGCTAAGAGGAGCAGGAAAAAGCAAAAAATTTCAGAATTGCACCTTGCAATGCGGAGAAATTACTCTTTGTGCATTTACAATATTCATTGATTTTTGCCATTGAAAAACATCATGTTATTCATTTACCAGAAATGTTTGAAGCTACTGACTGAATGAAAGAAGCTGGCATCTCACTATCTTTGAATCTTCTTTATCATGCTAAGAGGAGCAGGAAAAAGCAAAAAATTTCAGAATTCCACCTTACAATGCGGAGAAATTACTGTTTGTGCATATACAATATTCATTGATTTTTGCCATTGAAAAACGTCCAGAAAAGATTGAAGCTACTGACTGAATGAAAGGAGCTGGCATCTCACTCTCTTTGAATCTTCTTTATCATGCTAAGAGGAGCAGGAAAAAGCAAAAAATTTCAGAATTGCACCTTGCAATGCGGAGAAATTACTGTTTGTGCATTTACAATATTCATTGATTTTTGCCATTGAAAAACATCATGTTATTCATATACCAGAAATGTTTGAAGCTACTGACTGAATGAAAGGAGCTGGCATCTCACTCTCTTTGAATCTTCTTTATCATGCTAAGAGGAGCAGGAAAAAGCAAAAAATTTCAGAATTGCACCTTGCAATGCGGAGAAATTACTGTTTGTGCATTTACAATATTCATTGATTTTTGCCATTGAAAAACGTCCAGAAATGATTGAAGCTACTGACTGAATGAAAGGAGCTGGCATCTCACTCTCTTTGAATCTTCTTTATCATGCTAAGAGGAGCAGGAAAAAGCAAAAAAATTCAGAATTGCACCTTGCAATGCGGAGAAATTACTGTTTGTGCATTTACAATATTCATTGATTTTTGCCATTGAAAAACATCATGTTATTCATATACCAGAAATGATTGAAGCTACTGACTGAATGAAAGGAGCGGGCATCTCACTCTCTTTGAATCTTCTTTATCATGCTAAGAGGAGCAGGAAAAAGCAAAAAATTTCAGAATTGCACGTTGCAATGCGGAGAAATTACTGTTTGTGCATTTACAATATTCATTGATTTTTGCCATTGAAAAACGTCCAGAAATGATTGAAGCTACTGACTGAATGAAAGGAGCTGGCATCTCACTCTCTTTGAATCTTCTTTATCATGCTAGGATTAGCAGGAAAAAGCAAAAAATTTCAGAATTGCACCTTGCAATGTGGAGATATTACTGTTTGTGCATTTACAATATTCATTGATTTTTGCCATTGAAAAACGTCCAGAAATGTTTGAAGCTACTGACTGAATGAAAGGAGCTGGCATCTCACTCTCTTTGAATCTTCTTTATCATGCTAGGATTAGCAGGAAAAAGCAAAAAATTTCAGAATTGCACCTTGCAATGTGGAGATATTACTGTTTGTGCATTTACAATATTCATTGATTTTTGCCATTGAAAAACGTACAGAAATGTTTGAAGCTACTGACTGAATGAAAGGAGCTGGCATCTCACTCTCTTTGAATCTTCTTTATCATGCTAGGAGTAGCAGGAAAAAGCAAAAAATTTCAGAATTGCACCTTGCAATGTGGAGATATTACTGTTTGTGCATTTACAATATTCATTGATTTTTGCCATTGAAAAACGTCCAGAAATGTTTGAAGCTACTGACTGAATGAAAGGAGCTGGCATCTCACTCTCTTTGAATCTTCTTTATCATGCTAGGATTAGCAGGAAAAAGCAAAAAATTTCAGAATTGCACCTTGCAATGTGGAGATATTACTGCTTGTGCATTTACAATATTCATTGATTTTTGCCATTAAAAAACATCATGTTATTCATATACCAGAAATGTTTGAGGCTACTGACTGAATGAAAGGACCTGGCATCTCACTCTCTTTGAATCTTCTTTATCATGCTAGGATTAGGAGGAAAAAGCAAAAAATTTCAGAATTGCACCTTGCAATGTGGAGATATTACTGTTTGTGCATTTACAATATTCATTGATTTTTGCCATTGAAAAACGTCCATAAATGTTTGAAGCTACTGACTGAATGAAAGGAGCTGGCATCTCACTCTATTTGAATATTCTTTATCATGCTAGGATTAGCAGGAAAAAGCAAAAAATTTCAGAATTGCACCTTGCAATGTGGAGATATTACTGTTTGTGCATTTACAATATTCATTGATTTTTGCCATTGAAAAACGTCCAGAAATGTTTATACCAGAAATGTTTGAAGTTACTGACTGAATGAAAGGAGCCGGCATCTCATTCTCTTTGAATCTTCTTTTTCATGCTAAGAGGAGCAGGAAAAAGCAAAAAATTTCAGAATTGCACCTTGCAATGCGGAGAAATTACTGTTTGTGCATTTACAATATTCAATGATTTTTGCCATTGAAAAACGTCCAGAAATGATTGAAGCTACTGACTGAATGAAAGGAGCTGGCATCTCACTCTCTTTGAATCTTCTTTATCATGCTAAGAGGAGCAGGAAAAAGCAAAAAATTTCAGAATTGCACCTTGCAATGCGGA
Organism: Phyllobates terribilis; assembly: GCF_046119375.1. Classification (NCBI taxonomy): domain Eukaryota; kingdom Metazoa; phylum Chordata; class Amphibia; order Anura; family Dendrobatidae; genus Phyllobates; species Phyllobates terribilis. The sequence goes on from NW_027363717.1 coordinate 361,989, forward strand.
GAAATTACTGCTTGTGCATTTACAATATTCATTGATTTTTGCCATTGAAAAACGTCCAGAAATGATTGAAGCTACTGACTGAATGAAAGGAGCTGGCATCTCACTCTCTTTGAATCTTTATCATGCTAAGAGGAGCAGGAAAAAGCAAAAAATTTCAGAATTGCATCTTGCAATGCGGAGAAATTACTGTTTGTGCATTTACAATATTCATAGATTTTTGCCATTGAAAAACGTCCAGAAATGTTTGAAGCTACTGACTGAATGAAAGGAGCTGGCATCTCACTCTCTTTGAATCTTCTTTATCATGCTAGGATTAGCAGGAAAAAGCAAAAAATTTCAGAATTGCACCTTGTAATGTGGAGATATTACTGTTTGTGCATTTACAATATTCATTGATTTTTGCCATTGAAAAACGTCCAGAAATGTTTGAAGCTACTGACTGAATGAAAGGAGCTGGCATCTCACTCTCTTTGAATCTTCTTTATCATGCTAGGAGTAGCAGGAAAAAGCAAAAAATTTCAGAATTGCACCTTGCAATGTGGAGATATTACTGTTTGTGCATTTACAATATTCATTGATTTTTGCCATTGAAAAACGTCCAGAAATGTTTGAAGCTACTGACTGAATGAAAGGAGCTGGCATCTCACTCTATTTGAATCTTCTTTATCATGCTAGGATTAGCAGGAAAAAGCAAAAAATTTCAGAATTGCACCTTGCAATGTGGAGATATTACTGTTTGTGCATTTACAATATTCATTGATTTTTGCCATTGAAAAACGTCCAGAAATGTTTATACCAGAAATGTTTGAAGCTACTGACTGAATGAAAGGAGCTGGCATCTCACTCTCTTTGAATCTTCTTTATCATGCTAAGAGGAGCAGGAAAAAGCAAAGAATTTCAGAATTGCACCTTGCAATGCGGAGAAATTACTGTTTGTGCATTTACAATATTCATTGATTTTTGCCATTGAAAAACGTCCAGAAATGACTGAAGCTACTGACTGAATGAAAGGAGCTGGCATCTCACTCTCTTTGAATCTTCTTTATCATGCTAAGAGGAGCAGGAAAAAGCAAAAAATTTCAGAATTGCACCTTGCAATGCGGAGAAATTACTGTTTGTGCATTTACAATATTCATTGATTTTTGCCATTGAAAAACGTCCAGAAATGATTGAAGCTACTGACTGAATGAAAAGAGCTGGCATCTCACTCTCTTTGATTCTTCTTTATCATGCTAAGAGGAGCAGGAAAAAGCAAAAAATTTCAGAATTGCACCTTGCAATGCGGAGAAATTACTGTTTGTGCATTTACAATATTCATTGATTTTTGCCATTGAAAAACATCATGTTATTCATATACCAGAAATGATTGAAGCTACTGACTGAATGAAAGGAGCTGGCATCTCACTCTCTTTGAATCTTCTTTATCATGCTAAGAGGAGCAGGAAAAAGCAAAAAATTTCAGAATTGCACCTTGCAATGCGGAGAAATTACTGTTTGTGCATTTACAATATTCATTGATTTTTGCCATTGAAAAACGTCCAGAAATGATTGAAGCTACTGACTGAATGAAAGGAGCTGGCATCTCACTCTCTTTGAATCTTCTTTATCATGCTAAGAGGAGCAGGAAAAAGCAAAAAATTTCAGAATTGCACCTTGCAATGTGGAGATATTACTGTTTGTGCATTTACAATATTCATTGATTTTTGCCATTGAAAAACGTCCAGAAATGTTTATACCAGAAATGTTTGAAGCTACTGACTGAATGAAAGGAGCTGGCATCTCACTCTCTTTGAATCTTCTTTATCATGCTAAGAGGAGCAGGAAAAAGCAAAAAATTTCAGAATTGCACCTTGCAATGCGGAGAAATTACTGTTTGTGCATTTACAATATTCATTGATTTTTGCCATTGAAAAACGTCCAGAAATGACTGAAGCTACTGACTGAATGAAAGGAGCTGGCATCTCACTCTCTGAATCTTCTTTATCATGCTAAGAGGAGCAGGAAAAAGCAAAAAATTTCAGAATTGCACCTTGCAATGCGGAGAAATTACTGTTTGTGCATTTACAATATTCATTGATTTTTGCCATTGAAAAACATCCAGAAATGATTGAAGCTACTGACTGAATGAAAGGAGCTGGCATCTCACTCTCTTTGAATCTTCTTTATCATGCTAAGAGGAGCAGGAAAAAGCAAAAAATTTCAGAATTGCACCTTGCAATGCGGAGAAATTACTGTTTGTGCATTTACAATATTCATTGATTTTTGCCATTGAAAAACATCATGTTATTCATATACCAGAAATGATTGAAGCTACTGACTGAATGAAAGGAGCTGGCATCTCATTCTCTTTGAATCTTCTTTATCATGCTAAGAGGAGCAGGAAAAAGCAAAAAATTTCAGAATTGCACCTTGCAATGCGGAGAAATTACTGTTTGTTCATTTACAATATTCATTGATTTTTGCCATTGAAAAACGTCCAGAAATGATTGAAGCTACTGACTGAATGAAAGGAGCTGGCATCTCACTCTCTTTGAATCTTCTTTATCATGCTAAGAGGAGCAGGAAAAAGCAAAAAATTTCAGAATTGCACCTTGCAATGTGGAGATATTACTGTTTGTGCATTTACAATATTCATTGATTTTTGCCATTGAAAAACGTCCAGAAATGTTTATACCAGAAATGTTTGAAGCTACTGACTGAATGAAAGGAGCTGGCATCTCACTCTCTTTGAATCTTCTTTATCATGCTAAGAGGAGCAGGAAAAAGCAAAAAATTTCAGAATTGCACCTTGCAATGCGGAGAAATTACTGTTTGTGCATTTACAATATTCATTGATTTTTGCCATTGAAAAACGTCCAGAAATGACTGAAGCTACTGACTGAATGAAAGGAGCTGGCATCTCACTCTCTGAATCTTCTTTATCATGCTAAGAGGAGCAGGAAAAAGCAAAAAATTTCAGAATTGCACCTTGCAATGCGGAGAAATTACTGTTTGTGCATTTACAATATTCATTGATTTTTGCCATTGAAAAACATCCAGAAATGATTGAAGCTACTGACTGAATGAAAGGAGCTGGCATCTCACTCTCTTTGAATCTTCTTTATCATGCTAAGAGGAGCAGGAAAAAGCAAAAAATTTCAGAATTGCACCTTGCAATGCGGAGAAATTACTGTTTGTGCATTTACAATATTCATTGATTTTTGCCATTGAAAAACATCATGTTATTCATATACCAGAAATGATTGAAGCTACTGACTGAATGAAAGGAGCTGGCATCTCATTCTCTTTGAATCTTCTTTATCATGCTAAGAGGAGCAATAAAAAGCAAAAAATTTCAGAATTGCACCTTGCAATGCGGAGAAATTACTGTTTGTGCATTTACAATATTCATTGATTTTTGCCATTGAAAAACGTCCAGAAATGATTGAAGCTACTGACTGAATGAAAGGAGCTGGCATCTCACTCTCTTTGAATCTTCTTTATCATGCTAAGAGGAGCAGGAAAAAGCAAAAAATTTCAGAATTGCAATTTGCAATGCGGAGAAATTACTGTTTGTGCATTTACAATATTCATTGATTTTTGCCATTGAAAAACGTCCAGAAATGATTGAAGCTACTGACTGAATGAAAGGAGCTGGCATCTCACTCTCTTTGAATCTTCTTTATCATGCTAAGAGGAGAAGGAAAAAGCAAAAAATTTCAGAATTGCACCTTGCAATGCGGAGAAATTACTGTTTGTGCATTTACAATATTCATTGATTTTTGCCATTGAAAAACGTCCAGAAATGATTGAAGCTACTGACTGAATGAAAGGAGCTGGCATCTCACTCTCTTTGAATCTTCTTTATCATGCTAAGAGGAGCAGGAAAAAGCAAAAAATTTCAGAATTGCACCTTGCAATGCGGAGAAATTACTGTTTGTGCATTTACAATATTCATTGATTTTTGCCATTGAAAAACGTCCAGAAATGACTGAAGCTACTGACTGAATGAAAGGAGCTGGCATCTCACTCTCTTTGAATCTTCTTTATCATGCTAAGAGGAGCAGGAAAAAGCAAAAAATTTCAGAATTGCACCTTGCAATGCGGAGAAATTACTGTTTGTGCATTTACAATATTCATTGATTTTTGCCATTGAAAAACGTCCAGAAATGATTGAAGCTACTGACTGAATGAAAGGAGCTGGCATCTCACTCTCTTTGAATCTTCTTTATCACGCTAAGAGGAGCAGGAAAAAGCAAAAAATTTCAGAATTGCACCTTGCAATGCGGAGAAATTACTGTTTGTGCATTTACAATATTCATTGATTTTTGCCATTGAAAAACATCATGTTATTCATATACCAGAAATGATTGAAGCTACTGACTGAATGAAAGGAGCTGGCATCTCACTCTCTTTGAATCTTCTTTATCATGCTAAGAGGAGCAGGAAAAAGCAAAAAATTTCAGAATTGCACCTTGCAATGCGGAGAAATTACTGTTTGTGCATTTACAATATTCATTGATTTTTCCCATTGAAAAACGTCCAGAAATGATTGAAGCTACTGACTGAATGAAAGGAGCTGGCATCTCACTCTCTTTGAATCTTCTTTATCATGCTAAGAGGAGCAGGAAAAAGCAAAAAATTTCAGAATTGCACCTTGCAATGCGGAGAAATTACTGTTTGTGCATTTACAATATTCATTGATTTTTGCCATTGAAAAACGTCCAGAAATGATTGAAGCTACTGACTGAATGAAAGGAGCTGGCATCTCACTCTCTTTGAATCTTCTTTATCATGCTAGGATTAGCAGGAAAAAGCAAAAAATTTCAGAATTGCACCTTGCAATGTGGAGATATTACTGTTTGTGCATTTACAATATTCATTGAATTTTGCCATTGAAAAACGTCCAGAAATGTTTGAAGCTACTGACTGAATGAAAGGAGCTGGCATCTCACTCTATTTGAATCTTCTTTATCATGCTAGGATTAGCAGGAAAAAGCAAAAAATTTCAGAATTGCACCTTGCAATGTGGAGATATTACTGTTTGTGCATTTACAATATTCATTGATTTTTGCCATTGAAAAACGTCCAGAAATGTTTATACCAGAAATGTTTGAAGCTACTGACTGAATGAAAGGAGCTGGCATCTCACTCTCTTTGAATCTTCTTTATCATGCTAAGAGGAGCAGGAAAAAGCAAAAAATTTCAGAATTGCACCTTGCAATGCGGAGAAATTACTGTTTGTGCATTTACAATATTCATTGATTTTTGCCATTGAAAAACATCCAGAAATGATTGAAGCTACTGACTGAATGAAAGGAGCTGGCATCTCACTCTCTTTGAATCTTCTTTATCATGCTAAGAGGAGCAGGAAAAAGCAAAAAATTTCAGAATTGCACCTTGCAATGCGGAGAAATTACTGTTTGTGCATTTACAATATTCATTGATTTTTGCCATTGAAAAACATCCAGAAATGATTGAAGCTACTGACTGAATGAAAGGAGCTGGCATCTCAATCTCTTTGAATCTTCTTTATCATGCTAAGAGGAGCAGGAAAAAGCAAAAAATTTCAGAATTGCACCTTGCAATGCGGAGAAATTACTGTTTGTGCATTTACAATATTCATTGATTTTTGCCATTGAAAAACATCATGTTATTCATATACCAGAAATGATTGAAGCTACTGACTGAATGAAAGGAACTGGCATCTCACTCTCTTTGAATCTTCTTTATCATGCTAAGAGGATCAGGAAAAAGCAAAAAAATTCAGAATTGCACCTTGCAATGCGGAGAAATTACTGTTTGTGCATTTACAATATTCATTGATTTTTGCCATTGAAAAACGTCCAGAAATGATTGAAGCTACTGACTGAATGAAAGGAGCTGGCATCTCACTCTCTTAGAATCTTCTTTATCATGCTAAGAGGAGCAGGAAAAAGCAAAAAATTTCAGAATTGCACCTTGCAATGCGGAGAAATTACTGTTTGTGCATTTACAATATTCATTGATTTTTGCCATTTAAAAACGTCCAGAAATGATTGAAGCTACTGACTGAATGAAAGGAGCTGGCATCTCACTCTCTTTGAATCTTCTTTATCATGCTAAGAGGAGCAGGAAAAAGCAAAAAATTTCAGAATTGCAACTTGCAATGCGGAGAAATTACTGTTTGTGCATTTACAATATTCATTGATTTTTGCCATTGAAAAACATCATGTTATTCATATACCAGAAATGATTGAAGCTACTGACTGAATGAAAGGAGCTGGCATCTCACTCTCTTTGAATCTTCTTTATCATGCTAAGAGGAGCAGGAAAAAGCAAAAAATTTCAGAATTGCACCTTGCAATGCGGAGAAATTACTGTTTGTGCATTTACAATATTCATTGATTTTTGCCATTGAAAAACGTCCAGAAATGATTGAAGCTACTGACTGAATGAAAGGAGCTGGCATCTCACTCTCTTTGAATCTTCTTTATCATGCTAAGAGGAGCAGGAAAAAGCAAAAAATTTCAGAATTGCACCTTGCAATGCGGAGAAATTACTGTTTGTGCATTTACAATATTCATTGATTTTTGCCATTGAAAAACGTCCAGAAATGATTGAAGCTACTGACTGAATGAAAGGAGCTGGCATCTCACTCTCTTTGAATCTTCTTTATCATGCTAGGATTAGCAGGAAAAAGCAAAAAATTTCAGAATTGCACCTTGCAATGTGGAGATATTACTGTTTGTGCATTTACAATATTCATTGAATTTTGCCATTGAAAAACGTCCAGAAATGTTTGAAGCTACTGACTGAATGAAAGGAGCTGGCATCTCACTCTATTTGAATCTTCTTTATCATGCTAGGATTAGCAGGAAAAAGCAAAAAATTTCAGAATTGCACCTTGCAATGTGGAGATATTACTGTTTGTGCATTTACAATATTCATTGATTTTTGCCATTGAAAAACGTCCAGAAATGTTTATACCAGAAATGTTTGAAGTTACTGACTGAATGAAAGGAGCTGGCATCTCACTCTCTTTGAATCTTCTTTATCATGCTAAGAGGAGCAGGAAAAAGCAAAAAATTTCAGAATTGCACGTTGCAATGCGGAGAAATTACTGTTTGTGCATTTACAATATTCATTGATTTTTGCCATTGAAAAACGTCCAGAAATGACTGAAGCTACTGACTGAATGAAAGGAGCTGGCATCTCACTCTCTTTGAATCTTCTTTATCATGCTAAGAGGAGCAGGAAAAAGCAAAAAATTTCAGAATTGCACCTTGCAATGCGGAGAAATTACTGTTTGTGCATTTACAATATTCATTGATTTTTGCCATTGAAAAACATCCAGAAATGATTGAAGCTACTGACTGAATGAAAGGAGCTGGCATCTCACGCTCTTTGAATCTTCTTTATCATGCTAAGAGGAGCAGGAAAAAGCAAAAAATTTCAGAATTGCACCTTGCAATGCGGAGAAATTACTGTTTGTGCATTTACAATATTCATTGATTTTTGCCATTGAAAAACATCATGTTATTCATATACCAGAAATGATTGAAGCTACTGACTGAATGAAAGGAGCTGGCATCTCACTCTCTTTGAATCTTCTTTATCATGCTAAGAGGAGCAGGAAAAAGCAAAAAATTTCAGAATTGCACCTTGCAATGCGGAGAAATTACTGTTTGTGCATTTACAATATTCATTGATTTTGCCATTGAAAAACGTCCAGAAATGATTGAAGCTACTGACTGAATGAAAGGAGCTGGCATCTCACTCTCTTTGAATCTTCTTTATCATGCTAAGAGGAGCAGGAAAAAGCAAAAAATTTCAGAATTGCACCTTGCAATGCGGAGAAATTACTGTTTGTGCATTTACAATATTCATTGATTTTTGCCATTGAAAAACGTCCAGAAATGATTGAAGCTACTGACTGAATGAAAGGAGCTGGCATCTCACTCTCTTTGAATCTTCTTTATCATGCTAAGAGGAGCAGGATAAAGCAAAAAATTTCAGAATTGCACCTTGCAATGCGGAGAAATTACTGTTTGTGCATTTACAATATTCATTGATTTTTGCCATTGAAAAACGTCCAGAAATGATTGAAGCTACTGACTGAATGAAAGGAGCTGGCATCTCACTCTCTTTGAATCTTCTTTATCATGCTAAGAGGAGCAGGAAAAACAAAAAATTTCAGAATTGCAACTTGCAATGCGGAGAAATTACTGTTTGTGCATTTACAATATTCATTGATTTTTGCCATTGAAAAACATCATGTTATTCATATACCAGAAATGATTGAAGCTACTGACTGAATGAAAGGAGCTGGCATCTCACTCTCTTTGAATCTTCATTATCATGCTAAGAGGAGCAGGAAAAAGCAAAAAATTTCAGAATTGCACCTTGCAATGCGGAGAAATTACTGTTTGTGCATTTACAATATTCATTGATTTTTGCCATTGAAAAACGTCCAGAAATGATTGAAGCTACTGACTGAATGAAAGGAGCTGGCATCTCACTCTCTTTGAATCTTCTTTATCATGCTAAGAGGAGCAGGAAAAAGCAAAAAATTTCAGAATTGCACCTTGCAATGCGGAGAAATTACTGTTTGTGCATTTACAATATTCATTGATTTTTGCCATTGAAAAACGTCCAGAAATGTTTGAAGCTACTGACTGAATGAAAGGAGCTGGCATCTCACTCTCTTTGAATCTTCTTTATCATGCTAGGATTAGCAGGAAAAAGCAAAAAATTTCAGAATTGCACCTTGCATTGTGGAGATATTACTGTTTGTGCATTTACAATATTCATTGATTTTTGCCATTGAAAAACGTCCAGAAATGTTTGAAGCTACTGACTGAATGAAAGGAGCTGGCATCTCACTCTATTTGAATCTTCTTTATCATCCTAGGATTAGCAGGAAAAAGCAAAAAATTTCAGCATTGCACCTTGCAATGTGGAGATATTACTGTTTGTGCATTTACAATATTCATTGATTTTTGCCATTGAAAAACATCCAGAAATGTTTATACCAGAAATGTTTGAAGCTACTGACTGAATGAAAGGAGCTGGCATCTCACTCTCTTTGAATCTTCTTTATCATGCTAAGAGGAGCAGGAAAAAGCAAAAAATTTCAGAATTGCACTTTGCAATGCGGAGAAATTACTGTTTGTGCATTTACAATATTCATTGATTTTTGCCATTGAAAAACGTCCAGAAATGACTGAAGCTACTGACTGAATGAAAGGAGCTGGCATCTCACTCTCTTTGAATCTTCTTTATCATGCTAAGAGGAGCAGGAAAAAGCAAAAAATTTCAGAATTGCATCTTGCAATGCGGAGAAATTACTGTTTGTGCATTTACAATATTCATTGATTTTTGCCATTGAAAAACGTCCAGAAATGATTGAAGCTACTGACTGAATGAAAGGAGCTGGCATCTCACTCTCTTTGAATCTTCTTTATCATGCTAAGAGGAGCAGGAAAGAGCAAAAAATTTCAGAATTGCACCTTGCAATGCGGAGAAATTACTGTTTGTGCATTTACAATATTCATTGATTTTTGCCATTGAAAAACATCATGTTATTCATATACCAGAAATGATTGAAGCTACTGACTGAATGAAAGGAGCTGGCATCTCACTCTCTTTGAATCTTCTTTATCATGCTAAGAGGAGCAGGAAAAAGCAAAAAATTTCAGAATTGCACCTTGCAATGCGGAGAAATTACTGTTTGTGCATTTACAATATTCATTGATTTTTGCCATTGAAAAACATCCAGAAATGATTGAAGCTACTGACTGAATGAAAGGAGCTGGCATCTCACTCTCTTTGAATCTTCTTTACCATGCTAAGAGGAGCAGGAAAAAGCAAAAAATTTCAGAATTGCACCTTGCAATGCGGAGAAATTACTGTTTGTGCATTTACAATATTCATTGATTTTTGCCATTGAAAAACGTCCAGAAATGATTGAAGCTACTGACTGAATGAAAGGAGCTGGCATCTCACTCTCTTTGAATGTTCTTTATCATGCTAGGATTAGCAGGAAAAAGCAAAAAATTTCAGAATTGCACCTTGCAATGTGGAGATATTACTGTTTGTGCATTTACAATATTCATTGAATTTTGCCATTGAAAAACGTCCAGAAATGTTTGAAGCTACTGACTGAATGAAAGGAGCTGGCATCTCACTCTATTTGAATCTTCTTTATCATGCTAGGATTAGCAGGAAAAAGCAAAAAATTTCAGAATTGCACCTTGCAATGTGGAGATATTACTGTTTGTGCATTTACAATATTCATTGATTTTTGCCATTGAAAAACGTCCAGAAATGTTTATACCAGAAATGTTTGAAGCTACTGACTGAATGAAAGGAGCTGGCATCTCACTCTCTTTGAATCTTCTTTATCATGCTAAGAGGAGCAGGAAAAAGCAAAAAATTTCAGAATTGCACCTTGCAATGCGGAGAAATTACTGTTTGTGCATTTACAATATTCATTGATTTTTGCCATTGAAAAACGTCCAGAAATGATTGAAGCTACTGACTGAATGAAAGGAGCTGGCATCTCACTCTCTTTGAATCTTCTTTATCATGCTAAGAGGAGCAGGATAAAGCAAAAAATTTCAGAATTGCACCTTGCAATGCGGAGAAATTACTGTTTGTGCATTTACAATATTCATTGATTTTTGCCATTGAAAAACGTCCAGAAATGATTGAAGCTACTGACTGAATGAAAGGAGCTGGCATCTCACTCTCTTTGAATCTTCTTTATCATGCTAAGAGGAGCAGGAAAAACAAAAAATTTCAGAATTGCAACTTGCAATGCGGAGAAATTACTGTTTGTGCATTTACAATATTCATTGATTTTTGCCATTGAAAAACATCATGTTATTCATATACCAGAAATGATTGAAGCTACTGACTGAATGAAAGGAGCTGGCATCTCACTCTCTTTGAATCTTCATTATCATGCTAAGAGGAGCAGGAAAAAGCAAAAAATTTCAGAATTGCACCTTGCAATGCGGAGAAATTACTGTTTGTGCATTTACAATATTCATTGATTTTTGCCATTGAAAAACGTCCAGAAATGATTGAAGCTACTGACTGAATGAAAGGAGCTGGCATCTCACTCTCTTTGAATCTTCTTTATCATGCTAAGAGGAGCAGGAAAAAGCAAAAAATTTCAGAATTGCACCTTGCAATGCGGAGAAATTACTGTTTGTGCATTTACAATATTCATTGATTTTTGCCATTGAAAAACGTCCAGAAATGTTTGAAGCTACTGACTGAATGAAAGGAGCTGGCATCTCACTCTCTTTGAATCTTCTTTATCATGCTAGGATTAGCAGGAAAAAGCAAAAAATTTCAGAATTGCACCTTGCATTGTGGAGATATTACTGTTTGTGCATTTACAATATTCATTGATTTTTGCCATTGAAAAACGTCCAGAAATGTTTGAAGCTACTGACTGAATGAAAGGAGCTGGCATCTCACTCTATTTGAATCTTCTTTATCATCCTAGGATTAGCAGGAAAAAGCAAAAAATTTCAGCATTGCACCTTGCAATGTGGAGATATTACTGTTTGTGCATTTACAATATTCATTGATTTTTGCCATTGAAAAACATCCAGAAATGTTTATACCAGAAATGTTTGAAGCTACTGACTGAATGAAAGGAGCTGGCATCTCACTCTCTTTGAATCTTCTTTATCATGCTAAGAGGAGCAGGAAAAAGCAAAAAATTTCAGAATTGCACTTTGCAATGCGGAGAAATTACTGTTTGTGCATTTACAATATTCATTGATTTTTGCCATTGAAAAACGTCCAGAAATGACTGAAGCTACTGACTGAATGAAAGGAGCTGGCATCTCACTCTCTTTGAATCTTCTTTATCATGCTAAGAGGAGCAGGAAAAAGCAAAAAATTTCAGAATTGCATCTTGCAATGCGGAGAAATTACTGTTTGTGCATTTACAATATTCATTGATTTTTGCCATTGAAAAACGTCCAGAAATGATTGAAGCTACTGACTGAATGAAAGGAGCTGGCATCTCACTCTCTTTGAATCTTCTTTATCATGCTAAGAGGAGCAGGAAAGAGCAAAAAATTTCAGAATTGCACCTTGCAATGCGGAGAAATTACTGTTTGTGCATTTACAATATTCATTGATTTTTGCCATTGAAAAACATCATGTTATTCATATACCAGAAATGATTGAAGCTACTGACTGAATGAAAGGAGCTGGCATCTCACTCTCTTTGAATCTTCTTTATCATGCTAAGAGGAGCAGGAAAAAGCAAAAAATTTCAGAATTGCACCTTGCAATGCGGAGAAATTACTGTTTGTGCATTTACAATATTCATTGATTTTTGCCATTGAAAAACATCCAGAAATGATTGAAGCTACTGACTGAATGAAAGGAGCTGGCATCTCACTCTCTTTGAATCTTCTTTACCATGCTAAGAGGAGCAGGAAAAAGCAAAAAATTTCAGAATTGCACCTTGCAATGCGGAGAAATTACTGTTTGTGCATTTACAATATTCATTGATTTTTGCCATTGAAAAACGTCCAGAAATGATTGAAGCTACTGACTGAATGAAAGGAGCTGGCATCTCACTCTCTTTGAATGTTCTTTATCATGCTAGGATTAGCAGGAAAAAGCAAAAAATTTCAGAATTGCACCTTGCAATGTGGAGATATTACTGTTTGTGCATTTACAATATTCATTGAATTTTGCCATTGAAAAACGTTCAGAAATGTTTGAAGCTACTGACTGAATGAAAGGAGCTGGCATCTCACTCTATTTGAATCTTCTTTATCATGCTAGGATTAGCAGGAAAAAGCAAAAAATTTCAGAATTGCACCTTGCAATGTGGAGATATTACTGTTTGTGCATTTACAATATTCATTGATTTTTGCCATTGAAAAACGTCCAGAAATGTTTATACCAGAAATGTTTGAAGCTACTGACTGAATGAAAGGAGCTGGCATCTCACTCTCTTTGAATCTTCTTTATCATGCTAAGAGGAGCAGGAAAAAGCAAAAAATTTCAGAATTGCACCTTGCAATGCGGAGAAATTACTTTTTGTGCATTTACAATATTCATTGATTTTTGCCATTGAAAAACGTCCAGAAATGACTGAAGCTACTGACTGAATGAAAGGAGCTGGCATCTCACTCTCTTTGAATCTTCTTTACCATGCTAAGAGGAGCAGGAAAAAGCAAAAAAATTCAGAATTGCACCTTGCAATGCGGAGAAATTACTGTTTGTGCATTTACAATATTCATTGATTTTTGCCATTGAAAAACGTCCAGAAATGATTGAAGCTACTGACTGAATGAAAGGAGCTGGCATCTCACTCTCTTTGAATCTTCTTTATCATGCTAGGATTAGCAGGAAAAAGCAAAAAATTTCAGAATTGCACCTTGCAATGTGGAGATATTACTGTTTGTGCATTTACAATATTCATTGATTTTTGCCATTGAAAAACATCATGTTATTCATATACCAGAAATGTTTGAAGCTACTGACTGAATGAAAGGAGCTGACATCTCACTCTCTTTGAATCTTCTTTATCATGCTAGGATTAGCAGGAAAAAGCAAAAAATTTCAGAATTGCACCTTGCAATGTGGAGATATTACTGTTTGTGCATTTACAATATTCATTGATTTTTGCCATTGAAAAACGTCCAGAAATGTTTGAAGCTACTGAATGAATGAAAGGAGCTGGCATCTCACTCTATTTGAATCTTCTTTATCATGCTAGGATTAGCAGGAAAAAGCAAAAAAAATTTCAGCATTGCACCTTGCAATGTGGAGATATTACTGTTTGTGCATTTACAATATTCATTGATTTTTGCCATTGAAAAACGTCCAGAAATGTTTATACCAGAAATGTTTGAAGCTACTGACTGAATGAAAGGAGCTGGCATCTCACTCTCTTTGAATCTTCTTTATCATGCTAAGAGGAGCAGGAAAAAGCAAAAAATTTCAGAATTGCACCTTGCAATGCGGAGAAATTACTGTTTGTGCATTTACAATATTCATTGATTTTTGCCATTGAAAAACTTCCAGAAATGACTGAAGCTACTGACTGAATGAAAGGAGCTGGCATCTCACTCTCTTTGAATCTTCTTTATCATGCTAAGAGGAGCAGGAAAAAGCAAAAAATTTCAGAATTGCACCTTGCAATGCGGAGAAATTACTGTTTGTGCATTTACAATATTCATTGATTTTTGCCATTGAAAAACGTCCAGAAATGATTGAAGCTACTGACTGAATGAAAGGAGCTGGCATCTCACTCTCTTTGAATCTTCTTTATCATGCTAAGAGGAGCAGGAAAAAGCAAAAAATTTCAGAATTGCACCTTGCAATGCGGAGAAATTACTGTTTGTGCATTTACAATATTCATTGATTTTTGCCATTGAAAAACGTCCAGAAATGTTTGAAGCTACTGACTGAATGAAAGGAGCTGGCATCTCACTCTCTTTGAATCTTCTTTATCATGCTAGGATTAGCAGGAAAAAGCAAAAAATTTCAGAATTGCACCTTGCATTGTGGAGATATTACTGTTTGTGCATTTACAATATTCATTGATTTTTGCCATTGAAAAACGTCCAGAAATGTTTGAAGCTACTGACTGAATGAAAGGAGCTGGCATCTCACTCTATTTGAATCTTCTTTATCATCCTAGGATTAGCAGGAAAAAGCAAAAAATTTCAGCATTGCACCTTGCAATGTGGAGATATTACTGTTTGTGCATTTACAATATTCATTGATTTTTGCCATTGAAAAACATCCAGAAATGTTTATACCAGAAATGTTTGAAGCTACTGACTGAATGAAAGGAGCTGGCATCTCACTCTCTTTGAATCTTCTTTATCATGCTAAGAGGAGCAGGAAAAAGCAAAAAATTTCAGAATTGCACTTTGCAATGCGGAGAAATTACTGTTTGTGCATTTACAATATTCATTGATTTTTGCCATTGAAAAACGTCCAGAAATGACTGAAGCTACTGACTGAATGAAAGGAGCTGGCATCTCACTCTCTTTGAATCTTCTTTATCATGCTAAGAGGAGCAGGAAAAAGCAAAAAATTTCAGAATTGCATCTTGCAATGCGGAGAAATTACTGTTTGTGCATTTACAATATTCATTGATTTTTGCCATTGAAAAACGTCCAGAAATGATTGAAGCTACTGACTGAATGAAAGGAGCTGGCATCTCACTCTCTTTGAATCTTCTTTATCATGCTAAGAGGAGCAGGAAAGAGCAAAAAATTTCAGAATTGCACCTTGCAATGCGGAGAAATTACTGTTTGTGCATTTACAATATTCATTGATTTTTGCCATTGAAAAACATCATGTTATTCATATACCAGAAATGATTGAAGCTACTGACTGAATGAAAGGAGCTGGCATCTCACTCTCTTTGAATCTTCTTTATCATGCTAAGAGGAGCAGGAAAAAGCAAAAAATTTCAGAATTGCACCTTGCAATGCGGAGAAATTACTGTTTGTGCATTTACAATTTTCATTGATTTTTGCCATTGAAAAACATCCAGAAATGATTGAAGCTACTGACTGAATGAAAGGAGCTGGCATCTCACTCTCTTTGAATCTTCTTTACCATGCTAAGAGGAGCAGGAAAAAGCAAAAAATTTCAGAATTGCACCTTGCAATGCGGAGAAATTACTGTTTGTGCATTTACAATATTCATTGATTTTTGCCATTGAAAAACGTCCAGAAATGATTGAAGCTACTGACTGAATGAAAGGAGCTGGCATCTCACTCTCTTTGAATGTTCTTTATCATGCTAGGATTAGCAGGAAAAAGCAAAAAATTTCAGAATTGCACCTTGCAATGTGGAGATATTACTGTTTGTGCATTTACAATATTCATTGAATTTTGCCATTGAAAAACGTCCAGAAATGTTTGAAGCTACTGACTGAATGAAAGGAGCTGGCATCTCACTCTATTTGAATCTTCTTTATCATGCTAGGATTAGCAGGAAAAAGCAAAAAATTTCAGAATTGCACCTTGCAATGTGGAGATATTACTGTTTGTGCATTTACAATATTCATTGATTTTTGCCATTGAAAAACGTCCAGAAATGTTTATACCAGAAATGTTTGAAGCTACTGACTGAATGAAAGGAGCTGGCATCTCACTCTCTTTGAATCTTCTTTATCATGCTAAGAGGAGCAGGAAAAAGCAAAAAATTTCAGAATTGCACCTTGCAATGCGGAGAAATTACTGTTTGTGCATTTACAATATTCATTGATTTTTGCCATTGAAAAACGTCCAGAAATGATTGAAGCTACTGACTGAATGAAAGGAGCTGGCATCTCACTCTCTTTGAATCTTCTTTATCATGCTAAGAGGAGCAGGATAAAGCAAAAAATTTCAGAATTGCACCTTGCAATGCGGAGAAATTACTGTTTGTGCATTTACAATATTCATTGATTTTTGCCATTGAAAAACGTCCAGAAATGATTGAAGCTACTGACTGAATGAAAGGAGCTGGCATCTCACTCTCTTTGAATCTTCTTTATCATGCTAAGAGGAGCAGGAAAAACAAAAAATTTCAGAATTGCAACTTGCAATGCGGAGAAATTACTGTTTGTGCATTTACAATATTCATTGATTTTTGCCATTGAAAAACATCATGTTATTCATATACCAGAAATGATTGAAGCTACTGACTGAATGAAAGGAGCTGGCATCTCACTCTCTTTGAATCTTCATTATCATGCTAAGAGGAGCAGGAAAAAGCAAAAAATTTCAGAATTGCACCTTGCAATGCGGAGAAATTACTGTTTGTGCATTTACAATATTCATTGATTTTTGCCATTGAAAAACGTCCAGAAATGATTGAAGCTACTGACTGAATGAAAGGAGCTGGCATCTCACTCTCTTTGAATCTTCTTTATCATGCTAAGAGGAGCAGGAAAAAGCAAAAAATTTCAGAATTGCACCTTGCAATGCGGAGAAATTACTGTTTGTGCATTTACAATATTCATTGATTTTTGCCATTGAAAAACGTCCAGAAATGTTTGAAGCTACTGACTGAATGAAAGGAGCTGGCATCTCACTCTCTTTGAATCTTCTTTATCATGCTAGGATTAGCAGGAAAAAGCAAAAAATTTCAGAATTGCACCTTGCATTGTGGAGATATTACTGTTTGTGCATTTACAATATTCATTGATTTTTGCCATTGAAAAACGTCCAGAAATGTTTGAAGCTACTGACTGAATGAAAGGAGCTGGCATCTCACTCTATTTGAATCTTCTTTATCATCCTAGGATTAGCAGGAAAAAGCAAAAAATTTCAGCATTGCACCTTGCAATGTGGAGATATTACTGTTTGTGCATTTACAATATTCATTGATTTTTGCCATTGAAAAACATCCAGAAATGTTTATACCAGAAATGTTTGAAGCTACTGACTGAATGAAAGGAGCTGGCATCTCACTCTCTTTGAATCTTCTTTATCATGCTAAGAGGAGCAGGAAAAAGCAAAAAATTTCAGAATTGCACTTTGCAATGCGGAGAAATTACTGTTTGTGCATTTACAATATTCATTGATTTTTGCCATTGAAAAACGTCCAGAAATGACTGAAGCTACTGACTGAATGAAAGGAGCTGGCATCTCACTCTCTTTGAATCTTCTTTATCATGCTAAGAGGAGCAGGAAAAAGCAAAAAATTTCAGAATTGCATCTTGCAATGCGGAGAAATTACTGTTTGTGCATTTACAATATTCATTGATTTTTGCCATTGAAAAACGTCCAGAAATGATTGAAGCTACTGACTGAATGAAAGGAGCTGGCATCTCACTCTCTTTGAATCTTCTTTATCATGCTAAGAGGAGCAGGAAAGAGCAAAAAATTTCAGAATTGCACCTTGCAATGCGGAGAAATTACTGTTTGTGCATTTACAATATTCATTGATTTTTGCCATTGAAAAACATCATGTTATTCATATACCAGAAATGATTGAAGCTACTGACTGAATGAAAGGAGCTGGCATCTCACTCTCTTTGAATCTTCTTTATCATGCTAAGAGGAGCAGGAAAAAGCAAAAAATTTCAGAATTGCACCTTGCAATGCGGAGAAATTACTGTTTGTGCATTTACAATATTCATTGATTTTTGCCATTGAAAAACATCCAGAAATGATTGAAGCTACTGACTGAATGAAAGGAGCTGGCATCTCACTCTCTTTGAATCTTCTTTACCATGCTAAGAGGAGCAGGAAAAAGCAAAAAATTTCAGAATTGCACCTTGCAATGCGGAGAAATTACTGTTTGTGCATTTACAATATTCATTGATTTTTGCCATTGAAAAACGTCCAGAAATGATTGAAGCTACTGACTGAATGAAAGGAGCTGGCATCTCACTCTCTTTGAATGTTCTTTATCATGCTAGGATTAGCAGGAAAAAGCAAAAAATTTCAGAATTGCACCTTGCAATGTGGAGATATTACTGTTTGTGCATTTACAATATTCATTGAATTTTGCCATTGAAAAACGTCCAGAAATGTTTGAAGCTACTGACTGAATGAAAGGAGCTGGCATCTCACTCTATTTGAATCTTCTTTATCATGCTAGGATTAGCAGGAAAAAGCAAAAAATTTCAGAATTGCACCTTGCAATGTGGAGATATTACTGTTTGTGCATTTACAATATTCATTGATTTTTGCCATTGAAAAACGTCCAGAAATGTTTATACCAGAAATGTTTGAAGCTACTGACTGAATGAAAGGAGCTGGCATCTCACTCTCTTTGAATCTTCTTTATCATGCTAAGAGGAGCAGGAAAAAGCAAAAAATTTCAGAATTGCACCTTGCAATGCGGAGAAATTACTTTTTGTGCATTTACAATATTCATTGATTTTTGCCATTGAAAAACGTCCAGAAATGACTGAAGCTACTGACTGAATGAAAGGAGCTGGCATCTCACTCTCTTTGAATCTTCTTTACCATGCTAAGAGGAGCAGGAAAAAGCAAAAAAATTCAGAATTGCACCTTGCAATGCGGAGAAATTACTGTTTGTGCATTTACAATATTCATTGATTTTTGCCATTGAAAAACGTCCAGAAATGATTGAAGCTACTGACTGAATGAAAGGAGCTGGCATCTCACTCTCTTTGAATCTTCTTTATCATGCTAGGATTAGCAGGAAAAAGCAAAAAATTTCAGAATTGCACCTTGCAATGTGGAGATATTACTGTTTGTGCATTTACAATATTCATTGATTTTTGCCATTGAAAAACATCATGTTATTCATATACCAGAAATGTTTGAAGCTACTGACTGAATGAAAGGAGCTGACATCTCACTCTCTTTGAATCTTCTTTATCATGCTAGGATTAGCAGGAAAAAGCAAAAAATTTCAGAATTGCACCTTGCAATGTGGAGATATTACTGTTTGTGCATTTACAATATTCATTGATTTTTGCCATTGAAAAACGTCCAGAAATGTTTGAAGCTACTGAATGAATGAAAGGAGCTGGCATCTCACTCTATTTGAATCTTCTTTATCATGCTAGGATTAGCAGGAAAAAGCAAAAAAAATTTCAGCATTGCACCTTGCAATGTGGAGATATTACTGTTTGTGCATTTACAATATTCATTGATTTTTGCCATTGAAAAACGTCCAGAAATGTTTATACCAGAAATGTTTGAAGCTACTGACTGAATGAAAGGAGCTGGCATCTCACTCTCTTTGAATCTTCTTTATCATGCTAAGAGGAGCAGGAAAAAGCAAAAAATTTCAGAATTGCACCTTGCAATGCGGAGAAATTACTGTTTGTGCATTTACAATATTCATTGATTTTTGCCATTGAAAAACTTCCAGAAATGACTGAAGCTACTGACTGAATGAAAGGAGCTGGCATCTCACTCTCTTTGAATATTCTTTATCATGCTAAGAGGAGCAGGAAAAAGCAAAAAATTTCAGAATTGCACCTTGCAATGCGGAGAAATTACTGTTTGTGCATTTACAATATTCATTGATTTTTGCCATTGAAAAACGTCCAGAAATGATTGAAGCTACTGACTGAATGAAAGGAGCTGGCATCTCACTCTCTTTGAATCTTCTTTATCATGCTAAGAGGAGCAGGAAAAAGCAAAAAATTTCAGAATTGCACCTTGCAATGCGGAGAAATTACTGTTTGTGCATTTACAATATTCATTGATTTTTGCCATTGAAAAACATCATGTTATTCATATACCAGAAATGATTGAAGCTACTGACTGAATGAAAGGAGCTGGCATCTCACTCTCTTTGAATCTTCTTTATCATGCTAAGAGGAGCAGGAAAAAGCAAAAAATTTCAGAATTGCACCTTGCAATGCGGAGAAATTACTGTTTGTGCATTTACAATATTCATTGATTTTTGCCATTGAAAAACGTCCAGAAATGATTGAAGCTACTGACTGAATGAAAGGAGCTGGCATCTCACTCTCTTTGAATATTCTTTATCATGCTAAGAGGAGCAGGAAAAAGCAAAAAATTTCAGAATTTCATCTTGCAATGCGGAGAAATTACTGTTTGTGCATTTACAATATTCATTGATTTTTGCCATTGAAAAACGTCCAGAAATGATTAAAGCTACTGACTGAATGAAAGGAGCTGGCATCTCACTCTCTTTGAATCTTCTTTATCATGCTAAGAGGAGCAGGAAAAAGCAAAAAATTTCAGAATTGCACCTTGCAATGCGGAGAAATTACTGTTTGTGCATTTACAATATTCATTGATTTTTGCCATTGAAAAACGTCCAGAAATGATTGAAGCTACTGACTGAATGAAAGGAGCCGGAATCTCACTCTCTTTGAATCTTCTTTATCATGCTAAGAGGAGCAGGAAAAAGCAAAAAATTTCAGAATTGCAACTTGCAATGCGGAGAAATTACTGTTTGTGCATTTACAATATTCATTGATTTTTGCCATTGAAAAACATCATGTTATTCATATACCAGAAATGATTGAAGCTACTGACTGAATGAAAGGAGCTGGCATCTCACTCTCTTTGAATCTTCTTTATCATGCTAAGAGGAGCAGGAAAAAGCAAAAAATTTCAGAATTGCACCTTGCAATGCGGAGAAATTACTGTTTGTGCATTTACAATATTCATTGATTTTTGCCATTGAAAAACGTCCAGAAATGATTGAAGCTACTGACTGAATGAAAGGAGCTGGCATCTCACTCTCTTTGAATCTTCTTTATCATGCTAAGAGGAGCAGGAAAAAGCAAAAAATTTCAGAATTGCACCTTGCAATGCGGAGAAATTACTGTTTGTGCATTTACAATATTCATTGATTTTTGCCATTGAAAAACGTCCAGAAATGATTGAAGCTACTGACTGAATGAAAGGAGCTGGCATCTCACTCTCTTTGAATCTTCTTTATCATGCTAAGAGGAGCAGGAAAAAGCAAAAAATTTCAGAATTGCACCTTGCAATGCGGAGAAATTACTGTTTGTGCATTTACAATATTCATTAATTTTTGCCATTGAAAATCATCATGTTATTCATATCCCAGAAATGTTTGAAGCTACTGACAATGAAAGAAGCTGGCATCTCACTCTCTTTGAATCTTCTTTATCATGCTAATAGGAGCAGGAAAAAGCAAAAAATTTCAGAATTGCACCTTGCAATGCGGAGAAATTACTGTTTGTGCATTTACAATATTCATTGATTTTTGCCATTGAAAAACGTCCAGAAATGATTGAAGCTACTGACTGAATGAAAGGAGCTGGCATCTCACTCTCTTTGAATCTTCTTTATCATGCTAAGAGGAGCAGGAAAAAGCAAAAAATTTCAGAATTGCACCTTGCAATGCGGAGAAATTACTGTTTGTGCATTTACAATATTCATTGATTTTTGCCATTGAAAAACATCATGTTATTCATATACCAGAAATGATTGAAGCTACTGACTGAATGAAAGGAGCTGGCATCTCACTCTCTTTGAATCTTCTTTATCATGCTAAGAGGAGCAGGAAAAAGCAAAAAATTTCAGAATTGCACCTTGCAATGCGGAGAAATTACTGTTTGTGCATTTACAATATTCATTGATTTTTGCATTGAAAAACGTCCAGAAATGACTGAAGCTACTGACTGAATGAAAGGAGCTGGCATCTCACTCTCTTTGAATCTTCTTTACCATGCTAAGAGGAGCAGGAAAAAGCAAAAAATTTCAGAATTGCATCTTGCAATGCGGAGAAATTACTGTTTGTGCATTTACAATATTCATTGATTTTTGCCATTGAAAAACGTCCAGAAATGATTGAAGCTACTGACTGAATGAAAGGAGCTGGCATCTCACTCTCTTTGAATCTTCTTTATCATGCTAAGAGGAGCAGGAAAAAGCAAAAAATTTCAGAATTGCACCTTGCAATGCGGAGAAATTACTGTTTGTGCATTTACAATATTCATTGATTTTTGCCATTGAAAAACATCATGTTATTCATATACCAGAAATGATTGAAGCTACTGACTGAATGAAAGGAGCTGGCATCTCACTCTCTTTGAATCTTCTTTATCATGCTAAGAGGAGCAGGAAAAAGCAAAAAATTTCAGAATTGCACCTTGCAATGCGGAGAAATTACTGTTTGAGCATTTACAATATTCATTGATTTTTGCCATTGAAAAACGTCCAGAAATGATTGAAGCTACTGACTGAATGAAAGGAGCTGGCATCTCACTCTCTTTGAATCTTCTTTATCATGCTAAGAGGAGCAGGAAAAAGCAAAAAATTTCAGAATTGCACCTTGCAATGCGGAGAAATTACTGTTTGTGCATTTACAATATTCATTGATTTTTGCCATTGAAAAACGTCCAGAAATGATTGAAGCTACTGACTGAATGAAAGGAGCTGGCATCTCACTCTCTTTGAATCTTCTTTATCATGCTAGGATTAGCAGGAAAAAGCAAAAAATTTCAGAATTGCACCTGGCAATGTGGAGATATTACTGTTTGTGCATTTACAATATTCATTGAATTTTGCCATTGAAAAACGTCCAGAAATGTTTGAAGCTACTGACTGAATGAAAGGAGCTGGCATCTCACTCTATTTGAATCTTCTTTATCATGCTAGGATTAGCAGGAAAAAGCAAAAAATTTCAGAATTGCACCTTGCAATGTGGAGATATTACTGTTTGTGCATTTACAATATTCATTGATTTTTGCCATTGAAAAACGTCCAGAAATGTTTATACCAGAAATGTTTGAAGCTACTGACTGAATGAAAGGAGCTGGCATCTCACTCTCTTTGAATCTTCTTTATCATGCTAAGAGGAGCAGGAAAAAGCAAAAAATTTCAGAATTGCACCTTGCAATGCGGAGAAATTACTGTTTGTGCATTTACAATATTCATTGATTTTTGCATTGAAAAACGTCCAGAAATGACTGAAGCTACTGACTGAATGAAAGGAGCTGGCATCTCACTCTCTTTGAATCTTCTTTACCATGCTAAGAGGAGCAGGAAAAAGCAAAAAATTTCAGAATTGCATCTTGCAATGCGGAGAAATTACTGTTTGTGCATTTACAATATTCATTGATTTTTGCCATTGAAAAACGTCCAGAAATGATTGAAGCTACTGACTGAATGAAAGGAGCTGGCATCTCACTCTCTTTGAATCTTCTTTATCATGCTAAGAGGAGCAGGAAAAAGCAAAAAATTTCAGAATTGCACCTTGCAATGCGGAGAAATTACTGTTTGTGCATTTACAATATTCATTGATTTTTGCCATTGAAAAACATCATGTTATTCATATACCAGAAATGATTGAAGCTACTGACTGAATGACTGAATGAAAGGAGCTGGCATCTCACTCTCTTTGAATCTTCTTTATCATGCTAAGAGGAGCAGGAAAAAGCAAAAAATTTCAGAATTGCACCTTGCAATGCGGAGAAATTACTGTTTGTGCATTTACAATATTCATTGATTTTTGCCATTGAAAAACGTCCAGAAATGATTGAAGCTACTGACTGAATGAAAGGAGCTGGCATCTCACTCTCTTTGAATCTTCTTTATCATGCTAAGAGGAGCAGGAAAAAGCAAAAAATTTCAGAATTGCACCTTGCAATGCGGAGAAATTACTGTTTGTGCATTTACAATATTCATTGATTTTTGCCATTGAAAAACGTCCAGAAATGATTGAAGCTACTGACTGAATGAAAGGAGCTGGCATCTCACTCTCTTTGAATCTTCTTTATCATGCTAGGATTAGCAGGAAAAAGCAAAAAATTTCAGAATTGCACCTGGCAATGTGGAGATATTACTGTTTGTGCATTTACAATATTCATTGAATTTTGCCATTGAAAAACGTCCAGAAATGTTTGAAGCTACTGACTGAATGAAAGGAGCTGGCATCTCACTCTATTTGAATCTTCTTTATCATGCTAGGATTAGCAGGAAAAAGCAAAAAATTTCAGAATTGCACCTTGCAATGTGGAGATATTACTGTTTGTGCATTTACAATATTCATTGATTTTTGCCATTGAAAAACGTCCAGAAATGTTTATACCAGAAATGTTTGAAGCTACTGACTGAATGAAAGGAGCTGGCATCTCACTCTCTTTGAATCTTCTTTATCATGCTAAGAGGAGCAGGAAAAAGCAAAAAATTTCAGAATTGCACCTTGCAATGCGGAGAAATTACTGTTTGTGCATTTACAATATTCATTGATTTTTGCCATTGAAAAACGTCCAGAAATGACTGAAGCTACTGACTGAATGAAAGGAGCTGGCATCTCACTCTCTTTGAATCTTCTTTATCATGCTAAGAGGAGCAGGAAAAAGCAAAAAATTTCAAAATTGCACCTTGCAATGCGGAGAAATTACTGTTTGCGCATTTACAATATTCATTGATTTTTGCCATTGAAAAACGTCCAGAAATGATTGAAGCTACTGACTGAATGAAAGGTGCTGGCATCTCACTCTCTTTGAATCTTCTTTATCATGCTAAGAGGAGCAGGAAAAAGCAAAAAATTTCAGAATTGCACCTTGCAATGCGGAGAAATTACTGTTTGTGCATTTACAATATTCATTGATTTTTGCCATTGAAAAACATCATGTTATTCATATACCAGAAATGATTGAAGCTACTGACTGAATGAAAGGAGCTGGCATCTCACTCTCTTTGAATCTTCTTTATCATGCTAAGAGGAGCAGGAAAAAGCAAAAAATTTCAGAATTGCACCTTGCAATGCGGAGAAATTACTGTTTGTGCATTTACAATATTCATTGATTTTTGCCATTGAAAAACGTCCAGAAATGATTGAAGCTACTGACTGAATGAAAGGAGCTGGCATCTCACTCTCTTTGAATCTTTTTTATCATGCTAAGAGGAGCAGGAAAAAGCAAAAAATTTCAGAATTGCATCTTGCAATGCGGAGAAATTACTGTTTGTGCATTTACAATATTCATTGATTTTTGTCATTGAAAAACGTCCAGAAATGATTGAAGCTACTGACTGAATGAAAGGAGCTGGCATCTCACTCTCTTTGAATCTTCTTTATCATGCTAAGAGGAGCAGGAAAAAGCAAAAAATTTCAGAATTGCACCTTGCAATGCGGAGAAATTACTGTTTGTGCATTTACAATATTCATTGATTTTTGCCATTGAAAAACGTCCAGAAATGATTGAAGCTACTGACTGAATGAAAGGAGCTGGAATCTCACTCTCTTTGAATCTTCTTTATCATGCTAAGAGGAGCAGGAAAAAGCAAAAAATTTCAGAATTGCAACTTGCAATGCGGAGAAATTACTGTTTGTGCATTTACAATATTCATTGATTTTTGCCATTGAAAAACATCATGTTATTCATATACCAGAAATGATTGAAGCTACTGACTGAATGAAAGGAGCTGGCATCTCACTCTCTTTGAATCTTCTTTATCATGCTAAGAGGAGCAGGAAAAAGCAAAAAATTTCAGAATTGCACCTTGCAATGCGGAGAAATTACTGTTTGTGCATTTACAATATTCATTGATTTTTGCCATTGAAAAACGTCCAGAAATGATTGAAGCTACTGACTGAATGAAAGGAGCTGGCATCTCACTCTCTTTGAATCTTCTTTATCATGCTAAGAGGAGCAGGAAAAAGCAAAAAATTTCAGAATTGCACCTTGCAATGCGGAGAAATTACTGTTTGTGCATTTACAATATTCATTGATTTTTGCCATTGAAAAACGTCCAGAAATGATTGAAGCTACTGACTGAATGAAAGGAGCTGGCATCTCACTCTCTTTGAATCTTCTTTATCATGCTAAGAGGAGCAGGAAAAAGCAAAAAATTTCAGAATTGCACCTTGCAATGCGGAGAAATTACTGTTTGTGCATTTACAATATTCATTAATTTTTGCCATTGAAAAACATCATGTTATTCATATCCCAGAAATGTTTGAAGCTACTGACTGAATGAAAGAAGCTGGCATCTCACTCTCCTTTGAATCTTCTTTATCATGCTAAGAGGAGCAGGAAAAAGCAAAAAATTTCAGAATTGCACCTTGCAATGCGGAGAAATTACTGTTTGTGCATTTACAATATTCATTGATTTTTGCCATTGAAAAACGTCCAGAAATGATTGAAGCTACTGACTGAATGAAAGGAGCTGGCATCTCACTCTCTTTGAATCTTCTTTATCATGCTAAGAGGAGCAGGAAAAAGCAAAAAATTTCAGAATTGCACCTTGCAATGCGGAGAAATTACTGTTTGTGCATTTACAATATTCATTGATTTTTGCCATTGAAAAACATCATGTTATTCATATACCAGAAATGTTTGAAGCTACTGACTGAATGAAAGGAGCTGGCATCTCACTCTCTTTGAATCTTCTTTATCATGCTAAGAGGAGCAGGAAAAGCAAAAAATTTCAGAATTGCACCTTGCAATGCGGAGAAATTACTGTTTGTGCATTTACAATATTCATTGATTTTTGCCATTGAAAAACGTCCAGAAATGATTGAAGCTACTGACTGAATGAAAGGAGCTGGCATCTCACTCTCTTTGAATCTTCTTTATCATGCTAAGAGGAGCAGGAAAATGCAAGAAATTTCAGAATTGCACCTTGCAATGCGGAGAAATTACTGTTTGTGCATTTACAATATTCATTGATTTTTGCCATTGAAAAACATCCAGAAATGATTGAAGCTACTGACTGAATGAAAGGAGCTGGCATCTCACTCTCTTTGAATCTTCTTTATCATGCTAAGAGGAGCAGGAAAAAGCCAAAAATTTCAGAATTGCACCTTGCAATGCGGAGAAATTACTGTTTGTGCATTTTCAATATTCATTGATTTTTGCCATTGAAAAACATCATGTTATTCATATACCAGAAATGATTGAAGCTACTGACTGAATGAAAGGAGCTGGCATCTCACTCTCTTTGAATCTTCTTTATCATGCAAAGAGGAGCAGGAAAAAGCAAAAAATTTCAGAATTGCACCTTGCAATGCGGAGAAATTACTGTTTGTGCATTTACAATATTCATTGATTTTTGCCATTGAAAAACGTCCAGAAATGATTGAAGCTACTGACTGAATGAAAGGAGCTGGCATCTCACTCTCTTTGAATCTTCTTTATCATGCTAAGAGGAGCAGGAAAAAGCAAAAAATTTCAGAATTGCACCTTGCAATGCGGAGAAATTACTGTTTGTGCATTTACAATATTCACTGATTTTTGCCATTGAAAAACGTCCAGAAATGATTGAAGCAACTGACTGAATGAAAGGAGCTGGCATCTCACTCTCTTTGAATCTTCTTTATCATGCTAAGAGGAGCAGGAAAAAGCAAAAAATTTCAGAATTGCACCTTGCAATGCGGAGAAATTACTGTTTGTGCATTTACAATATTCATTGATTTTTGCCATTGAAAAACGTCCAGAAATAATTGAAGCTACTGACTGAATGAAAGGAGCTGGCATCTCACTCTCTTTGAATCTTCTTTATCATGCTAAGAGGAGCAGGAAAAAGCAAAAAATTTCAGAATTGCAACTTGCAATGCGGAGAAATTACTGTTTGTGCATTTACAATATTCATTGATTTTTGCCATTGAAAAACATCATGTTATTCATATACCAGAAATGATTGAAGCTACTGACTGAATGAAAGGAGCTGGCATCTCACTCTCTTTGAATCTTCTTTATCATGCTAAGAGGAGCAGGAAAAAGCAAAAAATTTCAGAATTGCACCTTGCAATGCGGAGAAATTACTGTTTGTGCATTTACAATATTCATTGATTTTTGCCATTGAAAAACGTCCAGAAATGATTGAAGCTACTGACTGAATGAAAGGAGCTGGCATCTCACTCTCTTTGAATCTTCTTTATCATGCTAAGAGGAGCAGGAAAAAGCAAAAAATTTCAGAATTGCACCTTGCAATGCGGAGAAATTACTGTTTGTGCTTTTACAATATTCATTGATTTTTGCCATTGAAAAACATCATGTTATTCATATACCAGAAATGTTTGAAGCTACTGACTGAATGAAAGGAGCTGGCATCTCACTCTCTTTGAATCTTCTTTATCATGCTAAGAGGAGCAGGAAAAAGCAAAAAATTTCAGAATTGCACCTTGCAATGCGGAGAAATTACTGTTTGTGCATTTACAATATTCATTGATTTTTGCCATTGAAAAATGTCCAGAAATGATTGAAGCTGCTGACTGAATGAAAGGAGCTGGCATCTCACTCTCTTTGAATCTTCTTTATCATGCTAAGAGGAGCAGGAAAAAGCAAAAAATTTCAGAATTGCACCTTGCAATGCGGAGAAATTACTGTTTGTGCATTTACAATATTCATTGATTTTTGCCATTGAAAAACATCATGTTATTCATATACCAGAAATGATTGAAGCTACTGACTGAATGAAAGGAACTGGCATCTCACTCTCTTTGAATCTTCTTTATCATGCTAAGAGGAGTAGGAAAAAGCAAAAAATTTCAGAATTGCACCTTGCAATGCGGAGAAATTACTGTTTGTGCATTTACAATATTCATTGATTTTTGCCATTGAAAAACGTCCAGAAATGATTGAAGCTACTGACTGAATGAAAGGAGCTGGCATCTCACTCTCTTTGAATCTTCTTTATCATGCTAAGAGGAGCAGGAAAAAGCAAAAAATTTCAGAATTGCACCTTGCAATGCGGAGAAATTACTGTTTGTGCATTTACAATATTCATTGATTTTTGCCATTGAAAAACGTCCAGAAATGATTGAAGCTACTGACTGAATGAAAGGAGCTGGCATCTCACTCTCTTTGAATCTTCTTTATCATGCTAAGAGGAGCAGGAAAAAGCAAAAAATTTCAGAATTTCACCTTGCAATGCGGAGAAATTACTGTTTGTGCATTTACAATATTCATTGATTTTTGCCATTGATAAACATCATGTTATTCATATACCAGAAATGATTGAAGCTACTGACTGAATGAAAGGAGCTGGCATCTCGCTCTCTTTGAATCTTCTTTATCATGCTAAGAGGAGCAGGAAAAAGCAAAAAATTTCAGAATTGCACCTTGCAATGCGGAGAAATTACTGTTTGTGCATTTACAATATTCATTGATTTTTGCCATTGAAAAACGTCCAGAAATGATTGAAGCTACTGACTGAATGAAAGGAGCTGGCATCTCACTCTCTTTGAATCTTCTTTATCATGCTAAGAGGAGCAGGAAAAAGCAAAAAATTTCAGAATTGCACCTTGCAATGTGGAGAAATTACTGTTTGTGCATTTACAATATTCATTGATTTTTGCCATTGAAAAACATCATGTTATTCATATAGCAGAAATGATTGAAGCTACTGACTGAATGAAAGGAGCTGGCATCTCACTCTCTTTGAATCTTCTTTATCATGCTAAGAGGAGCAGGAAAAAGCAAAAAATTTCAGAATTGCACCTTGCAATGCGGAGAAATTACTGTTTGTGCATTTACAATATTCATTGATTTTTGCCATTGAAAAACGTCCCGAAATGATTGAAGCTACTGACTGAATGAAAGGAGCTGGCATCTCACTCTCTTTGAATCTTCTTTATCATGCTAAGAGGAGCAGGAAAAAGCAAAAAATTTCAGAATTGCACCTTGCAATGCGGAGAAATTACTGTTTGTGCTTTTACAATATTCATTGATTTTTGCCATTGAAAAACATCATGTTATTCATATACCAGAAATGTTTGAAGCTACTGACTGAATGAAAGGAGCTGGCATCTCACTCTCTTTGAATCTTCTTTATCATGCTAAGAGGAGCAGGAAAAAGCAAAAAATTTCAGAATTGCACCTTGCAATGCGGAGAAATTACTGTTTGTGCATTTACAATATTCATTGATTTTTGCCATTGAAAAACGTCCAGAAATGATTGAAGCTACTGACTGAATGAAAGGAGCTGGCATCTCACTCTCTTTGAATCTTCTTTATCATGCTAAGAGGAGCAGGAAAAAGCAAAAAATTTCAGAATTGCACCTTGCAATGCGGAGAAATTACTGTTTGTGCATTTACAATATTCATTGATTTTTGCCATTGAAAAACATCATGTTATTCATATACCAGAAATGATTGAAGCTACTGACTGAATGAAAGGAGCTGGCATCTCACTCTCTTTGAATCTTCTTTATCATGCTAAGAGGAGCAGGAAAAAGCAAAAAATTTCAGAATTGCACCTTGCAATGCGGAGAAATTACTGTTTGTGCATTTACAATATTCATTGATTTTTGCCATTGAAAAACGTCCAGAAATGATTGAAGCTACTGACTGAATGAAAGGAGCTGGCATCTCACTCTCTTTGAATCTTCTTTATCATGCTAAGAGGAGCAGGAAAAAGCAAAAAATTTCAGAATTGCACCTTGCAATGCGGAGAAATTACTGTTTGTGCATTTACAATATTCACTGATTTTTGCCATTGAAAAACGTCCAGAAATGATTGAAGCAACTGACTGAATGAAAGGAGCTGGCATCTCACTCTCTTTGAATCTTCTTTATCATGCTAAGAGGAGCAGGAAAAAGCAAAAAATTTCAGAATTGCACCTTGCAATGCGGAGAAATTACTGTTTGTGCATTTACAATATTCATTGATTTTTTGCCATTGAAAAACGTCCAGAAATAATTGAAGCTACTGACTGAATGAAAGGAGCTGGCATCTCACTCTCTTTGAATCTTCTTTATCATGCTAAGAGGAGCAGGAAAAAGCAAAAAATTTCAGAATTGCAACTTGCAATGCGGAGAAATTACTGTTTGTGCATTTACAATATTCATTGATTTTTGCCATTGAAAAACATCATGTTATTCATATACCAGAAATGATTGAAGCTACTGACTGAATGAAAGGAGCTGGCATCTCACTCTCTTTGAATCTTCTTTATCATGCTAAGAGGAGCAGGAAAAAGCAAAAAATTTCAGAATTGCACCTTGCAATGCGGAGAAATTACTGTTTGTGCATTTACAATATTCATTGATTTTTGCCATTGAAAAACGTCCAGAAATGATTGAAGCTACTGACTGAATGAAAGGAGCTGGCATCTCACTCTCTTTGAATCTTCTTTATCATGCTAAGAGGAGCAGGAAAAAGCAAAAAATTTCAGAATTGCACCTTGCAATGCGGAGAAATTACTGTTTGTGCTTTTACAATATTCATTGATTTTTGCCATTGAAAAACATCATGTTATTCATATACCAGAAATGTTTGAAGCTACTGACTGAATGAAAGGAGCTGGCATCTCACTCTCTTTGAATCTTCTTTATCATGCTAAGAGGAGCAGGAAAAAGCAAAAAATTTCAGAATTGCACCTTGCAATGCGGAGAAATTACTGTTTGTGCATTTACAATATTCATTGATTTTTGCCATTGAAAAATGTCCAGAAATGATTGAAGCTGCTGACTGAATGAAAGGAGCTGGCATCTCACTCTCTTTGAATCTTCTTTTTCATGCTAAGAGGAGCAGGAAAAAGCAAAAAATTTCAGAATTGCACCTTGCAATGCGGAGAAATTACTGTTTGTGCATTTACAATATTCATTGATTTTTGCCATTGAAAAACATCATGTTATTCATATACC
Source organism: Phyllobates terribilis (assembly GCF_046119375.1). Taxonomy (NCBI): domain Eukaryota; kingdom Metazoa; phylum Chordata; class Amphibia; order Anura; family Dendrobatidae; genus Phyllobates; species Phyllobates terribilis. The sequence continues at coordinate 393,976 of NW_027363717.1, forward strand.
AGAAATGATTGAAGCTACTGACTGAATGAAAGGAGCTGGCATCTCACTCTCTTTGAATCTTCTTTATCATGCTAAGAGGAGCAGGAAAAAGCAAAAAATTTCAGAATTGCACCTTGCAATGCGGAGAAATTACTGTTTGTGCATTTACAATATTCATTGATTTTTGCCATTGAAAAACGTCCAGAAATGATTGAAGCTACTGACTGAATGAAAGGAGCTGGCATCTCACTCTCTTTGAATCTTCTTTATCATGCTAAGAGGAGCAGGAAAAAGCAAAAAATTTCAGAATTGCACCTTGCAATGCGGAGAAATTACTGTTTGTGCATTTACAATATTCATTGATTTTTGCCATTGAAAAACGTCCAGAAATGATTGAAGCTACTGACTGAATGAAAGGAGCTGGCATCTCACTCTCTTTGAATCTTCTTTATCATGCTAAGAGGAGCAGGAAAAAGCAAAAAATTTCAGAATTGCACCTTGCAATGCGGAGAAATTACTGTTTGTGCATTTACAATATTCATTGATTTTTGCCATTGAAAAACATCATGTTATTCATATACTAGAAATGTTTGAAGCTACTGACTGAATGAAAGGAGCTGGCATCTCACTCTCTTTGAATCTTCTTTATCATGCTAAGAGGAGCAGGAAAAAGCAAAAAATTTCAGAATTGCACCTTGCAATGCGGAGAAATTACTGTTTGTGCATTTACAATATTCATTGATTTTTGCCATTGAAAAACGTCCAGAAATGATTGAAGCTACTGACTGAATGAAAGGAGCTGGCATCTCACTCTCTTTGAATCTTCTTTATCATGCTAAGAGGAGCAGGAAAAAGCAAAAAATTTCAGAATTGCACCTTGCAATGCGGAGAAATTACTGTTTGTGCATTTACAATATTCATTGATTTTTGCCATTGAAAAACATCATGTTATTCATATACCAGAAATGAATGAAGCTACTGACTGAATGAAAGGAGCTGGCATCTCGCTCTCTTTGAATCTTCTTTATCATGCTAAGAGGAGCAGGAAAAAGCAAAAAATTTCAGAATTGCACCTTGCAATGCGGAGAAATTACTGTTTGTGCATTTACAATATTCATTGATTTTTGCCATTGAAAAACGTCCAGAAATGATTGAAGCTACTGACTGAATGAAAGGAGCTGGCATCTCACTCTCTTTGAATCTTCTTTATCATGCTAAGAGGAGCAGGAAAAAGCAAAAAATTTCAGAATTGCACCTTGCAATGTGGAGAAATTACTGTTTGTGCATTTACAATATTCATTGATTTTTGCCATTGAAAAACATCATGTTATTCATATACCAGAAATGATTGAAGCTACTGACTGAATGAAAGGAGCTGGCATCTCACTCTCTTTGAATCTTCTTTATCATGCTAAGAGGAGCAGGAAAAAGCAAAAAATTTCAGAATTGCACCTTGCAATGCGGAGAAATTACTGTTTGTGCATTTACAATATTCATTGATTTTTGCCATTGAAAAACGTCCAGAAATGATTGAAGCTACTGACTGAATGAAAGGAGCTGGCATCTCACTCTCTTTGAATCTTCTTTATCATGCTAAGAGGAGCAGGAAAAAGCAAAAAATTTCAGAATTGCACCTTGCAATGCGGAGAAATTACTGTTTGTGCTTTTACAATATTCATTGATTTTTGCCATTGAAAAACATCATGTTATTCATATACCAGAAATGTTTGAAGCTACTGACTGAATGAAAGGAGCTGGCATCTCACTCTCTTTGAATCTTCTTTATCATGCTAAGAGGAGCAGGAAAAAGCAAAAAATTTCAGAATTGCACCTTGCAATGCGGAGAAATTACTGTTTGTGCATTTACAATATTCATTGATTTTTGCCATTGAAAAACGTCCAGAAATGATTGAAGCTACTGACTGAATGAAAGGAGCTGGCATCTCACTCTCTTTGAATCTTCTTTATCATGCTAAGAGGAGCAGGAAAAAGCAAAAAATTTCAGAATTGCACCTTGCAATGCGGAGAAATTACTGTTTGTGCATTTACAATATTCATTGATTTTTGCCATTGAAAAACGTCCAGAAATGATTGAAGCTACTGACTGAATGAAAGGAGCTGGCATCTCACTCTCTTTGAATCTTCTTTATCATGCTAAGAGGAGCAGGAAAAAGCAAAAAATTTCAGAATTGCAACTTGCAATGCGGAGAAATTACTGTTTGTGCATTTACAATATTCATTGATTTTTGCCATTGAAAAACATCATGTTATTCATATACCAGAAATGATTGAAGCTACTGACTGAATGAAAGGAGCTGGCATCTCACTCTCTTTGAATCTTCTTTATCATGCTAAGAGGAGCAGGAAAAAGCAAAAAATTTCAGAATTGCACCTTGCAATGCGGAGAAATTACTGTTTGTGCATTTACAATATTCATTGATTTTTGCCATTGAAAAACGTCCAGAAATGATTGAAGCTACTGACTGAATGAAAGGAGCTGGCATCTCACTCTCTTTGAATCTTCTTTATCATGCTAAGAGGAGCAGGAAAATGCAAGAAATTTCAGAATTGCACCTTGCAATGCGGAGAAATTACTGTTTGTGCATTTACAATATTCATTGATTTTTGCCATTGAAAAACATCCAGAAATGATTGAAGCTACTGACTGAATGAAAGGAGCTGGCATCTCACTCTCTTTGAATCTTCTTTATCATGCTAAGAGGAGCAGGAAAAAGCCAAAAATTTCAGAATTGCACCTTGCAATGCGGAGAAATTACTGTTTGTGCATTTACAATATTCATTGATTTTTGCCATTGAAAAACATCATGTTATTCATATACCAGAAATGATTGAAGCTACTGACTGAATGAAAGGAGCTGGCATCTCACTCTCTTTGAATCTTCTTTATCATGCAAAGAGGAGCAGGAAAAAGCAAAAAATTTCAGAATTGCACCTTGCAATGCGGAGAAATTACTGTTTGTGCATTTACAATATTCATTGATTTTTGCCATTGAAAAACGTCCAGAAATGATTGAAGCTACTGACTGAATGAAAGGAGCTGGCATCTCACTCTCTTTGAATCTTCTTTATCATGCTAAGAGGAGCAGGAAAAAGCAAAAAATTTCAGAATTGCACCTTGCAATGCGGAGAAATTACTGTTTGTGCATTTGCAATATTCACTGATTTTTGCCATTGAAAAACGTCCAGAAATGATTGAAGCAACTGACTGAATGAAAGGAGCTGGCATCTCACTCTCTTTGAATCTTCTTTATCATGCTAAGAGGAGCAGGAAAAAGCAAAAAATTTCAGAATTGCACCTTGCAATGCGGAGAAATTACTGTTTGTGCATTTACAATATTCATTGATTTTTGCCATTGAAAAACGTCCAGAAATAATTGAAGCTACTGACTGAATGAAAGGAGCTGGCATCTCACTCTCTTTGAATCTTCTTTATCATGCTAAGAGGAGCAGGAAAAAGCAAAAAATTTCAGAATTGCAACTTGCAATGCGGAGAAATTACTGTTTGTGCATTTACAATATTCATTGATTTTTGCCATTGAAAAACATCATGTTATTCATATACCAGAAATGATTGAAGCTAGTGACTGAATGAAAGGAGCTGGCATCTCACTCTCTTTGAATCTTCTTTATCATGCTAAGAGGAGCAGGAAAAAGCAAAAAATTTCAGAATTGCACCTTGCAATGCGGAGAAATTACTGTTTGTGCATTTACAATATTCATTGATTTTTGCCATTGAAAAACGTCCAGAAATGATTGAAGCTACTGACTGAATGAAAGGAGCTGGCATCTCACTCTCTTTGAATCTTCTTTATCATGCTAAGAGGAGCAGGAAAAAGCAAAAAATTTCAGAATTGCACCTTGCAATGCAGAGAAATTACTGTTTGTGCTTTTACAATATTCATTGATTTTTGCCATTGAAAAACATCATGTTATTCATATACCAGAAATGTTTGAAGCTACTGACTGAATGAAAGGAGCTGGCATCTCACTCTCTTTGAATCTTCTTTATCATGCTAAGAGGAGCAGGAAAAAGCAAAAAATTTCAGAATTGCACCTTGCAATGCGGAGAAATTACTGTTTGTGCATTTACAATATTCATTGATTTTTGCCATTGAAAAATGTCCAGAAATGATTGAAGCTGCTGACTGAATGAAAGGAGCTGGCATCTCACTCTCTTTGAATCTTCTTTATCATGCTAAGAGGAGCAGGAAAAAGCAAAAAATTTCAGAATTGCACCTTGCAATGCGGAGAAATTACTGTTTGTGCATTTACAATATTCATTGATTTTTGCCATTGAAAAACATCATGTTATTCATATACCAGAAATGATTGAAGCTACTGACTGAATGAAAGGAGCTGGCATCTCACTCTCTTTGAATCTTCTTTATCATGCTAAGAGGAGCAGGAAAAAGCAAAAAATTTCAGAATTGCACCTTGCAATGCGGAGAAATTACTGTTTGTGCATTTACAATATTCATTGATTTTTGCCATTGAAAAACGTCCAGAAATGATTGAAGCTACTGACTGAATGAAAGGAGCTGGCATCTCACTCTCTTTGAATCTTCTTTATCATGCTAAGAGGAGCAGGAAAAAGCAAAAAATTTCAGAATTGCACCTTGCAATGCGGAGAAATTACTGTTTGTGCATTTACAATATTCATTGATTTTTGCCATTGAAAAACGTCCAGAAATGATTGAAGCTACTGACTGAATGAAAGGAGCTGGCATCTCACTCTCTTTGAATCTTCTTTATCATGCTAAGAGGAGCAGGAAAAAGCAAAAAATTTCAGAATTGCACCTTGCAATGCGGAGAAATTACTGTTTGTGCATTTACAATATTCATTGATTTTTGCCATTGAAAAACATCATGTTATTCATATACCAGAAATGATTGAAGCTACTGACTGAATGAAAGGAGCTGGCATCTCGCTCTCTTTGAATCTTCTTTATCATGCTAAGAGGAGCAGGAAAAAGCAAAAAATTTCAGAATTGCACCTTGCAATGCGGAGAAATTACTGTTTGTGCATTTACAATATTCATTGATTTTTGCCATTGAAAAACGTCCAGAAATGATTGAAGCTACTGACTGAATGAAAGGAGCTGGCATCTCACTCTCTTTGAATCTTCTTTATCATGCTAAGAGTAGCAGGAAAAAGCAAAAAATTTCAGAATTGCACCTTGCAATGTGGAGAAATTACTGTTTGTGCATTTACAATATTCATTGATTTTTGCCATTGAAAAACATCATGTTATTCATATACCAGAAATGATTGAAGCTACTGACTGAATGAAAGGAGCTGGCATCTCACTCTCTTTGAATCTTCTTTATCATGCTAAGAGGAGCAGGAAAAAGCAAAAAATTTCAGAATTGCACCTTGCAATGCGGAGAAATTACTGTTTGTGCATTTACAATATTCATTGATTTTTGCCATTGAAAAACGTCCAGAAATGATTGAAGCTACTGACTGAATGAAAGGAGCTGGCATCTCACTCTCTTTGAATCTTCTTTATCATGCTAGGATTAGCAGGAAAAAGCAAAAAATTTCAGAATTGCACCTGGCAATGTGGAGATATTACTGTTTGTGCATTTACAATATTCATTGAATTTTGCCATTGAAAAACGTCCAGAAATGTTTGAAGCTACTGACTGAATGAAAGGAGCTGGCATCTCACTCTATTTGAATCTTCTTTATCATGCTAGGATTAGCAGGAAAAAGCAAAAAATTTCAGAATTGCACCTTGCAATGTGGAGATATTACTGTTTGTGCATTTACAATATTCATTGATTTTTGCCATTGAAAAACGTCCAGAAATGTTTATACCAGAAATGTTTGAAGCTACTGACTGAATGAAAGGAGCTGGCATCTCACTCTCTTTGAATCTTCTTTATCATGCTAAGAGGAGCAGGAAAAAGCAAAAAATTTCAGAATTGCACCTTGCAATGCGGAGAAATTACTGTTTGTGCATTTACAATATTCATTGATTTTTGCATTGAAAAACGTCCAGAAATGACTGAAGCTACTGACTGAATGAAAGGAGCTGGCATCTCACTCTCTTTGAATCTTCTTTACCATGCTAAGAGGAGCAGGAAAAAGCAAAAAATTTCAGAATTGCATCTTGCAATGCGGAGAAATTACTGTTTGTGCATTTACAATATTCATTGATTTTTGCCATTGAAAAACGTCCAGAAATGATTGAAGCTACTGACTGAATGAAAGGAGCTGGCATCTCACTCTCTTTGAATCTTCTTTATCATGCTAAGAGGAGCAGGAAAAAGCAAAAAATTTCAGAATTGCACCTTGCAATGCGGAGAAATTACTGTTTGTGCATTTACAATATTCATTGATTTTTGCCATTGAAAAACATCATGTTATTCATATACCAGAAATGATTGAAGCTACTGACTGAATGACTGAATGAAAGGAGCTGGCATCTCACTCTCTTTGAATCTTCTTTATCATGCTAAGAGGAGCAGGAAAAAGCAAAAAATTTCAGAATTGCACCTTGCAATGCGGAGAAATTACTGTTTGTGCATTTACAATATTCATTGATTTTTGCCATTGAAAAACGTCCAGAAATGATTGAAGCTACTGACTGAATGAAAGGAGCTGGCATCTCACTCTCTTTGAATCTTCTTTATCATGCTAAGAGGAGCAGGAAAAAGCAAAAAATTTCAGAACTGCACCTTGCAATGCGGAGAAATTACTGTTTGTGCATTTACAATATTCATTGATTTTTGCCATTGAAAAACGTCCAGAAATGATTGAAGCTACTGACTGAATGAAAGGAGCTGGCATCTCACTCTCTTTGAATCTTCTTTATCATGCTAGGATTAGCAGGAAAAAGCAAAAAATTTCAGAATTGCACCTGGCAATGTGGAGATATTACTGTTTGTGCATTTACAATATTCATTGAATTTTGCCATTGAAAAACGTCCAGAAATGTTTGAAGCTACTGACTGAATGAAAGGAGCTGGCATCTCACTCTATTTGAATCTTCTTTATCATGCTAGGATTAGCAGGAAAAAGCAAAAAATTTCAGAATTGCACCTTGCAATGTGGAGATATTACTGTTTGTGCATTTACAATATTCATTGATTTTTGCCATTGAAAAACGTCCAGAAATGTTTATACCAGAAATGTTTGAAGCTACTGACTGAATGAAAGGAGCTGGCATCTCACTCTCTTTGAATCTTCTTTATCATGCTAAGAGGAGCAGGAAAAAGCAAAAAATTTCAGAATTGCACCTTGAAATGCGGAGAAATTACTGTTTGTGCATTTACAATATTCATTGATTTTTGCCATTGAAAAACGTCCAGAAATGACTGAAGCTACTGACTGAATGAAAGGAGCTGGCATCTCACTCTCTTTGAATCTTCTTTATCATGCTAAGAGGAGCAGGAAAAAGCAAAAAATTTCAAAATTGCACCTTGCAATGCGGAGAAATTACTGTTTGCGCATTTACAATATTCATTGATTTTTGCCATTGAAAAACGTCCAGAAATGATTGAAGCTACTGACTGAATGAAAGGTGCTGGCATCTCACTCTCTTTGAATCTTCTTTATCATGCTAAGAGGAGCAGGAAAAAGCAAAAAATTTCAGAATTGCACCTTGCAATGCGGAGAAATTACTGTTTGTGCATTTACAATATTCATTGATTTTTGCCATTGAAAAACATCATGTTATTCATATACCAGAAATGATTGAAGCTACTGACTGAATGAAAGGAGCTGGCATCTCACTCTCTTTGAATCTTCTTTATCATGCTAAGAGGAGCAGGAAAAAGCAAAAAATTTCAGAATTGCACCTTGCAATGCGGAGAAATTACTGTTTGTGCATTTACAATATTCATTGATTTTTGCCATTGAAAAACGTCCAGAAATGATTGAAGCTACTGACTGAATGAAAGGAGCTGGCATCTCACTCTCTTTGAATCTTTTTTATCATGCTAAGAGGAGCAGGAAAAAGCAAAAAATTTCAGAATTGCATCTTGCAATGCGGAGAAATTACTGTTTGTGCATTTACAATATTCATTGATTTTTGTCATTGAAAAACGTCCAGAAATGATTGAAGCTACTGACTGAATGAAAGGAGCTGGCATCTCACTCTCTTTGAATCTTCTTTATCATGCTAAGAGGAGCAGGAAAAAGCAAAAAATTTCAGAATTGCACCTTGCAATGCGGAGAAATTACTGTTTGTGCATTTACAATATTCATTGATTTTTGCCATTGAAAAACGTCCAGAAATGATTGAAGCTACTGACTGAATGAAAGGAGCTGGAATCTCACTCTCTTTGAATCTTCTTTATCATGCTAAGAGGAGCAGGAAAAAGCAAAAAATTTCAGAATTGCAACTTGCAATGCGGAGAAATTACTGTTTGTGCATTTACAATATTCATTGATTTTTGCCATTGAAAAACATCATGTTATTCATATACCAGAAATGATTGAAGCTACTGACTGAATGAAAGGAGCTGGCATCTCACTCTCTTTGAATCTTCTTTATCATGCTAAGAGGAGCAGGAAAAAGCAAAAAATTTCAGAATTGCACCTTGCAATGCGGAGAAATTACTGTTTGTGCATTTACAATATTCATTGATTTTTGCCATTGAAAAACGTCCAGAAATGATTGAAGCTACTGACTGAATGAAAGGAGCTGGCATCTCACTCTCTTTGAATCTTCTTTATCATGCTAAGAGGAGCAGGAAAAAGCAAAAAATTTCAGAATTGCACCTTGCAATGCGGAGAAATTACTGTTTGTGCATTTACAATATTCATTGATTTTTGCCATTGAAAAACGTCCAGAAATGATTGAAGCTACTGACTGAATGAAAGGAGCTGGCATCTCACTCTCTTTGAATCTTCTTTATCATGCTAAGAGGAGCAGGAAAAAGCAAAAAATTTCAGAATTGCACCTTGCAATGCGGAGAAATTACTGTTTGTGCATTTACAATATTCATTAATTTTTGCCATTGAAAAACATCATGTTATTCATATCCCAGAAATGTTTGAAGCTACTGACTGAATGAAAGAAGCTGGCATCTCACTCTCTTTGAATCTTCTTTATCATGCTAAGAGGAGCAGGAAAAAGCAAAAAATTTCAGAATTGCACCTTGCAATGCGGAGAAATTACTGTTTGTGCATTTACAATATTCATTGATTTTTGCCATTGAAAAACGTCCAGAAATGATTGAAGCTACTGACTGAATGAAAGGAGCTGGCATCTCACTCTCTTTGAATCTTCTTTATCATGCTAAGAGGAGCAGGAAAAAGCAAAAAATTTCAGAATTGCACCTTGCAATGCGGAGAAATTACTGTTTGTGCATTTACAATATTCATTGATTTTTGCCATTGAAAAACATCATGTTATTCATATACCAGAAATGTTTGAAGCTACTGACTGAATGAAAGGAGCTGGCATCTCACTCTCTTTGAATCTTCTTTATCATGCTAAGAGGAGCAGGAAAAAGCAAAAAATTTCAGAATTGCACCTTGCAATGCGGAGAAATTACTGTTTGTGCATTTACAATATTCATTGATTTTTGCCATTGAAAAACGTCCAGAAATGATTGAAGCTACTGACTGAATGAAAGGAGCTGGCATCTCACTCTCTTTGAATCTTCTTTATCATGCTAAGAGGAGCAGGAAAATGCAAGAAATTTCAGAATTGCACCTTGCAATGCGGAGAAATTACTGTTTGTGCATTTACAATATTCATTGATTTTTGCCATTGAAAAACATCCAGAAATGATTGAAGCTACTGACTGAATGAAAGGAGCTGGCATCTCACTCTCTTTGAATCTTCTTTATCATGCTAAGAGGAGCAGGAAAAAGCCAAAAATTTCAGAATTGCACCTTGCAATGCGGAGAAATTACTGTTTGTGCATTTTCAATATTCATTGATTTTTGCCATTGAAAAACATCATGTTATTCATATACCAGAAATGATTGAAGCTACTGACTGAATGAAAGGAGCTGGCATCTCACTCTCTTTGAATCTTCTTTATCATGCAAAGAGGAGCAGGAAAAAGCAAAAAATTTCAGAATTGCACCTTGCAATGCGGAGAAATTACTGTTTGTGCATTTACAATATTCATTGATTTTTGCCATTGAAAAACGTCCAGAAATGATTGAAGCTACTGACTGAATGAAAGGAGCTGGCATCTCACTCTCTTTGAATCTTCTTTATCATGCTAAGAGGAGCAGGAAAAAGCAAAAAATTTCAGAATTGCACCTTGCAATGCGGAGAAATTACTGTTTGTGCATTTACAATATTCACTGATTTTTGCCATTGAAAAACGTCCAGAAATGATTGAAGCAACTGACTGAATGAAAGGAGCTGGCATCTCACTCTCTTTGAATCTTCTTTATCATGCTAAGAGGAGCAGGAAAAAGCAAAAAATTTCAGAATTGCACCTTGCAATGCGGAGAAATTACTGTTTGTGCATTTACAATATTCATTGATTTTTGCCATTGAAAAACGTCCAGAAATAATTGAAGCTACTGACTGAATGAAAGGAGCTGGCATCTCACTCTCTTTGAATCTTCTTTATCATGCTAAGAGGAGCAGGAAAAAGCAAAAAATTTCAGAATTGCAACTTGCAATGCGGAGAAATTACTGTTTGTGCATTTACAATATTCATTGATTTTTGCCATTGAAAAACATCATGTTATTCATATACCAGAAATGATTGAAGCTACTGACTGAATGAAAGGAGCTGGCATCTCACTCTCTTTGAATCTTCTTTATCATGCTAAGAGGAGCAGGAAAAAGCAAAAAATTTCAGAATTGCACCTTGCAATGCGGAGAAATTACTGTTTGTGCATTTACAATATTCATTGATTTTTGCCATTGAAAAACGTCCAGAAATGATTGAAGCTACTGACTGAATGAAAGGAGCTGGCATCTCACTCTCTTTGAATCTTCTTTATCATGCTAAGAGGAGCAGGAAAAAGCAAAAAATTTCAGAATTGCACCTTGCAATGCGGAGAAATTACTGTTTGTGCTTTTACAATATTCATTGATTTTTGCCATTGAAAAACATCATGTTATTCATATACCAGAAATGTTTGAAGCTACTGACTGAATGAAAGGAGCTGGCATCTCACTCTCTTTGAATCTTCTTTATCATGCTAAGAGGAGCAGGAAAAAGCAAAAAATTTCAGAATTGCACCTTGCAATGCGGAGAAATTACTGTTTGTGCATTTACAATATTCATTGATTTTTGCCATTGAAAAATGTCCAGAAATGATTGAAGCTGCTGACTGAATGAAAGGAGCTGGCATCTCACTCTCTTTGAATCTTCTTTATCATGCTAAGAGGAGCAGGAAAAAGCAAAAAATTTCAGAATTGCACCTTGCAATGCGGAGAAATTACTGTTTGTGCATTTACAATATTCATTGATTTTTGCCATTGAAAAACATCATGTTATTCATATACCAGAAATGATTGAAGCTACTGACTGAATGAAAGGAACTGGCATCTCACTCTCTTTGAATCTTCTTTATCATGCTAAGAGGAGTAGGAAAAAGCAAAAAATTTCAGAATTGCACCTTGCAATGCGGAGAAATTACTGTTTGTGCATTTACAATATTCATTGATTTTTGCCATTGAAAAACGTCCAGAAATGATTGAAGCTACTGACTGAATGAAAGGAGCTGGCATCTCACTCTCTTTGAATCTTCTTTATCATGCTAAGAGGAGCAGGAAAAAGCAAAAAATTTCAGAATTGCACCTTGCAATGCGGAGAAATTACTGTTTGTGCATTTACAATATTCATTGATTTTTGCCATTGAAAAACGTCCAGAAATGATTGAAGCTACTGACTGAATGAAAGGAGCTGGCATCTCACTCTCTTTGAATCTTCTTTATCATGCTAAGAGGAGCAGGAAAAAGCAAAAAATTTCAGAATTTCACCTTGCAATGCGGAGAAATTACTGTTTGTGCATTTACAATATTCATTGATTTTTGCCATTGATAAACATCATGTTATTCATATACCAGAAATGATTGAAGCTACTGACTGAATGAAAGGAGCTGGCATCTCGCTCTCTTTGAATCTTCTTTATCATGCTAAGAGGAGCAGGAAAAAGCAAAAAATTTCAGAATTGCACCTTGCAATGCGGAGAAATTACTGTTTGTGCATTTACAATATTCATTGATTTTTGCCATTGAAAAACGTCCAGAAATGATTGAAGCTACTGACTGAATGAAAGGAGCTGGCATCTCACTCTCTTTGAATCTTCTTTATCATGCTAAGAGGAGCAGGAAAAAGCAAAAAATTTCAGAATTGCACCTTGCAATGTGGAGAAATTACTGTTTGTGCATTTACAATATTCATTGATTTTTGCCATTGAAAAACATCATGTTATTCATATAGCAGAAATGATTGAAGCTACTGACTGAATGAAAGGAGCTGGCATCTCACTCTCTTTGAATCTTCTTTATCATGCTAAGAGGAGCAGGAAAAAGCAAAAAATTTCAGAATTGCACCTTGCAATGCGGAGAAATTACTGTTTGTGCATTTACAATATTCATTGATTTTTGCCATTGAAAAACGTCCCGAAATGATTGAAGCTACTGACTGAATGAAAGGAGCTGGCATCTCACTCTCTTTGAATCTTCTTTATCATGCTAAGAGGAGCAGGAAAAAGCAAAAAATTTCAGAATTGCACCTTGCAATGCGGAGAAATTACTGTTTGTGCTTTTACAATATTCATTGATTTTTGCCATTGAAAAACATCATGTTATTCATATACCAGAAATGTTTGAAGCTACTGACTGAATGAAAGGAGCTGGCATCTCACTCTCTTTGAATCTTCTTTATCATGCTAAGAGGAGCAGGAAAAAGCAAAAAATTTCAGAATTGCACCTTGCAATGCGGAGAAATTACTGTTTGTGCATTTACAATATTCATTGATTTTTGCCATTGAAAAACGTCCAGAAATGATTGAAGCTACTGACTGAATGAAAGGAGCTGGCATCTCACTCTCTTTGAATCTTCTTTATCATGCTAAGAGGAGCAGGAAAAAGCAAAAAATTTCAGAATTGCACCTTGCAATGCGGAGAAATTACTGTTTGTGCATTTACAATATTCATTGATTTTTGCCATTGAAAAACATCATGTTATTCATATACCAGAAATGATTGAAGCTACTGACTGAATGAAAGGAGCTGGCATCTCACTCTCTTTGAATCTTCTTTATCATGCTAAGAGGAGCAGGAAAAAGCAAAAAATTTCAGAATTGCACCTTGCAATGCGGAGAAATTACTGTTTGTGCATTTACAATATTCATTGATTTTTGCCATTGAAAAACGTCCAGAAATGATTGAAGCTACTGACTGAATGAAAGGAGCTGGCATCTCACTCTCTTTGAATCTTCTTTATCATGCTAAGAGGAGCAGGAAAAAGCAAAAAATTTCAGAATTGCACCTTGCAATGCGGAGAAATTACTGTTTGTGCATTTACAATATTCACTGATTTTTGCCATTGAAAAACGTCCAGAAATGATTGAAGCAACTGACTGAATGAAAGGAGCTGGCATCTCACTCTCTTTGAATCTTCTTTATCATGCTAAGAGGAGCAGGAAAAAGCAAAAAATTTCAGAATTGCACCTTGCAATGCGGAGAAATTACTGTTTGTGCATTTACAATATTCATTGATTTTTGCCATTGAAAAACGTCCAGAAATAATTGAAGCTACTGACTGAATGAAAGGAGCTGGCATCTCACTCTCTTTGAATCTTCTTTATCATGCTAAGAGGAGCAGGAAAAAGCAAAAAATTTCAGAATTGCAACTTGCAATGCGGAGAAATTACTGTTTGTGCATTTACAATATTCATTGATTTTTGCCATTGAAAAACATCATGTTATTCATATACCAGAAATGATTGAAGCTACTGACTGAATGAAAGGAGCTGGCATCTCACTCTCTTTGAATCTTCTTTATCATGCTAAGAGGAGCAGGAAAAAGCAAAAAATTTCAGAATTGCACCTTGCAATGCGGAGAAATTACTGTTTGTGCATTTACAATATTCATTGATTTTTGCCATTGAAAAACGTCCAGAAATGATTGAAGCTACTGACTGAATGAAAGGAGCTGGCATCTCACTCTCTTTGAATCTTCTTTATCATGCTAAGAGGAGCAGGAAAAAGCAAAAAATTTCAGAATTGCACCTTGCAATGCGGAGAAATTACTGTTTGTGCTTTTACAATATTCATTGATTTTTGCCATTGAAAAACATCATGTTATTCATATACCAGAAATGTTTGAAGCTACTGACTGAATGAAAGGAGCTGGCATCTCACTCTCTTTGAATCTTCTTTATCATGCTAAGAGGAGCAGGAAAAAGCAAAAAATTTCAGAATTGCACCTTGCAATGCGGAGAAATTACTGTTTGTGCATTTACAATATTCATTGATTTTTGCCATTGAAAAATGTCCAGAAATGATTGAAGCTGCTGACTGAATGAAAGGAGCTGGCATCTCACTCTCTTTGAATCTTCTTTTTCATGCTAAGAGGAGCAGGAAAAAGCAAAAAATTTCAGAATTGCACCTTGCAATGCGGAGAAATTACTGTTTGTGCATTTACAATATTCATTGATTTTTGCCATTGAAAAACATCATGTTATTCATATACCAGAAATGATTGAAGCTACTGACTGAATGAAAGGAGCTGGCATCTCACTCTCTTTGAATCTTCTTTATCATGCTAAGAGGAGCAGGAAAAAGCAAAAAATTTCAGAATTGCACCTTGCAATGCGGAGAAATTACTGTTTGTGCATTTACAATATTCATTGATTTTTGCCATTGAAAAACGTCCAGAAATGATTGAAGCTACTGACTGAATGAAAGGAGCTGGCATCTCACTCTCTTTGAATCTTCTTTATCATGCTAAGAGGAGCAGGAAAAAGCAAAAAATTTCAGAATTGCACCTTGCAATGCGGAGAAATTACTGTTTGTGCATTTACAATATTCATTGATTTTTGCCATTGAAAAACGTCCAGAAATGATTGAAGCTACTGACTGAATGAAAGGAGCTGGCATCTCACTCTCTTTGAATCTTCTTTATCATGCTAAGAGGAGCAGGAAAAAGCAAAAAATTTCAGAATTGCACCTTGCAATGCGGAGAAATTACTGTTTGTGCATTTACAATATTCATTGATTTTTGCCATTGAAAAACATCATGTTATTCATATACTAGAAATGTTTGAAGCTACTGACTGAATGAAAGGAGCTGGCATCTCACTCTCTTTGAATCTTCTTTATCATGCTAAGAGGAGCAGGAAAAAGCAAAAAATTTCAGAATTGCACCTTGCAATGCGGAGAAATTACTGTTTGTGCATTTACAATATTCATTGATTTTTGCCATTGAAAAACGTCCAGAAATGATTGAAGCTACTGACTGAATGAAAGGAGCTGGCATCTCACTCTCTTTGAATCTTCTTTATCATGCTAAGAGGAGCAGGAAAAAGCAAAAAATTTCAGAATTGCACCTTGCAATGCGGAGAAATTACTGTTTGTGCATTTACAATATTCATTGATTTTTGCCATTGAAAAACATCATGTTATTCATATACCAGAAATGAATGAAGCTACTGACTGAATGAAAGGAGCTGGCATCTCGCTCTCTTTGAATCTTCTTTATCATGCTAAGAGGAGCAGGAAAAAGCAAAAAATTTCAGAATTGCACCTTGCAATGCGGAGAAATTACTGTTTGTGCATTTACAATATTCATTGATTTTTGCCATTGAAAAACGTCCAGAAATGATTGAAGCTACTGACTGAATGAAAGGAGCTGGCATCTCACTCTCTTTGAATCTTCTTTATCATGCTAAGAGGAGCAGGAAAAAGCAAAAAATTTCAGAATTGCACCTTGCAATGTGGAGAAATTACTGTTTGTGCATTTACAATATTCATTGATTTTTGCCATTGAAAAACATCATGTTATTCATATACCAGAAATGATTGAAGCTACTGACTGAATGAAAGGAGCTGGCATCTCACTCTCTTTGAATCTTCTTTATCATGCTAAGAGGAGCAGGAAAAAGCAAAAAATTTCAGAATTGCACCTTGCAATGCGGAGAAATTACTGTTTGTGCATTTACAATATTCATTGATTTTTGCCATTGAAAAACGTCCAGAAATGATTGAAGCTACTGACTGAATGAAAGGAGCTGGCATCTCACTCTCTTTGAATCTTCTTTATCATGCTAAGAGGAGCAGGAAAAAGCAAAAAATTTCAGAATTGCACCTTGCAATGCGGAGAAATTACTGTTTGTGCTTTTACAATATTCATTGATTTTTGCCATTGAAAAACATCATGTTATTCATATACCAGAAATGTTTGAAGCTACTGACTGAATGAAAGGAGCTGGCATCTCACTCTCTTTGAATCTTCTTTATCATGCTAAGAGGAGCAGGAAAAAGCAAAAAATTTCAGAATTGCACCTTGCAATGCGGAGAAATTACTGTTTGTGCATTTACAATATTCATTGATTTTTGCCATTGAAAAACGTCCAGAAATGATTGAAGCTACTGACTGAATGAAAGGAGCTGGCATCTCACTCTCTTTGAATCTTCTTTATCATGCTAAGAGGAGCAGGAAAAAGCAAAAAATTTCAGAATTGCACCTTGCAATGCGGAGAAATTACTGTTTGTGCATTTACAATATTCATTGATTTTTGCCATTGAAAAACGTCCAGAAATGATTGAAGCTACTGACTGAATGAAAGGAGCTGGCATCTCACTCTCTTTGAATCTTCTTTATCATGCTAAGAGGAGCAGGAAAAAGCAAAAAATTTCAGAATTGCAACTTGCAATGCGGAGAAATTACTGTTTGTGCATTTACAATATTCATTGATTTTTGCCATTGAAAAACATCATGTTATTCATATACCAGAAATGATTGAAGCTACTGACTGAATGAAAGGAGCTGGCATCTCACTCTCTTTGAATCTTCTTTATCATGCTAAGAGGAGCAGGAAAAAGCAAAAAATTTCAGAATTGCACCTTGCAATGCGGAGAAATTACTGTTTGTGCATTTACAATATTCATTGATTTTTGCCATTGAAAAACGTCCAGAAATGATTGAAGCTACTGACTGAATGAAAGGAGCTGGCATCTCACTCTCTTTGAATCTTCTTTATCATGCTAAGAGGAGCAGGAAAATGCAAGAAATTTCAGAATTGCACCTTGCAATGCGGAGAAATTACTGTTTGTGCATTTACAATATTCATTGATTTTTGCCATTGAAAAACATCCAGAAATGATTGAAGCTACTGACTGAATGAAAGGAGCTGGCATCTCACTCTCTTTGAATCTTCTTTATCATGCTAAGAGGAGCAGGAAAAAGCCAAAAATTTCAGAATTGCACCTTGCAATGCGGAGAAATTACTGTTTGTGCATTTACAATATTCATTGATTTTTGCCATTGAAAAACATCATGTTATTCATATACCAGAAATGATTGAAGCTACTGACTGAATGAAAGGAGCTGGCATCTCACTCTCTTTGAATCTTCTTTATCATGCAAAGAGGAGCAGGAAAAAGCAAAAAATTTCAGAATTGCACCTTGCAATGCGGAGAAATTACTGTTTGTGCATTTACAATATTCATTGATTTTTGCCATTGAAAAACGTCCAGAAATGATTGAAGCTACTGACTGAATGAAAGGAGCTGGCATCTCACTCTCTTTGAATCTTCTTTATCATGCTAAGAGGAGCAGGAAAAAGCAAAAAATTTCAGAATTGCACCTTGCAATGCGGAGAAATTACTGTTTGTGCATTTGCAATATTCACTGATTTTTGCCATTGAAAAACGTCCAGAAATGATTGAAGCAACTGACTGAATGAAAGGAGCTGGCATCTCACTCTCTTTGAATCTTCTTTATCATGCTAAGAGGAGCAGGAAAAAGCAAAAAATTTCAGAATTGCACCTTGCAATGCGGAGAAATTACTGTTTGTGCATTTACAATATTCATTGATTTTTGCCATTGAAAAACGTCCAGAAATAATTGAAGCTACTGACTGAATGAAAGGAGCTGGCATCTCACTCTCTTTGAATCTTCTTTATCATGCTAAGAGGAGCAGGAAAAAGCAAAAAATTTCAGAATTGCAACTTGCAATGCGGAGAAATTACTGTTTGTGCATTTACAATATTCATTGATTTTTGCCATTGAAAAACATCATGTTATTCATATACCAGAAATGATTGAAGCTAGTGACTGAATGAAAGGAGCTGGCATCTCACTCTCTTTGAATCTTCTTTATCATGCTAAGAGGAGCAGGAAAAAGCAAAAAATTTCAGAATTGCACCTTGCAATGCGGAGAAATTACTGTTTGTGCATTTACAATATTCATTGATTTTTGCCATTGAAAAACGTCCAGAAATGATTGAAGCTACTGACTGAATGAAAGGAGCTGGCATCTCACTCTCTTTGAATCTTCTTTATCATGCTAAGAGGAGCAGGAAAAAGCAAAAAATTTCAGAATTGCACCTTGCAATGCAGAGAAATTACTGTTTGTGCTTTTACAATATTCATTGATTTTTGCCATTGAAAAACATCATGTTATTCATATACCAGAAATGTTTGAAGCTACTGACTGAATGAAAGGAGCTGGCATCTCACTCTCTTTGAATCTTCTTTATCATGCTAAGAGGAGCAGGAAAAAGCAAAAAATTTCAGAATTGCACCTTGCAATGCGGAGAAATTACTGTTTGTGCATTTACAATATTCATTGATTTTTGCCATTGAAAAATGTCCAGAAATGATTGAAGCTGCTGACTGAATGAAAGGAGCTGGCATCTCACTCTCTTTGAATCTTCTTTATCATGCTAAGAGGAGCAGGAAAAAGCAAAAAATTTCAGAATTGCACCTTGCAATGCGGAGAAATTACTGTTTGTGCATTTACAATATTCATTGATTTTTGCCATTGAAAAACATCATGTTATTCATATACCAGAAATGATTGAAGCTACTGACTGAATGAAAGGAGCTGGCATCTCACTCTCTTTGAATCTTCTTTATCATGCTAAGAGGAGCAGGAAAAAGCAAAAAATTTCAGAATTGCACCTTGCAATGCGGAGAAATTACTGTTTGTGCATTTACAATATTCATTGATTTTTGCCATTGAAAAACGTCCAGAAATGATTGAAGCTACTGACTGAATGAAAGGAGCTGGCATCTCACTCTCTTTGAATCTTCTTTATCATGCTAAGAGGAGCAGGAAAAAGCAAAAAATTTCAGAATTGCACCTTGCAATGCGGAGAAATTACTGTTTGTGCATTTACAATATTCATTGATTTTTGCCATTGAAAAACGTCCAGAAATGATTGAAGCTACTGACTGAATGAAAGGAGCTGGCATCTCACTCTCTTTGAATCTTCTTTATCATGCTAAGAGGAGCAGGAAAAAGCAAAAAATTTCAGAATTGCACCTTGCAATGCGGAGAAATTACTGTTTGTGCATTTACAATATTCATTGATTTTTGCCATTGAAAAACATCATGTTATTCATATACCAGAAATGATTGAAGCTACTGACTGAATGAAAGGAGCTGGCATCTCGCTCTCTTTGAATCTTCTTTATCATGCTAAGAGGAGCAGGAAAAAGCAAAAAATTTCAGAATTGCACCTTGCAATGCGGAGAAATTACTGTTTGTGCATTTACAATATTCATTGATTTTTGCCATTGAAAAACGTCCAGAAATGATTGAAGCTACTGACTGAATGAAAGGAGCTGGCATCTCACTCTCTTTGAATCTTCTTTATCATGCTAAGAGTAGCAGGAAAAAGCAAAAAATTTCAGAATTGCACCTTGCAATGTGGAGAAATTACTGTTTGTGCATTTACAATATTCATTGATTTTTGCCATTGAAAAACATCATGTTATTCATATACCAGAAATGATTGAAGCTACTGACTGAATGAAAGGAGCTGGCATCTCACTCTCTTTGAATCTTCTTTATCATGCTAAGAGGAGCAGGAAAAAGCAAAAAATTTCAGAATTGCACCTTGCAATGCGGAGAAATTACTGTTTGTGCATTTACAATATTCATTGATTTTTGCCATTGAAAAAGGTCCAGAAATGATTGAAGCTACTGACTGAATGAAAGGAGCTGGCATCTCACTCTCTTTGAATCTTCTTTATCATGCTAAGAGGAGCAGGAAAAAGCAAAAAATTTCAGAATTGCACCTTGCAATGCGGAGAAATTACTGTTTGTGCTTTTACAATATTCATTGATTTTTGCCATTGAAAAACATCATGTTATTCATATACCAGAAATGTTTGAAGCTACTGACTGAATGAAAGGAGCTGGCATCTCACTCTCTTTGAATCTTCTTTATCATGCTAAGAGGAGCAGGAAAAAGCAAAAAATTTCAGAATTGCACCTTGCAATGCGGAGAAATTACTGTTTGTGCACTTACAATATTCATTGATTTTTGCCATTGAAAAACGTCCAGAAATGATTGAAGCTACTGACTGAATGAAAGGAGCTGGCATCTCACTCTCTTTGAATCTTCTTTATCATGCTAAGAGGAGCAGGAAAAAGCAAAAAATTTCAGAATTGCAACTTGCAATGCGGAGAAATTACTGTTTGTGCATTTACAATATTCATTGATTTTTGCCATTGAAAAACATCATGTTATTCATATACCAGAAATGATTGAAGCTACTGACTGAATGAAAGGAGCTGGCATCTCACTCTCTTTGAATCTTCTTTATCATGCTAAGAGGAGCAGGAAAAAGCAAAAAATTTTAGAATTGCACCTTGCAATGCGGAGAAATTACTGTTTGTGCATTTACAATATTCATTGATTTTTGCCATTGAAAAACGTCCAGAAATGATTGAAGCTACTGACTGAATGAAAGGAGCTGGCATCTCACTCTCTTTGAATCTTCTTTATCATGCTAAGAGGAGCAGGAAAAAGCAAAAAATTTCAGAATTGCACCTTGCAATGCGGAGAAATTACTGTTTGTGCATTTACAATATTCATTGATTTTTGCCATTGAAAAACGTCCAGAAATGATTGTAGCTACAGACTGAATGAAAGGAGCTGGCATCTCACTCTCTTTGAATCTTCTTTATCATGCTAAGAGGAGCAGGAAAAAGCAAAAAATTTCTGAATTGCACCTTGCAATGCGGAGAAATTACTGTTTGTGCATTTACAATATTCATTAATTTTTGCCATTGAAAAACATCATGTTATTCATATCCCAGAAATGTTTGAAGCTACTGACTGAATGAAAGAAGCTGGCATCTCACTCTCTTTGAATCTTCTTTATCATGCTAAGAGGAGCAGGAAAAAGCAAAAAATTTCAGAATTGCACCTTGCAATGCGGAGAAATTACTGTTTGTGCATTTACAATATTCATTGATTTTAGCCATTGAAAAACGTCCAGAAATGATTGAAGCTACTGACTGAATGAAAGGAGCTGGCATCTCACTCTCTTTGAATCTTCTTTATCATGCTAAGAGGAGCAGGAAAAAGCAAAAAATTTCAGAATTGCACCTTGCAATGCGGAGAAATTACTGTTTGTGCATTTACAATATTCATTGATTTTTGCCATTGAAAAACATCATGTTATTCATATACCAGAAATATTTGAAGCTACTGACTGAATGAAAGGAGCTGGCATCTCACTCTCTTTGAATCTTCTTTATCATGCTAAGAGGAGCAGGAAAAAGCAAAAAATTTCAGAATTGCACCTTGCAATGCGGAGAAATTACTGTTTGTGCATTTACAATATTCATTGATTTTTGCCATTGAAAAACGTCCAGAAATGATTGAAGCTACTGACTGAATGAAAGGAGCTGGCATCTCACTCTCTTTGAATCTTCTTTATCATGCTAAGAGGAGCAGGAAAAAGCAAAAAATTTCAGAATTGCACCTTGCAATGCGGAGAAATTACTGTTTGTGCATTTACAATATTCATTGATTTTTGCCATTGAAAAACGTCCAGAAATGATTGAAGCTACTGACTGAATGAAAGGAGCTGGCATCTCACTCTCTTTGAATCTTCTTTATCATGCTAAGAGGAGCAGGAAAAAGCAAAAAATTTCAGAATTGCAACTTGCAATGCGGAGAAATTACTGTTTGTGCATTTACAATATTCATTGATTTTTGCCATTGAAAAACATCATGTTATTCATATACCAGAAATGATTGAAGCTACTGACTGAATGAAAGGAGCTGGCATCTCACTCTCTTTGAATCTTCTTTATCATGCTAAGAGGAGCAGGAAAAAGCAAAAAATTTCAGAATTGCACCTTGCAATGCGGAGAAATTACTGTTTGTGCATTTACAATATTCATTGATTTTTGCCATTGAAAAACGTCCAGAAATGATTGAAGCTACTGACTGAATGAAAGGAGCTGGCATCTCACTCTCTTTGAATCTTCTTTATCATGCTAAGAGGAGCAGGAAAAAGCAAAAAATTTCAGAATTGCACCTTGCAATGCGGAGAAATTACTGTTTGTGCATTTACAATATTCATTGATTTTTGCCATTGAAAAACGTCCAGAAATGATTGAAGCTACTGACTGAATGAAAGGAGCTGGCATCTCACTCTCTTTGAATCTTCTTTATCATGCTAAGAGGAGCAGGAAAAAGCAAAAAATTTCAGAATTGCACCTTGCAATGCGGAGAAATTACTGTTTGTGCATTTACAATATTCATTAATTTTTGCCATTGAAAAACATCATGTTATTCATATCCCAGAAATGTTTGAAGCTACTGACTGAATGAAAGAAGCTGGCATCTCACTCTCTTTTAATCTTCTTTATCATGCTAAGAGGAGCAGGAAAAAGCAAAAAATTTCAGAATTGCACCTTGCAATGCGGAGAAATTACTGTTTGTGCATTTACAATATTCATTGATTTTTGCCATTGAAAAACGTCCAGAAATGATTGAAGCTACTGACTGAATGAAAGGAGCTGGCATCTCACTCTCTTTGAATCTTCTTTATCATGCTAAGAGGAGCAGGAAAAAGCAAAAAATTTCAGAATTGCACCTTGCAATGCGGAGAAATTACTGTTTGTGCATTTACAATATTCATTGATTTTTGCCATTGAAAAACGTCCAGAAATGATTGAAGCTACTGACTGAATGAAAGGAGCTGGCATCTCACTCTCTTTGAATCTTCTTTATCATGCTAAGAGGAGCAGGAAAAAGCAAAAAATTTCAGAATTGCACCTTGCAATGCGGAGAAATTACTGTTTGTGCATTTACAATATTCATTGATTTTTGCCATTGAAAAACGTCCAGAAATGATTGAAGCTACTGACTGAATGAAAGGAGCTGGCATCTCACTCTCTTTGAATCTTCTTTATCATGCTAAGAGGAGCAGGAAAAAGCAAAAAATTTCAGAATTGCACCTTGCAATGCGGAGAAATTACTGTTTGTGCATTTACAATATTCATTAATTTTTGCCATTGAAAAACATCATGTTATTCATATCCCAGAAATGTTTGAAGCTACTGACTGAATGAAAGAAGCTGGCATCTCACTCTCTTTTAATCTTCTTTATCATGCTAAGAGGAGCAGGAAAAAGCAAAAAATTTCAGAATTGCACCTTGCAATGCGGAGAAATTACTGTTTGTGCATTTACAATATTCATTGATTTTTGCCATTGAAAAACGTCCAGAAATGATTGAAGCTACTGACTGAATGAAAGGAGCTGGCATCTCCCTCTCTTTGAATCTTCTTTATCATGCTAAGAGGAGCAGGAAAAAGCAAAAAATTTCAGAATTGCACCTTGCAATGCGGAGAAATTACTGTTTGTGCATTTACAATATTCATTGATTTTTGCCATTGAAAAACATCATGTTATTCATATACCAGAAATGTTTGAAGCTACTGACTGAATGAAAGGAGCTGGCATCTCACTCTCTTTGAATCTTCTTTATCATGCTAAGAGGAGCAGGAAAAAGCAAAAAATTTCAGAATTGCACCTTGCAATGCGGAGAAATTACTGTTTGTGCATTTACAATATTCATTGATTTTTGCCATTGAAAAACGTCCAGAAATGATTGAAGCTACTGACTGAATGAAAGGAGCTGGCATCTCACTCTCTTTGAATCTTCTTTATCATGCTAAGAGGAGCAGGAAAATGCAAGAAATTTCAGAATTGCACCTTGCAATGCGGAGAAATTACTGTTTGTGCATTTACAATATTCATTGATTTTTGCCATTGAAAAACATCCAGAAATGATTGAAGCTACTGACTGAATGAAAGGAGCTGGCATCTCACTCTCTTTGAATCTTCTTTATCATGCTAAGAGGAGCAGGAAAAAGCCAAAAATTTCAGAATTGCACCTTGCAATGCGGAGAAATTACTGTTTGTGCATTTACAATATTCATTGATTTTTGCCATTGAAAAACATCATGTTATTCATATACCAGAAATGATTGAAGCTACTGACTGAATGAAAGGAGCTGGCATCTCACTCTCTTTGAATCTTCTTTATCATGCAAAGAGGAGCAGGAAAAAGCAAAAAATTTCAGAATTGCACCTTGCAATGCGGAGAAATTACTGTTTGTGCATTTACAATATTCATTGATTTTTGCCATTGAAAAACGTCCAGAAATGATTGAAGCTACTGACTGAATGAAAGGAGCTGGCATCTCACTCTCTTTGAATCTTCTTTATCATGCTAAGAGGAGCAGGAAAAAGCAAAAAATTTCAGAATTGCACCTTGCAATGCGGAGAAATTACTGTTTGTGCATTTACAATATTCATTGATTTTTGCCATTGAAAAACGTCCAGAAATGATTGAAGCAACTGACTGAATGAAAGGAGCTGGCATCTCACTCTCTTTGAATCTTCTTTATCATGCTAAGAGGAGCAGGAAAAAGCAAAAAATTTCAGAATTGCACCTTGCAATGCGGAGAAATTACTGTTTGTGCATTTACAATATTCATTGATTTTTGCCATTGAAAAACGTCCAGAAATAATTGAAGCTACTGACTGAATGAAAGGAGCTGGCATCTCACTCTCTTTGAATCTTCTTTATCATGCTAAGAGGAGCAGGAAAAAGCAAAAAATTTCAGAATTGCAACTTGCAATGCGGAGAAATTACTGTTTGTGCATTTACAATATTCATTGATTTTTGCCATTGAAAAACATCATGTTATTTATATACCAGAAATGATTGAAGCTACTGACTGAATGAAAGGAGCTGGCATCTCACTCTCTTTGAATCTTCTTTATCATGCTAAGAGGAGCAGGAAAAAGCAAAAAATTTCAGAATTGCACCTTGCAATGCGGAGAAATTACTGTTTGTGCATTTACAATATTCATTGATTTTTGCCATTGAAAAACATCATGTTATTCATATACCAGAAATGTTTGAAGCTACTGACTGAATGAAAGGAGCTGGCATCTCACTCTCTTTGAATCTTCTTTATCATGCTAAGAGGAGCAGGAAAAAGCAAAAAATTTCAGAATTGCACCTTGCAATGCGGAGAAATTACTGTTTGTGCATTTACAATATTCATTGATTTTTGCCATTGAAAAACGTCCAGAAATGATTGAAGCTACTGACTGAATGAAAGGAGCTGGCATCTCACTCTCTTTGAATCTTCTTTATCATGCTAAGAGGAGCAGGAAAAAGCAAAAAATTTCAGAATTGCACCTTGCAATGCGGAGAAATTACTGTTTGTGCATTTACAATATTCATTGATTTTTGCCATTGAAAAACGTCCAGAAATGATTGAAGCTACTGACTGAATGAAAGGAGCTGGCATCTCACTCTCTTTGAATCTTCTTTATCATGCTAAGAGGAGCAGGAAAAAGCAAAAAATTTCAGAATTGCAACTTGCAATGCGGAGAAATTACTGTTTGTGCATTTACAATATTCATTGATTTTTGCCATTGAAAAACATCATGTTATTCATATACCAGAAATGATTGAAGCTACTGACTGAATGAAAGGAGCTGGCATCTCACTCTCTTTGAATCTTCTTTATCATGCTAAGAGGAGCAGGAAAAAGCAAAAAATTTCAGAATTGCACCTTGCAATGCGGAGAAATTACTGTTTGTGCATTTACAATATTCATTGATTTTTGCCATTGAAAAACGTCCAGAAATGATTGAAGCTACTGACTGAATGAAAGGAGCTGGCATCTCACTCTCTTTGAATCTTCTTTATCATGCTAAGAGGAGCAGGAAAAAGCAAAAAATTTCAGAATTGCACCTTGCAATGCGGAGAAATTACTGTTTGTGCATTTACAATATTCATTGATTTTTGCCATTGAAAAACGTCCAGAAATGATTGAAGCTACTGACTGAATGAAAGGAGCTGGCATCTCACTCTCTTTGAATCTTCTTTATCATGCTAAGAGGAGCAGGAAAAAGCAAAAAATTTCAGAATTGCACCTTGCAATGCGGAGAAATTACTGTTTGTGCATTTACAATATTCATTAATTTTTGCCATTGAAAAACATCATGTTATTCATATCCCAGAAATGTTTGAAGCTACTGACTGAATGAAAGAAGCTGGCATCTCACTCTCTTTTAATCTTCTTTATCATGCTAAGAGGAGCAGGAAAAAGCAAAAAATTTCAGAATTGCACCTTGCAATGCGGAGAAATTACTGTTTGTGCATTTACAATATTCATTGATTTTTGCCATTGAAAAACGTCCAGAAATGATTGAAGCTACTGACTGAATGAAAGGAGCTGGCATCTCACTCTCTTTGAATCTTCTTTATCATGCTAAGAGGAGCAGGAAAAAGCAAAAAATTTCAGAATTGCACCTTGCAATGCGGAGAAATTACTGTTTGTGCATTTACAATATTCATTGATTTTTGCCATTGAAAAACATCATGTTATTCATATACCAGAAATGTTTGAAGCTACTGACTGAATGAAAGGAGCTGGCATCTCACTCTCTTTGAATCTTCTTTATCATGCTAAGAGGAGCAGGAAAAAGCAAAAAATTTCAGAATTGCACCTTGCAATGCGGAGAAATTACTGTTTGTGCATTTACAATATTCATTGATTTTTGCCATTGAAAAACATCATGTTATTCATATACCAGAAATGATTGAAGCTACTGACTGAATGAAAGGAGCTGGCATCTCACTCTCTTTGAATCTTCTTTATCATGCAAAGAGGAGCAGGAAAAAGCAAAAAATTTCAGAATTGCACCTTGCAATGCGGAGAAATTACTGTTTGTGCATTTATAATATTCATTGATTTTTGCCATTGAAAAACGTCCAGAAATGATTGAAGCTACTGACTGAATGAAAGGAGCTGGCATCTCACTCTCTTTGAATCTTCTTTATCATGCTAAGAGGAGCAGGAAAAAGCAAAAAATTTCAGAATTGCACCTTGCAATGCGGAGAAATTACTGTTTGTGCATTTACAATATTCATTGATTTTTGCCATTGAAAAACGTCCAGAAATGATTGAAGCAACTGACTGAATGAAAGGAGCTGGCATCTCACTCTCTTTGAATCTTCTTTATCATGCTAAGAGGAGCAGGAAAAAGCAAAAAATTTCAGAATTGCACCTTGCAATGCGGAGAAATTACTGTTTGTGCATTTACAATATTCATTGATTTTTGCCATTGAAAAACGTCCAGAAATAATTGAAGCTACTGACTGAATGAAAGGAGCTGGCATCTCACTCTCTTTGAATCTTCTTTATCATGCTAAGAGGAGCAGGAAAAAGCAAAAAATTTCAGAATTGCAACTTGCAATGCGGAGAAATTACTGTTTGTGCATTTACAATATTCATTGATTTTTGCCATTGAAAAACATCATGTTATTTATATACCAGAAATGATTGAAGCTACTGACTGAATGAAAGGAGCTGGCATCTCACTCTCTTTGAATCTTCTTTATCATGCTAAGAGGAGCAGGAAAAAGCAAAAAATTTCAGAATTGCACCTTGCAATGCGGAGAAATTACTGTTTGTGCATTTACAATATTCATTGATTTTTGCCATTGAAAAACGTCCAGAAAAGATTGAAGCTACTGACTGAATGAAAGGAGCTGGCATCTCACTCTCTTTGAATCTTCTTTATCATGCTAAGAGGAGCAGGAAAAAGCAAAAAATTTCAGAATTGCACCTTGCAATGCGGAGAAATTACTGTTTGTGCTTTTACAATATTCATTGATTTTTGCCATTGAAAAACATCATGTTATTCATATACCAGAAATTTTTGAAGCTACTGACTGAATGAAAGGAGCTGACATCTCACTCTCTTTGAATCTTCTTTATCATGCTAAGAGGAGCAGGAAAAAGCAAAAAATTTCAGAATTGCACCTTGCAATGCGGAGAAATTACTGTTTGTGCATTTACAATATTCATTGATTTTTGCCATTGAAAAATGTCCAGAAATGATTGAAGCTGCTGACTGAATGAAAGGAGCTGGCATCTCACTCTCTTTGAATCTTCTTTATCATGCTAAGAGGAGCAGGAAAAAGCAAAAAATTTCAGAATTGCACCTTGCAATGCGGAGAAATTACTGTTTGTGCATTTACAATATTCATTGATTTTTGCCATTGAAAAACATCATGTTATTCATATACCAGAAATGATTGAAGCTACTGACTGAATGAAAGGAGCTGGCATCTCACTCTCTTTGAATCTTCTTTATCATGCTAAGAGGAGCAGGAAAAAGCAAAAAATTTCAGAATTGCACCTTGCAATGCGGAGAAATTACTGTTTGTGCATTTACAATATTCATTGATTTTTGCCATTGAAAAACGTCCAGAAATGATTGAAGCTACTGACTGAATGAAAGGAGCTGGCATCTCACTCTCTTTGAATCTTCTTTATCATGCTAAGAGGAGCAGGAAAAAGCAAAAAATTTCAGAATTGCACCTTGCAATGCGGAGAAATTACTGTTTGTGCATTTACAATATTCATTGATTTTTGCCATTGAAAAACGTCCAGAAATGATTGAAGCTACTGACTGAATGAAAGGAGCTGGCATCTCACTCTCTTTGAATCTTCTTTATCATGCTAAGAGGAGCAGGAAAAAGCAAAAAATTTCAGAATTGCACCTTGCAATGCGGAGAAATTACTGTTTGTGCATTTACAATATTCATTGATTTTTGCCATTGAAAAACATCATGTTATTCATATACCAGAAATGATTGAAGCTACTGACTGAATGAAAGGAGCTGGCATCTCGCTCTCTTTGAATCTTCTTTATCATGCTAAGAGGAGCAGGAAAAAGCAAAAAATTTCAGAATTGCACCTTGCAATGCGGAGAAATTACTGTTTGTGCATTTACAATATTCATTGATTTTTGCCACTGAAAAACGTCCAGAAATGATTGAAGCTACTGACTGAATGAAAGGAGCTGGCATCTCACTCTCTTTGAATCTTCTTTATCATGCTAAGAGGAGCAGGAAAAAGCAAAAAATTTCAGAATTGCACCTTGCAATGTGGAGAAATTACTGTTTGTGCATTTACAATATTCATTGATTTTTGCCATTGAAAAACATCATGTTATTCATATACCAGAAATGATTGAAGCTACTGACTGAATGAAAGGAGCTGGCATCTCACTCTCTTTGAATCTTCTTTATCATGCTAAGAGGAGCAGGAAAAAGCAAAAAATTTCAGAATTGCACCTTGCAATGCGGAGAAATTACTGTTTGTGCATTTACAATATTCATTGATTTTTGCCATTGAAAAACGTCCAGAAATGATTGAAGCTACTGACTGAATGAAAGGAGCTGGCATCTCACTCTCTTTGAATCTTCTTTATCATGCTAAGAGGAGCAGGAAAAAGCAAAAAATTTCAGAATTGCACCTTGCAATGCGGAGAAATTACTGTTTGTGCTTTTACAATATTCATTGATTTTTGCCATTGAAAAACATCATGTTATTCATATACCAGAAATGTTTGAAGCTACTGACTGAATGAAAGGAGCTGGCATCTCACTCTCTTTGAATCTTCTTTATCATGCTAAGAGGAGCAGGAAAAAGCAAAAAATTTCAGAATTGCACCTTGCAATGCGGAGAAATTACTGTTTGTGCATTTACAATATTCATTGATTTTTGCCATTGAAAAACGTCCAGAAATGATTGAAGCTACTGACTGAATGAATGGAGCTGGCATCTCACTCTCTTTGAATCTTCTTTATCATGCTAAGAGGAGCAGGAAAAAGCAAAAAATTTCAGAATTGCACCTTGCAATGCGGAGAAATTACTGTTTGTGCATTTACAATATTCATTGATTTTTGCCATTGAAAAACGTCCAGAAATGATTGAAGCTACTGACTGAATGAAAGGAGCTGGCATCTCACTCTCTTTGAATCTTCTTTATCATGCTAAGAGGAGCAGGAAAAAGCAAAAAATTTCAGAATTGCAACTTGCAATGCGGAGAAATTACTGTTTGTGCATTTACAATATTCATTGATTTTTGCCATTGAAAAACATCATGTTATTCATATAACAGAAATGATTGAAGCTACTGACTGAATGAAAGGAGCTGGCATCTCACTCTCTTTGAATCTTCTTTATCATGCTAAGAGGAGCAGGTAAAAGCAAAAAATTTCAGAATTGCACCTTGCAATGCGGAGAAATTACTGTTTGTGCATTTACAATATTCATTGATTTTTGCCATTGAAAAACGTCCAGAAATGATTGAAGCTACTGACTGAATGAAAGGAGCTGGCATCTCACTCTCTTTGAATCTTCTTTATCATGCTAAGAGGAGCAGGAAAAAGCAAAAAATTTCAGAATTGCACCTTGCAATGCGGAGAAATTACTGTTTGTGCTTTTACAATATTCATTGATTTTTGCCATTGAAAAACATCATGTTATTCATATACCAGAAATGTTTGAAGCTACTGACTGAATGAAAGGAGCTGGCATCTCACTCTCTTTGAATCTTCTTTATCATGCTAAGAGGAGCAGGAAAAAGCAAAAAATTTCAGAATTGCACCTTGCAATGCGGAGAAATTACTGTTTGTGCATTTACAATATTCATTGATTTTTGCCATTGAAAAACGTCCAGAAATGATTGAAGCTACTGACTGAATGAAAGGAGCTGGCATCTCACTCTCTTTGAATCTTCTTTATCATGCTAAGAGGAGCAGGAAAAAGCAAAAAATTTCAGAATTGCACCTTGCAATGCGGAGAAATTACTGTTTGTGCATTTACAATATTCATTGATTTTTGCCATTGAAAAACGTCCAGAAATGATTGAAGCTACTGACTGAATGAAAGGAGCTGGCATCTCACTCTCTTTGAATCTTCTTTATCATGCTAAGAGGAGCAGGAAAAAGCAAAAAATTTCAGAATTGCACCTTGCAATGCGGAGAAATTACTGTTTGTGCTTTTACAATATTCATTGATTTTTGCCATTGAAAAACATCATGTTATTCATATACCAGAAATGTTTGAAGCTACTGACTGAATGAAAGGAGCTGGCATCTCACTCTCTTTGAATCTTCTTTATCATGCTAAGAGGAGCAGGAAAAAGCAAAAAATTTCAGAATTGCACCTTGCAATGCGGAGAAATTACTGTTTGTGCATTTACAATATTCATTGATTTTTGCCATTGAAAAACGTCCAGAAATGATTGAAGCTACTGACTGAATGAAAGGAGCTGGCATCTCACTCTCTTTGAATCTTCTTTATCATGCTAAGAGGAGCAGGAAAAAGCAAAAAATTTCAGAATTGCACCTTGCAATGCGGAGAAATTACTGTTTGTGCATTTACAATATTCATTGATTTTTGCCATTGAAAAACGTCCAGAAATGATTGAAGCTACTGACTGAATGAAAGGAGCTGGCATCTCACTCTCTTTGAATCTTCTTTATCATGCTAAGAGGAGCAGGAAAAAGCAAAAAATTTCAGAA
Source organism: Phyllobates terribilis (assembly GCF_046119375.1). NCBI lineage: Eukaryota > Metazoa > Chordata > Amphibia > Anura > Dendrobatidae > Phyllobates > Phyllobates terribilis. The sequence goes on from NW_027363717.1 coordinate 425,807, forward strand.
TTGCAACTTGCAATGCGGAGAAATTACTGTTTGTGCATTTACAATATTCATTGATTTTTGCCATTGAAAAACATCATGTTATTCATATACCAGAAATGATTGAAGCTACTGACTGAATGAAAGGAGCTGGCATCTCACTCTCTTTGAATCTTCTTTATCATGCTAAGAGGAGCAGGAAAAAGCAAAAAATTTCAGAATTGCACCTTGCAATGCGGAGAAATTACTGTTTGTGCATTTACAATATTCATTGATTTTTGCCATTGAAAAACGTCCAGAAATGATTGAAGCTACTGACTGAATGAAAGGAGCTGGCATCTCACTCTCTTTGAATCTTCTTTATCATGCTAAGAGGAGCAGGAAAAAGCAAAAAATTTCAGAATTGCACCTTGCAATGCGGAGAAATTACTGTTTGTGCTTTTACAATATTCATTGATTTTTGCCATTGAAAAACATCATGTTATTCATATACCAGAAATGTTTGAAGCTACTGACTGAATGAAAGGAGCTGGCATCTCACTCTCTTTGAATCTTCTTTATCATGCTAAGAGGAGCAGGAAAAAGCAAAAAATTTCAGAATTGCACCTTGCAATGCGGAGAAATTACTGTTTGTGCATTTACAATATTCATTGATTTTTGCCATTGAAAAACGTCCAGAAATGATTGAAGCTACTGACTGAATGAAAGGAGCTGGCATCTCACTCTCTTTGAATCTTCTTTATCATGCTAAGAGGAGCAGGAAAAAGCCAAAAATTTCAGAATTGCACCTTGCAATGCGGAGAAATTACTGTTTGTGCATTTACAATATTCATTGATTTTTGCCATTGAAAAACGTCCAGAAATGATTGAAGCTACTGACTGAATGAAAGGAGCTGGCATCTCACTCTCTTTGAATCTTCTTTATCATGCTAAGAGGAGCAGGAAAAAGCAAAAAATTTCAGAATTGCACCTTGCAATGCGGAGAAATTACTGTTTGTGCATTTACAATATTCATTGATTTTTGCCATTGAAAAACATCATGTTATTCATATACCAGAAATGATTGAAGCTACTGACTGAATGAAAGGAGCTGGCATCTTACTCTCTTTGAATCTTCTTTGTCATGCTAAGAGGAGCAGGAAAAAGCAAAAAATTTCAGAATTGCACCTTGCAATGCGGAGAAATTACTGTTTGTGCATTTACAATATTCATTGATTTTTGCCATTGAAAAACGTCCAGAAATGATTGAAGCTACTGACTGAATGAAAGGAGCTGGCATCTCACTCTCTTTGAATCTTCTTTATCATGCTAAGAGGAGCAGGAAAAAGCAAAAAATTTCAGAATTGCACCTTGCAATGCGGAGAAATTACTGTTTGTGCATTTACAATATTCATTGATTTTTGCCATTGAAAAATGTCCAGAAATGATTGAAGCTACTGACTGAATGAAAGGAGCTGGCATCTCACTCTCTTTGAATCTTCTTTATCATGCTAAGAGGAGCAGGAAAAAGCAAAAAATTTCAGAATTGCACCTTGCAATGCGGAGAAATTACTGTTTGTGCATTTACAATATTCATTGATTTTTGCCATTGAAAAACATCATGTTATTCATATACCAGAAATGTTTGAAGCTACTGACTGAATGAAAGGAGCTGGCATCTCACTCTCTTTGAATCTTCTTTATCATGCTAAGAGGAGCAGGAAAAAGCAAAAAATTTCAGAATTGCACCTTGCAATGCGGAGAAATTACTGTTTGTGCATTTACAATATTCATTGATTTTTGCCATTGAAAAACGTCCAGAAATGATTGAAGCTACTGACTGAATGAAAGGAGCTGGCATCTCACTCTCTTTGAATCTTCTTTATCATGCTAAGAGGAGCAGGAAAAAGCAAAAAATTTCAGAATTGCACCTTGCAATGCGGAGAAATTACTGTTTGTGCATTTACAATATTCATTGATTTTTGCCATTGAAAAACGTCCAGAAATGATTGAAGCTACTGACTGAATGAAAGGAGCTGGCATCTCACTCTCTTTGAATCTTCTTTATCATGCTAAGAGGAGCAGGAAAAAGCAAAAAATTTCAGAATTGCACCTTGCAATGCGGAGAAATTACTCTTTGTGCATTTACAATATTCATTGATTTTTGCCATTGAAAAACATCATGTTATTCATATACCAGAAATGTTTGAAGCTACTGACTGAATGAAAGGAGCTGGCATCTCACTCTCTTTGAATCTTCTTTATCATGCTAAGAGGAGCAGGAAAAAGCAAAAAATTTCAGAATTGCACCTTGCAATGCGGAGAAATTACTGTTTGTGCATTTACAATATTCATTGATTTTTGCCATTGAAAAACATCATGTTATTCATATACCAGAAATGTTTGAAGCTACTGACTGAATGAAAGGAGCTGGCATCTCACTCTCTTTGAATCTTCTTTATCATGCTAAGAGGAGCAGGAAAAAGCAAAAAATTTCAGAATTGCACCTTGCAATGTGGAGAAATTACTGTTTGTGCATTTACAATATTCATTGATTTTTACCATTGAAAAACGTCCAGAAATGATTGAAGCTACTGACTGAATGAAAGTAGCTGGCATCTCACTCTCTTTGAATCTTCTTTATCATGCTAAGAGGAGCAGGAAAAAGCAAAAAATTTCAGACTTGCACCTTGCAATGCGGAGAAATTACTGTTTGTGCATTTACAATATTCATTGATTTTTGCCATTGAAAAACATCATGTTATTCATATACCAGAAATGTTTGAAGCTACTGACTGAATGAAAGGAGCTGGCATCTCACTCTCTTTGAATCTTCTTTATCATGCTAAGAGGAGCAGGAAAAAGCAAAAAATTTCAGAATTGCACCTTGCAATGCGGAGAAATTACTGTTTGTGCATTTACAATATTCATTGATTTTTGCCATTGAAAAACGTCCAGAAATGATTGAAGCTACTGACTGAATGAAAGGAGCTGGCATCTCACTCTCTTTGAATCTTCTTTATCATGCTAAGAGGAGCAGGAAAAAGCAAAAAATTTCAGAATTGCACCTTGCAATGCGGAGAAATTACTGTTTGTGCATTTACAATATTCATTGATTTTTGCCATTGAAAAACGTCCAGAAATGATTGAAGCTACTGACTGAATGAAAGGAGCTGGCATCTCACTCTCTTTGAATCTTCTTTATCATGCTAAGAGGAGCAGGAAAAATCAAAAAATTTCAGAATTGCACCTTGCAATGCGGAGAAATTACTGTTTGTGCATTTACAATATTCAATGATTTTTGCCATTGAAAAACATGTTATTCATATACCAGAAATGTTTGAAGCTACTGACTGAATGAAAGGAGCTGGCACCTCACTCTCTTTGAATCTTCTTTATCATGCTAAGAGGAGCGGGAAAAAGCAAAAAATTTCAGAATTGCACCTTGCAATGCGGAGAAATTACTGTTTGTGCATTTACAATATTCATTGATTTTTGCCATTGAAAAACATCCAGAAATGATTGAAGGTACTGACTGAATGAAAGGAGCTGGCATCTCACTCTCTTTGAATCTTCTTTATCATGCTAAGAGGAGCAGGAAAAAGCAAAAAATTTCAGAATTGCACCTTGCAATGCGGAGAAATTACTGTTTGTGCATTTACAATATTCATTGATTTTTGCCATTGAAAAACGTCCAGAAATGATTGAAGCTACTGACTGAATGAAAGGAGCTGGCATCTCACTCTCTTTGAATCTTCTTTATCATGCTAAGAGGAGCAGGAAAAAGCAAAAAATTTCAGAATTGCACCTTGCAATGCGGAGAAATTACAGTTTGTGCATTTACAATATTCATTGATTTTTGCCATTGAAAAACATCCAGAAATGATTGAAGCTACTGACTGAATGAAAGGAGCTGGCATCTCACTCTCTTTGAATCTTCTTTATCATGCTAAGAGGAGCAGGAAAAAGCAAAAAATTTCAGAATTGCACCTTGCAATGCGGAGAAATTACTGTTTGTGCATTTACAATATTCATTGATTTTTGCCATTGAAAAACGTCCAGAAATGATTGAAGCTACTGACTGAATGAAAGGAGCTGGCATCTCACTCTCTTTGAATCTTCTTTATCATGCTAAGAGGAGCAGGAAAAAGCAAAAAATTTCAGAATTGCACCTTGCAATGCGGAGAAATTACTGTTTGTGCATTTACAATATTCATTGATTTTTGCCATTGAAAAACATCATGTTATTCATATACCAGAAATGATAGAAGCTACTGACAGAATGAAAGGAGCTGGCATCTTATTCTCTTTGAATCTTCTTTGTCATGCTAAGAGGAGCAGGAAAAAGCAAAAAATTTCAGAATTGCACCTTGCAATGCGGAGAAATTACTGTTTGTGCATTTACAATATTCATTGATTTTTGCCATTGAAAAACGTCCAGAAATGATTGAAGCTACTGACTGAATGAAAGGAGCTGGCATCTCACTCTCTTTGAATCTTCTTTATCATGCTAAGTGGAGCAGGAAAAAGCAAAAAATTTCAGAATTGCACCTTGCAATGCGGAGAAATTACTGTTTGTGCATTTACAATATTCATTGATTTTTGCCATTGAAAAACATCATGTTATTCATATACCAGAAATGTTTGAAGCTACTGACTGAATGAAAGGAGCTGGCATCTCACTCTCTTTGAATCTTCTTTATCATGCTAAGAGGAGCAGGAAAAAGCAAAAAATTTCAGAATTGCACCTTGCAATGTGGAGAAATTACTGTTTGTGCATTTACAATATTCATTGATTTTTACCATTGAAAAACGTCCAGAAATGATTGAAGCTACTGACTGAATGAAAGTAGCTGGCATCTCACTCTCTTTGAATCTTCTTTATCATGCTAAGAGGAGCAGGAAAAAGCAAAAAATTTCAGAATTGCACCTTGCAATCCAGAGAAATTACTGTTTGTGCATTTACAATATTCATTGATTTTTGCCATTGAAAAACATCATGTTATTCATATACCAGAAATGTTTGAAGCTACTGACTGAATGAAAGGAGCTGGCATCTCACTCTCTTTGAATCTTCTTTATCATGCTAAGAGGAGCAGGAAAAAGCAAAAAATTTCAGAATTGCACCTTGCAATGTGGAGAAATTACTGTTTGTGCATTTACAATATTCATTGATTTTTACCATTGAAAAACGTCCAGAAATGATTGAAGCTACTGACTGAATGAAAGTAGCTGGCATCTCACTCTCTTTGAATCTTCTTTATCATGCTAAGAGGAGCAGGAAAAAGCAAAAAATTTCAGACTTGCACCTTGCAATGCGGAGAAATTACTGTTTGTGCATTTACAATATTCATTGATTTTTGCCATTGAAAAACATCATGTTATTCATATACCAGAAATGTTTGAAGCTACTGACTGAATGAAAGGAGCTGGCATCTCACTCTCTTTGAATCTTCTTTATCATGCTAAGAGGAGCAGGAAAAAGCAAAAAATTTCAGAATTGCACCTTGCAATGCGGAGAAATTACTGTTTGTGCATTTACAATATTCATTGATTTTTGCCATTGAAAAACGTCCAGAAATGATTGAAGCTACTGACTGAATGAAAGGAGCTGGCATCTCACTCTCTTTGAATCTTGTTTATCATGCTAAGAGGAGCAGGAAAAAGCAAAAAATTTCAGAATTGCACCTTGCAATGCGGAGAAATTACTGTTTGTGCATTTACAATATTCATTGATTTTTGCCATTGAAAAACGTCCAGAAATGATTGAAGCTACTGACTGAATGAAAGGAGCTGGCATCTCACTCTCTTTGAATCTTCTTTATCATGCTAAGAGGAGCAGGAAAAAGCAAAAAATTTCAGAATTGCACCTTGCAATGCGGAGAAATTACTGTTTGTGCATTTACAATATTCATTGATTTTTGCCATTGAAAAACATCATGTTATTCATATACCAGAAATGATTGAAGCTACTGACTGAATGAAAGGAGCTGGCATCTCACTCTCTTTGAATCTTCTTTATCATGCTAAGAGGAGCAGGAAAAAGCAAAAAATTTCAGAATTGCACCTTGCAATGCGGAGAAATTACTGTTTGTGCATTTACAATATTCATTGATTTTTGCCATTGAAAAACGTCCAGAAATGTTTGAAGCTACTGACTGAATGAAAGGAGCTGGCATCTCACTCTCTTTGAATCTTCTTTATCATGCTAGGATTAGCAGGAAAAAGCAAAAAATTTCAGAATTGCACCTTGCAATGTGGAGATATTACTGTTTGTGCATTTACAATATTCATTGATTTTTGCCATTGAAAAACGTCCAGAAATGTTTGAAGCTACTGACTGAATGAAAGGAGCTGGCATCTCACTCTCTTTGAATCTTCTTTATCATGCTAGGAGTAGCAGGAAAAAGCAAAAAATTTCAGAATTGCACCTTGCAATGTGGAGATATTACTGTTTGTGCATTTACAATATTCATTGATTTTTGCCATTGAAAAACGTCCAGAAATGTTTGAAGCTACTGACTGAATGAAAGGAGCTGGCATCTCACTCTCTTTGAATCTTCTTTATCATGCTAGGATTAGCAGGAAAAAGCAAAAAATTTCAGAATTGCACCTTGCAATGTGGAGATATTACTGTTTGTTCATTTACAATATTCATTGATTTTTGCCATTGAAAAACATCATGTTATTCATATACCAGAAATGTTTGAAGCTACTGACTGAATGAAAGGAGCTGACATCTCACTCTCTTTGAATCTTCTTTATCATGCTAGGATTAGCAGGAAAAAGCAAAAAATTTCAGAATTGCACCTTGCAATGTGGAGATATTACTGTTTGTGCATTTACAATATTCATTGATTTTTGCCATTGAAAAACGTCCAGAAATGTTTGAAGCTACTGACTGAATGAAAGGAGCTGGCATCTCACTCTATTTGAATCTTCTTTATCATCCTAGGATTAGCAGGAAAAAGCAAAAAATTTCAGCATTGCACCTTGCAATGTGGAGATATTACTGTTTGTGCATTTACAATATTCATTGATTTTTGCCATTGAAAAACATCCAGAAATGTTTATACCAGAAATGTTTGAAGCTACTGACTGAATGAAAGGAGCTGGCATCTCACTCTCTTTGAATCTTCTTTATCATGCTAAGAGGAGCAGGAAAAAGCAAAAAATTTCAGAATTGCACTTTGCAATGCGGAGAAATTACTGTTTGTGCATTTACAATATTCATTGATTTTTGCCATTGAAAAACGTCCAGAAATGACTGAAGCTACTGACTGAATGAAAGGAGCTGGCATCTCACTCTCTTTGAATCTTCTTTATCATGCTAAGAGGAGCAGGAAAAAGCAAACAATTTCAGAATTGCATCTTGCAATGCGGAGAAATTACTGTTTGTGCATTTACAATATTCATTGATTTTTGCCATTGAAAAACGTCCAGAAATGATTGAAGCTACTGACTGAATGAAAGGAGCTGGCATCTCACTCTCTTTGAATCTTCTTTATCATGCTAAGAGGAGCAGGAAAAAGCAAAAAATTTCAGAATTGCACCTTGCAATGCGGAGAAATTACTGTTTGTGCATTTACAATATTCATTGATTTTTGCCATTGAAAAACATCATGTTATTCATATACCAGAAATAATTGAAGCTACTGACTGAATGAAAGGAGCTGGCATCTCACTCTCTTTGAATCTTCTTTATCATGCTAAGAGGAGCAGGAAAAAGCAAAAAATTTCAGAATTGCACCTTGCAATGCGGAGAAATTACTGTTTGTGCATTTACAATATTCATTGATTTTTGCCATTGAAAAACATCCAGAAATGATTGAAGCTACTGACTGAATGAAAGGAGCTGGCATCTCACTCTCTTTGAATCTTCTTTATCATGCTAAGAGGAGCAGGAAAAAGCAAAAAATTTCAGAATTGCACCTTGCAATGCGGAGAAATTACTGTTTGTGCATTTACAATATTCATTGATTTTTGCCATTGAAAAACGTCCAGAAATGATTGAAGCTACTGAATGAATGAAAGGAGCTGGCATCTCACTCTCTTTGAATCTTCTTTATCATGCTAGGATTAGCAGGAAAAAGCAAAAAATTTCAGAATTGCACCTTGCAATGTGGAGATATTACTGTTTGTGCATTTACAATATTCATTGAATTTTGCCATTGAAAAACGTCCAGAAATGTTTGAAGCTACTGACTGAATGAAAGGAGCTGGCATCTCACTCTATTTGAATCTTCTTTATCATGCTAGGATTAGCAGGAAAAAGCAAAAAATTTCAGAATTGCACCTTGCAATGTGGAGATATTACTGTTTGTGCATTTACAATATTCATTGATTTTTGCCATTGAAAAACGTCCAGAAATGTTTATACCAGAAATGTTTGAAGCTACTGACTGAATGAAAGGAGCTGGCATCTCACTCTCTTTGAATCTTCTTTATCATGCTAAGAGGAGCAGGAAAAAGCAAAAAATTTCAGAATTGCACCTTGCAATGCGGAGAAATTACTTTTTGTGCATTTACAATATTCATTGATTTTTGCCATTGAAAAACGTCCAGAAATGACTGAAGCTACTGACTGATTGAAAGGAGCAGGGATCTCACTCTCTTTGAATCTTCTTTACCATGCTAAGAGGAGCAGGAAAAAGCAAAAAAATTCAGAATTGCACCTTGCAATGCGGAGAAATTACTGTTTGTGCATTTACAATATTCATTGATTTTTGCCATTGAAAAACGTCCAGAAATGATTGAAGCTACTGACTGAATGAAAGGAGCTGGCATCTCACTCTCTTTGAATCTTCTTTATCATGCTAGGAGTAGCAGGAAAAAGCAAAAAATTTCAGAATTGCACCTTGCAATGTGGAGATATTACTGTTTGTGCATTTACAAAATTCATTGATTTTTGCCATTGAAAAACGTCCAGAAATGTTTGAAGCTACTGACTGAATGAAAGGAGCTGGCATCTCACTCTCTTTGAATCTTCTTTATCATGCTAGGATTAGCAGGAAAAAGCAAAAAATTTCAGAATTGCACCTTGCAATGTGGAGATATTACTGTTTGTGCATTTACAATATTCATTGATTTTTGCCATTGAAAAACATCATGTTATTCATATACCAGAAATGTTTGAAGCTACTGACTGAATGAAAGGAGCTGACATCTCACTCTCTTTGAATCTTCTTTATCATGCTAGGATTAGAAGGAAAAAGCAAAAAATTTCAGAATTGCACCTTGCAATGTGGAGATATTACTGTTTGTGCATTTACAATATTCATTGATTTTTGCCAATGAAAAACGTCCAGAAATGTTTGAAGCTACTGACTGAATGAAAGGAGCTGGCATCTCACTCTATTTGAATCTTCTTTATCATGATAGGATTAGCAGGAAAAAGCAAAAAATTTCAGCATTGCACCTTGCAATGTGGAGATATTACTGTTTGTGCATTTACAATATTCATTGATTTTTGCCATTGAAAAACGTCCAGAAATGTTTATACCAGAAATGTTTGAAGCTACTGACTGAAAGAAAGGAGCTGGCATCTCACTCTCTTTGAATCTTCTTTATCATGCTAAGAGGAGCAGGAAAAAGCAAAAAATTTCAGAATTGCACCTTGCAATGCGGAGAAATTACTGTTTGTGCATTTACAATATTCATTGATTTTTGCCATTGAAAAACGTCCAGAAATGACTGAAGCTACTGACTGAATGAAAGGAGCTGGCATCTCACTCTCTTTGAATCTTCTTTATCATGCTAAGAGGAGCAGGAAAAACCAAAAAATTTCAGAATTGCATCTTGCAATGCGGAGAAATTACTGTTTGTGCATTTACAATATTCATTGATTTTTGCCATTGAAAAACGTCCAGAAATGATTGAAGCTACTGACTGAATGAAAGGAGCTGGCATCTCACTCTCTTTGAATCTTCTTTATCATGCTAAGAGGAGCAGGAAAAAGCAAAAAATTTCAGAATTGCACCTTGCAATGCGGAGAAATTACTGTTTGTGCATTTACAATATTCATTGATTTTTGCCATTGAAAAACATCATGTTATTCATATACCAGAAATGATTGAAGCTACTGACTGAATGAAAGGAGCTGGCATCTCACTCTCTTTGAATCTTCTTTATCATGCTAAGAGGAGCAGGAAAAAGCAAAAAATTTCAGAATTGCACCTTGCAATGCGGAGAAATTACTGTTTGTGCATTTACAATATTCATTGATTTTTGCCATTGAAAAACGTCCAGAAATGATTGAAGCTACTGACTGAATGAAAGGAGCTGGCATCTCACTCTCTTTGAATCTTCTTTATCATGCTAAGAGGAGCAGGAAAAAGCAAAAAATTTCAGAATTGCACCTTGCAATGCGGAGAAATTACTGTTTGTGCATTTACAATATTCATTGATTTTTGCCATTGAAAAACGTCCAGAAATGATTGAAGCTACTGACTGAATGAAAGGAGCTGGCATCTCACTCTCTTTGAATCTTCTTTATCATGCTAGGATTAGCAGGAAAAAGCAAAAAATTTCAGAATTGCACCTGGCAATGTGGAGATATTACTGTTTGTGCATTTACAATATTCATTGAATTTTGCCATTGAAAAACGTCCAGAAATGTTTGAAGCTACTGACTGAATGAAAGGAGCTGGCATCTCACTCTGTTTGAATCTTCTTTATCATGCTAAGATTAGCAGGAAAAAGCAAAAAATTTCAGAATTGCACCTTGCAATGTGGAGATATTACTGTTTGTGCATTTACAATATTCATTGATTTTTGCCATTGAAAAACGTCCAGAAATGTTTATACCAGAAATGTTTGAAGCTACTGACTGAATGAAAGTAGCTGGCATCTCACTCTCTTTGAATCTTCTTTATCATGCTAAGAGGAGCAGGAAAAAGCAAAAAATTTCAGAATTGCACCTTGCAATGCGGAGAAATTACTGTTTGTGCATTTACAATATTCATTGATTTTTGCCATTGAAAAACATCCAGAAATGACTGAAGCTACTGACTGAATGAAAGGAGCTGGCATCTCACTCTCTTTGAATCTTCTTTATCATGCTAAGAGGAGCAGGAAAAAGCAAAAAATTTCAGAATTGCACCTTGCAATGCGGAGAAATTACAGTTTGTGCATTTACAATATTCATTGATTTTTGCCATTGAAAAACGTCCGGAAATGATTGAAGCTACTGACTGAATGAAAGGAGCTGGCATCTCACTCTCTTTGAATCTTCTTTATCATGCTAAGAGGAGCAGGAAAAAGCAAAAAATTTCAGAATTGCACCTTGCAATGCGGAGAAATTACTGTTTGTGCATTTACAATATTCATTGATTTTTGCCATTGAAAAACATCATGTTATTCATATACCAGAAATGATTGAAGCTACTGACTGAATGAAAGGAGCTGGCATCTCACTCTCTTTGAATCTTCTTTATCATGCTAAGAGGAGCAGGAAAAAGCAAAAAATTTCAGAATTGCACCTTGCAATGCGGAGAAATTACTGTTTGTGCATTTACAATATTCATTGATTTTTGCCATTGAAAAACGTCCAGAAATGATTGAAGCTACTGACTGAATGAAAGGAGCTGGCATCTCACTCTCTTTGAATCTTCTTTATCATGCTAAGAGGAGCAGGAAAAAGCAAAAAATTTCAGAATTGCATCTTGCAATGCGGAGAAATTACTGTTTGTGCATTTACAATATTCATTGATTTTTGCCATTGAAAAACGTCCAGAAATGATTGAAGCTACTGACTGAATGAAAGGAGCTGGCATCTCACTCTCTTTGAATCTTCTTTATCATGCTAAGAGGAGCAGGAAAAAGCAAAAAATTTCAGAATTGCACCTTGCAATGCGGAGAAATTACTGTTTGTGCATTTACAATATTCATTGATTTTTGCCATTGAAAAACGTCCAGAAATGATTGAAGCTACTGACTGAATGAAAGGAGCTGGAATCTCACTCTCTTTGAATCTTCTTTATCATGCTAAGAGGAGCAGGAAAAAGCAAAAAATTTCAGAATTGCAACTTGCAATGCGGAGAAATTACTGTTTGTGCATTTACAATATTCATTGATTTTTGCCATTGAAAAACATCATGTTATTCATATACCAGAAATGATTGAAGCTACTGACTGAATGAAAGGAGCTGGCATCTCACTCTCTTTGAATCTTCTTTATCATGCTAAGAGGAGCAGGAAAAAGCAAAAAATTTCAGAATTGCACCTTGCAATGCGGAGAAATTACTGTTTGTGCATTTACAATATTCATTGATTTTTGCCATTGAAAAACGTCCAGAAATGATTGAAGCTACTGACTGAATGAAAGGAGCTGGCATCTCACTCTCTTTGAATCTTCTTTATCATGCTAAGAGGAGCAGGAAAAAGCAAAAAATTTCAGAATTGCACCTTGCAATGCGGAGAAATTACTGTTTGTGCATTTACAATATTCATTGATTTTTGCCATTGAAAAACATCATGTTATTCATATACCAGAAATGATTGAAGCTACTGACTGAATGAAAGGAGCTGGCATCTCACTCTCTTTGAATCTTCTTTATCATGCTAAGAGGAGCAGGAAAAAGCAAAAAATTTCAGAATTGCACCTTGCAATGCGGAGAAATTACTGTTTGTGCATTTACAATATTCATTGATTTTTGCCATTGAAAAACGTCCAGAAATGACTGAAGCTACTGACTGAATGAAAGGAGCTGGCATCTCACTCTCTTTGAATCTTCTTTATCATGCTAAGAGGAGCAGGAAAAAGCAAAAAATTTCAGAATTGCACCTTGCAATGCGGAGAAATTACAGTTTGTGCATTTACAATATTCATTGATTTTTGCCATTGAAAAACGTCCAGAAATGATTGAAGCTACTGACTGAATGAAAGGAGCTGGCATCTCACTCTCTTTGAATCTTCTTTATCATGCTAAGAGGAGCAGGAAAAAGCAAAAAATTTCAGAATTGCACCTTGCAATGCGGAGAAATTACTGTTTGTGCATTTACAATATTCATTGATTTTTGCCATTGAAAAACATCATGTTATTCATATACCAGAAATGATTGAAGCTACTGACTGAATGAAAGGAGCTGGCATCTCACTCTCTTTGAATCTTCTTTATCATGCTAAGAGGAGCAGGAAAAAGCAAAAAATTTCAGAATTGCACCTTGCAATGCGGAGAAATTACTGTTTGTGCATTTACAATATTCATTGATTTTTGCCATTGAAAAACGTCCAGAAATGATTGAAGCTACTGACTGAATGAAAGGAGCTGGCATCTCACTCTCTTTGAATCTTCTTTATCATGCTAAGAGGAGCAGGAAAAAGCAAAAAATTTCAGAATTGCATCTTGCAATGCGGAGAAATTACTGTTTGTGCATTTACAATATTCATTGATTTTTGCCATTGAAAAACGTCCAGAAATGATTGAAGCTACTGACTGAATGAAAGGAGCTGGCATCTCACTCTCTTTGAATCTTCTTTATCATGCTAAGAGGAGCAGGAAAAAGCAAAAAATTTCAGAATTGCACCTTGCAATGCGGAGAAATTACTGTTTGTGCATTTACAATATTCATTGATTTTTGCCATTGAAAAACGTCCAGAAATGATTGAAGCTACTGACTGAATGAAAGGAGCTGGAATCTCACTCTCTTTGAATCTTCTTTATCATGCTAAGAGGAGCAGGAAAAAGCAAAAAATTTCAGAATTGCAACTTGCAATGCGGAGAAATTACTGTTTGTGCATTTACAATATTCATTGATTTTTGCCATTGAAAAACATCATGTTATTCATATACCAGAAATGATTGAAGCTACTGACTGAATGAAAGGAGCTGGCATCTCACTCTCTTTGAATCTTCTTTATCATGCTAAGAGGAGCAGGAAAAAGCAAAAAATTTCAGAATTGCACCTTGCAATGCGGAGAAATTACTGTTTGTGCATTTACAATATTCATTGATTTTTGCCATTGAAAAACGTCCAGAAATGATTGAAGCTACTGACTGAATGAAAGGAGCTGGCATCTCACTCTCTTTGAATCTTCTTTATCATGCTAAGAGGAGCAGGAAAAAGCAAAAAATTTCAGAATTGCACCTTGCAATGCGGAGAAATTACTGTTTGTGCATTTACAATATTCATTGATTTTTGCCATTGAAAAACGTCCAGAAATGATTGAAGCTACTGACTGAATGAAAGGAGCTGGCATCTCACTCTCTTTGAATCTTCTTTATCATGCTAAGAGGAGCAGGAAAAAGCAAAAAATTTCAGAATTGCACCTTGCAATGCGGAGAAATTACTGTTTGTGCATTTACAATATTCATTAATTTTTGCCATTGAAAAACATCATGTTATTCATATCCCAGAAATGTTTGAAGCTACTGACTGAATGAAAGAAGCTGGCATCTCACTCTCTTTGAATCTTCTTTATCATGCTAAGAGGAGCAGGAAAAAGCAAAAAATTTCAGAATTGCACCTTGCAATGCGGAGAAATTACTGTTTGTGCATTTACAATATTCATTGATTTTTGCCATTGAAAAATGTCCAGAAATGATTGAAGCTACTGACTGAATGAAATTAGCTGGCATCTCACTCTCTTTGAATCTTCTTTATCATGCTAAGAGGAGCAGGAAAAAGCAAAAAATTTCAGAATTGCACCTTGCAATGCGGAGAAATTACTGTTTGTGCATTTACAATATTCATTGATTTTTGCCATTGAAAAACATCATGTTATTCATATACCAGAAATGTTTGAAGCTACTGACTGAATGAAAGGAGCTGGCATCTCACTCTCTTTGAATCTTCTTTATCATGCTAAGAGGAGCAGGAAAAAGCAAAAAATTTCAGAATTGCACCTTGCAATGCGGAGAAATTACTGTTTGTGCATTTACAATATTCATTGATTTTTGCCATTGAAAAACGTCCAGAAATGATTGAAGCTACTGACTGAATGAAAGGAGCTGGCATCTCATTCTCTTTGAATCTTCTTTATCATGCTAAGAGGAGCAGGAAAATGCAAGAAATTTCAGAATTGCACCTTGCAATGCGGAGAAATTACTGTTTGTGCATTTACAATATTCATTGATTTTTGCCATTGAAAAACATCCAGAAATGATTGAAGCTACTGACTGAATGAAAGGAGCTGGCATCTCACTCTCTTTGAATCTTCTTTATCATGCTAAGAGGAGCAGGAAAAAGCAAAAAATTTCAGAATTGCACCTTGCAATGCGGAGAAATTACTGTTTGTGCATTTACAATATTCATTGATTTTTGCCATTGAAAAACATCATGTTATTCATATACCAGAAATGATTGAAGCTACTGACTGAATGAAAGGAGCTGGCATCTCACTCTCTTTGAATCTTCTTTATCATGCTGAGGAGCAGGAAAAAGCAAAAAATTTCAGAATTGCACCTTGCAATGCGGAGAAATTACTGTTTGTGCATTTACAATATTCATTGATTTTTGCATTGAAAAACGTCCAGAAATGACTGAAGCTACTGACTGAATGAAAGGAGCTGGCATCTCACTCTCTTTGAATCTTCTTTATCATGCTAAGAGGAGCAGGAAAAAGCAAAAAATTTCAGAATTGCATCTTGCAATGCGGAGAAATTACTGTTTGTGCATTTACAATATTCATTGATTTTTGCCATTGAAAAACGTCCAGAAATGATTGAAGCTACTGACTGAATGAAAGGAGCTGGCATCTCACTCTCTTTGAATCTTCTTTATCATGCTAAGAGGAGCAGGAAAAAGCAAAAAATTTCAGAATTGCATCTTGCAATGCGGAGAAATTACTGTTTGTGCATTTACAATATTCATTGATTTTTGCCATTGAAAAACGTCCAGAAATGATTGAAGCTACTGACTGAATGAAAGGAGCTGGCATCTCACTCTCTTTGAATCTTCTTTATCATGCTAAGAGGAGCAGGAAAAAGCAAAAAATTTCAGAATTGCACCTTGCAATGCGGAGAAATTACTGTTTGTGCATTTACAATATTCATTGATTTTTGCCATTGAAAAACATCATGTTATTCATATACCAGAAATGATTGAAGCTACTGACTGAATGAAAGGAGCTGGCATCTCACTCTCTTTGAATCTTCTTTATCATGCTAAGAGGAGCAGGAAAAAGCAAAAAATTTCAGAATTGCACCTTGCAATGCGGAGAAATTACTGTTTGTGCATTTACAATATTCATTGATTTTTGCCATTGAAAAACGTCCAGAAATGACTGAAGCTACTGACTGAATGAAAGGAGCTGGCATCTCACTCTCTTTGAATCTTCTTTATCATGCTAAGAGGAGCAGGAAAAAGCAAAAAATTTCAGAATTGCACCTTGCAATGCGGAGAAATTACAGTTTGTGCATTTACAATATTCATTGATTTTTGCCATTGAAAAACGTCCAGAAATGATTGAAGCTACTGACTGAATGAAAGGAGCTGGCATCTCACTCTCTTTGAATCTTCTTTATCATGCTAAGAGGAGCAGGAAAAAGCAAAAAATTTCAGAATTGCACCTTGCAATGCGGAGAAATTACTGTTTGTGCATTTACAATATTCATTGATTTTTGCCATTGAAAAACATCATGTTATTCATATACCAGAAATGATTGAAGCTACTGACTGAATGAAAGGAGCTGGCATCTCACTCTCTTTGAATCTTCTTTATCATGCTAAGAGGAGCAGGAAAAAGCAAAAAATTTCAGAATTGCACCTTGCAATGCGGAGAAATTACTGTTTGTGCATTTACAATATTCATTGATTTTTGCCATTGAAAAACGTCCAGAAATGATTGAAGCTACTGACTGAATGAAAGGAGCTGGCATCTCACTCTCTTTGAATCTTCTTTATCATGCTAAGAGGAGCAGGAAAAAGCAAAAAATTTCAGAATTGCATCTTGCAATGCGGAGAAATTACTGTTTGTGCATTTACAATATTCATTGATTTTTGCCATTGAAAAACGTCCAGAAATGATTGAAGCTACTGACTGAATGAAAGGAGCTGGCATCTCACTCTCTTTGAATCTTCTTTATCATGCTAAGAGGAGCAGGAAAAAGCAAAAAATTTCAGAATTGCACCTTGCAATGCGGAGAAATTACTGTTTGTGCATTTACAATATTCATTGATTTTTGCCATTGAAAAACGTCCAGAAATGATTGAAGCTACTGACTGAATGAAAGGAGCTGGAATCTCACTCTCTTTGAATCTTCTTTATCATGCTAAGAGGAGCAGGAAAAAGCAAAAAATTTCAGAATTGCAACTTGCAATGCGGAGAAATTACTGTTTGTGCATTTACAATATTCATTGATTTTTGCCATTGAAAAACATCATGTTATTCATATACCAGAAATGATTGAAGCTACTGACTGAATGAAAGGAGCTGGCATCTCACTCTCTTTGAATCTTCTTTATCATGCTAAGAGGAGCAGGAAAAAGCAAAAAATTTCAGAATTGCACCTTGCAATGCGGAGAAATTACTGTTTGTGCATTTACAATATTCATTGATTTTTGCCATTGAAAAACGTCCAGAAATGATTGAAGCTACTGACTGAATGAAAGGAGCTGGCATCTCACTCTCTTTGAATCTTCTTTATCATGCTAAGAGGAGCAGGAAAAAGCAAAAAATTTCAGAATTGCACCTTGCAATGCGGAGAAATTACTGTTTGTGCATTTACAATATTCATTGATTTTTGCCATTGAAAAACGTCCAGAAATGATTGAAGCTACTGACTGAATGAAAGGAGCTGGCATCTCACTCTCTTTGAATCTTCTTTATCATGCTAAGAGGAGCAGGAAAAAGCAAAAAATTTCAGAATTGCACCTTGCAATGCGGAGAAATTACTGTTTGTGCATTTACAATATTCATTAATTTTTGCCATTGAAAAACATCATGTTATTCATATCCCAGAAATGTTTGAAGCTACTGACTGAATGAAAGAAGCTGGCATCTCACTCTCTTTGAATCTTCTTTATCATGCTAAGAGGAGCAGGAAAAAGCAAAAAATTTCAGAATTGCACCTTGCAATGCGGAGAAATTACTGTTTGTGCATTTACAATATTCATTGATTTTTGCCATTGAAAAATGTCCAGAAATGATTGAAGCTACTGACTGAATGAAATTAGCTGGCATCTCACTCTCTTTGAATCTTCTTTATCATGCTAAGAGGAGCAGGAAAAAGCAAAAAATTTCAGAATTGCACCTTGCAATGCGGAGAAATTACTGTTTGTGCATTTACAATATTCATTGATTTTTGCCATTGAAAAACATCATGTTATTCATATACCAGAAATGTTTGAAGCTACTGACTGAATGAAAGGAGCTGGCATCTCACTCTCTTTGAATCTTCTTTATCATGCTAAGAGGAGCAGGAAAAAGCAAAAAATTTCAGAATTGCACCTTGCAATGCGGAGAAATTACTGTTTGTGCATTTACAATATTCATTGATTTTTGCCATTGAAAAACGTCCAGAAATGATTGAAGCTACTGACTGAATGAAAGGAGCTGGCATCTCATTCTCTTTGAATCTTCTTTATCATGCTAAGAGGAGCAGGAAAATGCAAGAAATTTCAGAATTGCACCTTGCAATGCGGAGAAATTACTGTTTGTGCATTTACAATATTCATTGATTTTTGCCATTGAAAAACATCCAGAAATGATTGAAGCTACTGACTGAATGAAAGGAGCTGGCATCTCACTCTCTTTGAATCTTCTTTATCATGCTAAGAGGAGCAGGAAAAAGCAAAAAATTTCAGAATTGCACCTTGCAATGCGGAGAAATTACTGTTTGTGCATTTACAATATTCATTGATTTTTGCCATTGAAAAACATCATGTTATTCATATACCAGAAATGATTGAAGCTACTGACTGAATGAAAGGAGCTGGCATCTCACTCTCTTTGAATCTTCTTTATCATGCTGAGGAGCAGGAAAAAGCAAAAAATTTCAGAATTGCACCTTGCAATGCGGAGAAATTACTGTTTGTGCATTTACAATATTCATTGATTTTTGCATTGAAAAACGTCCAGAAATGACTGAAGCTACTGACTGAATGAAAGGAGCTGGCATCTCACTCTCTTTGAATCTTCTTTATCATGCTAAGAGGAGCAGGAAAAAGCAAAAAATTTCAGAATTGCATCTTGCAATGCGGAGAAATTACTGTTTGTGCATTTACAATATTCATTGATTTTTGCCATTGAAAAACGTCCAGAAATGATTGAAGCTACTGACTGAATGAAAGGAGCTGGCATCTCACTCTCTTTGAATCTTCTTTATCATGCTAAGAGGAGCAGGAAAAAGCAAAAAATTTCAGAATTGCACCTTGCAATGCGGAGAAATTACTGTTTGTGCATTTACAATATTCATTGATTTTTGCCATTGAAAAACATCATGTTATTCATATACCACAAATGATTGAAGCTACTGACTGAATGAAAGGAGCTGGCATCTCACTCTCTTTGAATCTTCTTTATCATGCTAAGAGGAGCAGGAAAAAGCAAAAAATTTCAGAATTGCACCTTGCAATGCGGAGAAATTACTGTTTGTGCATTTACAATATTCATTGATTTTTGCCATTGAAAAACGTCCAGAAATGATTGAAGCTACTGACTGAATGAAAGGAGCTGGCATCTCACTCTCTTTGAATCTTCTTTATCATGCTAAGAGGAGCAGGAAAAAGCAAAAAATTTCAGAATTGCACCTTGCAATGCGGAGAAATTACTGTTTGTGCATTTACAATATTCATTGATTTTTGCCATTGAAAAACGTCCAGAAATGATTGAAGCTACTGACTGAATGAAAGGAGCTGGCATCTCACTCTCTTTGAATCTTCTTTATCATGCTAGGATTAGCAGGAAAAAGCAAAAAATTTCAGAATTGCACCTGGCAATGTGGAGATATTACTGTTTGTGCATTTACAATATTCATTGAATTTTGCCATTGAAAAACGTCCAGAAATGTTTGAAGCTACTGACTGAATGAAAGGAGCTGGCATCTCACTCTATTTGAATCTTCTTTATCATGCTAGGATTAGCAGGAAAAAGCAAAAAATTTCAGAATTGCACCTTGCAATGTGGAGATATTACTGTTTGTGCATTTACAATATTCATTGATTTTTGCCATTGAAAAACGTCCAGAAATGTTTATACCAGAAATGTTTGAAGCTACTGACTGAATGAAAGGAGCTGGCATCTCACTCTCTTTGAATCTTCTTTATCATGCTAAGAGGAGCAGGAAAAAGCAAAAAATTTCAGAATTGCACCTTGCAATGCGGAGAAATTACTGTTTGTGCATTTACAATATTCATTGATTTTTGCCATTGAAAAACGTCCAGAAATGACTGAAGCTACTGACTGAATGAAAGGAGCTGGCATCTCACTCTCTTTGAATCTTCTTTATCATGCTAAGAGGAGCAGGAAAAAGCAAAAAATTTCAGAATTGCACCTTGCAATGCGGAGAAATTACTGTTTGTGCATTTACAATATTCATTGATTTTTGCCATTGAAAAACGTCCAGAAATGATTGAAGCTACTGACTGAATGAAAGGAGCTGGCATCTCACTCTCTTTGAATCTTCTTTATCATGCTAAGAGGAGCAGGAAAAAGCAAAAAATTTCAGAATTGCACCTTGCAATGCGGAGAAATTACTGTTTGTGCATTTACAATATTCATTGATTTTTGCCATTGAAAAACATCATGTTATTCATATACCAGAAATGATTGAAGCTACTGACTGAATGAAAGGAGCCGGCATCTCACTCTCTTTGAATCTTCTTTATCATGCTAAGAGGAGCAGGAAAAAGCAAAAAATTTCAGAATTGCACCTTGCAATGCGGAGAAATTACTGTTTGTGCATTTACAATATTCATTGATTTTTGCCATTGAAAAACGTCCAGAAATGATTGAAGCTACTGACTGAATGAAAGGAGCTGGCATCTCACTCTCTTTGAATCTTTTTTATCATGCTAAGAGGAGCAGGAAAAAGCAAAAAATTTCAGAATTGCATCTTGCAATGCGGAGAAATTACTGTTTGTGCATTTACAATATTCATTGATTTTTGCCATTGAAAAACGTCCAGAAATGATTGAAGCTACTGACTGAATGAAAGGAGCTGGCATCTCACTCTCTTTGAATCTTCTTTATCATGCTAAGAGGAGCAGGAAAAAGCAAAAAATTTCAGAATTGCACCTTGCAATGCGGAGAAATTACTGTTTGTGCATTTACAATATTCATTGATTTTTGCCATTGAAAAACGTCCAGAAATGATTGAAGCTACTGACTGAATGAAAGGAGCTGGAATCTCACTCTCTTTGAATCTTCTTTATCATGCTAAGAGGAGCAGGAAAAAGCAAAAAATTTCAGAATTGCAACTTGCAATGCGGAGAAATTACTGTTTGTGCATTTACAATATTCATTGATTTTTGCCATTGAAAAACATCATGTTATTCATATACCAGAAATGATTGAAGCTACTGACTGAATGAAAGGAGCTGGCATCTCACTCTCTTTGAATCTTCTTTATCATGCTAAGAGGAGCAGGAAAAAGCAAAAAATTTCAGAATTGCACCTTGCAATGCGGAGAAATTACTGTTTGTGCATTTACAATATTCATTGATTTTTGCCATTGAAAAACGTCCAGAAATGATTGAAGCTACTGACTGAATGAAAGGAGCTGGCATCTCACTCTCTTTGAATCTTCTTTATCATGCTAAGAGGAGCAGGAAAAAGCAAAAAATTTCAGAATTGCACCTTGCAATGCGGAGAAATTACTGTTTGTGCATTTACAATATTCATTGATTTTTGCCATTGAAAAACATCATGTTATTCATATACCAGAAATGTTTGAAGCTACTGACTGAATGAAAGGAGCTGGCATCTCACTCTCTTTGAATCTTCTTTATCATGCTAAGAGGAGCAGGAAAAAGCAAAAAATTTCAGAATTGCACCTTGCAATGCGGAGAAATTACTGTTTGTGCATTTACAATATTCATTGATTTTTGCCATTGAAAAACGTCCAGAAATGATTGAAGCTACTGACTGAATGAAAGGAGCTGGCATCTCACTCTCTTTGAATCTTCTTTATCATGCTAAGAGGAGCAGGAAAAAGCAAGAAATTTCAGAATTGCACCTTGCAATGCGGAGAAATTACTGTTTGTGCATTTACAATATTCATTGATTTTTGCCATTGAAAAACATCCAGAAATGATTGAAGCTACTGACTGAATGAAAGGAGCTGGCATCTCACTCTCTTTGAATCTTCTTTATCATGCTAAGAGGAGCAGGAAAAAGCCAAAAATTTCAGAATTGCACCTTGCAATGCGGAGAAATTACTGTTTGTGCATTTACAATATTCATTGATTTTTGCCATTGAAAAACATCATGATATTCATATACCAGAAATGATTGAAGCTACTGACTGAATGAAAGGAGCTGGCATCTCACTCTCTTTGAATCTTCTTTATCATGCAAAGAGGAGCAGGAAAAAGCAAAAAATTTAAGAATTGCACCTTGCAATGCGGAGAAATTACTGTTTGTGCATTTACAATATTCATTGATTTTTGCCATTGAAAAACGTCCAGAAATGATTGAAGCTACTGACTGAATGAAAGGAGCTGGCATCTCACTCTCTTTGAATCTTCTTTATCATGCTAAGAGGAGCAGGAAAAAGCAAAAAATTTCAGAATTGCACCTTGCAATGCGGAGAAATTACTGTTTGTGCATTTACAATATTCACTGATTTTTGCCATTGAAAAACGTCCAGAAATGATTGAAGCAACTGACTGAATGAAAGGAGCTGGCATCTCACTCTCTTTGAATCTTCTTTATCATGCTAAGAGGAGCAGGAAAAAGCAAAAAATTTCAGAATTGCACCTTGCAATGCGGAGAAATTACTGTTTGTGCATTTACAATATTCATTGATTTTTGCCATTGAAAAACGTCCAGAAATAATTGAAGCTACTGACTGAATGAAAGGAGCTGGCATCTCACTCTCTTTGAATCTTCTTTATCATGCTAAGAGGAGCAGGAAAAAGCAAAAAATTTCAGAATTGCAACTTGCAATGCGGAGAAATTACTGTTTGTGCATTTACAATATTCATTGATTTTTGCCATTGAAAAACATCATGTTATTCATATACCAGAAATGATTGAAGCTACTGACTGAATGAAAGGAGCTGGCATCTCACTCTCTTTGAATCTTCTTTATCATGCTAAGAGGAGCAGGAAAAAGCAAAAAATTTCAGAATTGCACCTTGCAATGCGGAGAAATTACTGTTTGTGCATTTACAATATTCATTGATTTTTGCCATTGAAAAACGTCCAGAAATGATTGAAGCTACTGACTGAATGAAAGGAGCTGGCATCTCACTCTCTTTGAATCTTCTTTATCATGCTAAGAGGAGCAGGAAAAAGCAAAAAATTTCAGAATTGCACCTTGCAATGCGGAGAAATTACTGTTTGTGCTTTTACAATATTCATTGATTTTTGCCATTGAAAAACATCATGTTATTCATATACCAGAAATGTTTGAAGCTACTGACTGAATGAAAGGAGCTGGCATCTCACTCTCCTTGAATCTTCTTTATCATGCTAAGAGGAGCAGGAAAAAGCAAAAAATTTCAGAATTGCACCTTGCAATGCGGAGAAATTACTGTTTGTGCATTTACAATATTCATTGATTTTTGCCATTGAAAAATGTCCAGAAATGATTGAAGCTGCTGACTGAATGAAAGGAGCTGGCATCTCACTCTCTTTGAATCTTCTTTATCATGCTAAGAGGAGCAGGAAAAAGCAAAAAATTTCCGAATTGCACCTTGCAATGCGGAGAAATTACTGTTTGTGCATTTACAATATTCATTGATTTTTGCCATTGAAAAACATCATGTTATTCATATACCAGAAATGATTGAAGCTACTGACTGAATGAAAGGAGCTGGCATCTCACTCTCTTTGAATCTTCCTTATCATGCTAAGAGGAGCAGGAAAAAGCAAAAAATTTCAGAATTGCACCTTGCAATGCGGAGAAATTACTGTTTGTGCATTTACAATATTCATTGATTTTTGCCATTGAAAAACGTCCAGAAATGATTGAAGCTACTGACTGAATGAAAGGAGCTGGCATCTCACTCTCTTTGAATCTTCTTTATCATGCTAAGAGGAGCAGGAAAAAGCAAAAAATTTCAGAATTGCACCTTGCAATGCGGAGAAATTACTGTTTGTGCATTTACAATATTCATTGATTTTTGCCATTGAAAAACGTCCAGAAATGATTGAAGCTACTGACTGAATGAAAGGAGCTGGCATCTCACTCTCTTTGAATCTTCTTTATCATGCTAAGAGGAGCAGGAAAAAGCAAAAAATTTCAGAATTGCACCTTGCAATGCGGAGAAATTAATGTTTGTGCATTTACAATATTCATTGATTTTTGCCATTGAAAAACATCATGTTATTCATATACCAGAAATGTTTGAAGCTACTGACTGAATGAAAGGAGCTGGCATCTCACTCTCTTTGAATCTTCTTTATCATGCTAAGAGGAGCAGGAAAAAGCAAAAAATTTCAGAATTGCACCTTGCAATGCAGAGAAATTACTGTTTGTGCATTTACAATATTCATTGATTTTTGCCATTGAAAAACGTCCAGAAATGATTGAAGCTACTGACTGAATGAAAGGAGCTGGCATCTCACTCTCTTTGAATCTTCTTTATCATGCTAAGAGGAGCAGGAAAAAGCAAAAAATTTCAGAATTGCACCTTGCAATGCGGAGAAATTACTGTTTGTGCATTTACAATATTCATTGATTTTTGCCATTGAAAAACATCATGTTATTCATATACCAGAAATGATTGAAGCTACTGACTGAATGAAAGGAGCTGGCATCTCGCTCTCTTTGAATCTTCTTTATCATGCTAAGAGGAGCAGGAAAAAGCAAAAAATTTCAGAATTGCACCTTGCAATGCGGAGAAATTACTGTTTGTGCATTTACAATATTCATTGATTTTTGCCATTGAAAAACGTCCAGAAATGATTGAAGCTACTGACTGAATGAAAGGAGCTGGCATCTCACTCTCTTTGAATCTTCTTTATCATGCTAAGAGGAGCAGGAAAAAGCAAAAAATTTCAGAATTGCACCTTGCAATGCGGAGCAATTACTGTTTGTGCTTTTACAATATTCATTGATTTTTGCCATTGAAAAACATCATGTTATTCATATACCAGAAATGTTTGAAGCTACTGACTGAATGAAAGGAGCTGGCATCTCACTCTCTTTGAATCTTCTTTATCATGCTAAGAGGAGCAGGAAAAAGCAAAAAATTTCAGAATTGCACCTTGCAATGCGGAGAAATTACTGTTTGTGCATTTACAATATTCATTGATTTTAGCCATTGAAAAACGTCCAGAAATGATTGAAGCTACTGACTGAATGAAAGGAGCTGGCATCTCACTCTCTTTGAATCTTCTTTATCATGCTAAGAGGAGCAGGAAAAAGCAAAAAATTTCAGAATTGCACCTTGCAATGCGGAGAAATTACTGTTTGTGCATTTACAATATTCATTGATTTTTGCCATTGAAAAACGTCCAGAAATGATTGAAGCTACTGACTGAATGAAAGGAGCTGGCATCTCACTCTCTTTGAATCTTCTTTATCATGCTAAGAGGAGCAGGAAAAAGCAAAAAATTTCAGAATTGCAACTTGCAATGCGGAGAAATTACTGTTTGTGCATTTACAATATTCATTGATTTTTGCCATTGAAAAACATCATGTTATTCATATACCAGAAATGATTGAAGCTACTGACTGAATGAAAGGAGCTGGCATCTCACTCTCTTTGAATCTTCTTTATCATGCTAAGAGGAGCAGGAAAAAGCAAAAAATTTCAGAATTGCACCTTGCAATGCGGAGAAATTACTGTTTGTGCATTTACAATATTCATTGATTTTTGCCATTGAAAAACATCATGTTATTCATATACCAGAAATGTTTGAAGCTACTGACTGAATGAAAGGAGCTGGCATCGCACTCTCTTTGAATCTTCTTTATCATGCTAAGAGGAGCAGGAAAAAGCAAAAAATTTCAGAATTGCACCTTGCAATGCGGAGAAATTACTGTTTGTGCATTTACAATATTCATTGATTTTTGCCATTGAAAAACGTCCAGAAATGATTGAAGCTACTGACTGAATGAAAGGAGCTGGCATCTCACTCTCTTTGAATCTTCTTTATCATGCTAAGAGGAGCAGGAAAATGCAAGAAATTTCAGAATTGCACCTTGCAATGCGGAGAAATTACTGTTTGTGCATTTACAATATTCATTGATTTTTGCCATTGAAAAACATCCAGAAATGATTGAAGCTACTGACTGAATGAAAGGAGCTGGCATCTCACTCTCTTTGAATCTTCTTTATCATGCTAAGAGGAGCAGGAAAAAGCCAAAAATTTCAGAATTGCACCTTGCAATGCGGAGAAATTACTGTTTGTGCATTTACAATATTCATTGATTTTTGCCATTGAAAAACATCATGTTATTCATATACCAGAAATGATTGAAGCTACTGACTGAATGACAGGAGCTGGCATCTCACTCTCTTTGAATCTTCTTTATCATGCAAAGAGGAGCAGGAAAAAGCAAAAAATTTCAGAATTGCACCTTGCAATGCGGAGAAATTACTGTTTGTGCATTTACAATATTCATTGATTTTTGCCATTGAAAAACGTCCAGAAATGATTGAAGCTACTGACTGAATGAAAGGAGCTGGCATCTCACTCTCTTTGAATCTTCTTTATCATGCTAAGAGGAGCAGGAAAAAGCAAAAAATTTCAGAATTGCACCTTGCAATGCGGAGAAATTACTGTTTGTGCATTTAGAATATTCACTGATTTTTGCCATTGAAAAACGTCCAGAAATGATTGAAGTAACTGACTGAATGAAAGGAGCTGGCATCTCACTCTCTTTGAGTCTTCTTTATCATGCTAAGAGGAGCAGGAAAAAGCAAAAAATTTCAGAATTGCACCTTGCAATGCGGAGAAATTACTGTTTGTGCATTTACAATATTCATTGATTTTTGCCATTGAAAAACGTCCAGAAATAATTGAAGCTACTGACTGAATGAAAGGAGCTGGCATCTCACTCTCTTTGAATCTTCTTTATCATGCTAAGAGGAGCAGGAAAAAGCAAAAAATTTCAGAATTGCAACTTGCAATGCGGAGAAATTACTGTTTGTGCATTTACAATATTCATTGATTTTTGCCATTGAAAAACATCATGTTATTCATATACCAGAAATGATTGAAGCTACTGACTGAATGAAAGGAGCTGGAATCTCACTCTCTTTGAATCTTCTTTATCATGCTAAGAGGAGCAGGAAAAAGCAAAAAATTTCAGAATGGCACCTTGCAATGCGGAGAAATTACTGTTTGTGCATTTACAATATTCATTGATTTTTGCCATTGAAAAACGTCCAGAAATGATTGAAGCTACTGACTGAATGAAAGGAGCTGGCATCTCACTCTCTTTGAATCTTCTTTATCATGCTAAGAGGAGCAGGAAAAAGCAAAAAATTTCAGAATTGCACCTTGCAATGCGGAGAAATTACTGTTTGTGCTTTTACAATATTCATTGATTTTTGCCATTGAAACACATCATGTTATTCATATACCAGAAATGTTTGAAGCTACTGACTGAATGAAAGGAGCTGGCATCTCACTCTCTTTGAATCTTCTTTATCATGCTAAGAGGAGCAGGAAAAAGCAAAACATTTCAGAATTGCACCTTGCAATGCGGAGAAATTACTGTTTGTGCATTTACAATATTCATTGATTTTTGCCATTGAAAAATGTCCAGAAATGATTGAAGCTGCTGACTGAATGAAAGGAGCTGGCATCTCACTCTCTTTGAATCTTCTTTATCATGCTAAGAGGAGCAGGAAAAAGCAAAAAATTTCAGAATTGCATCTTGCAATGCGGAGAAATTACTGTTTGTGCATTTACAATATTCATTGATTTTTGCCATTGAAAAACATCATGTTATTCATATACCAGAAATGATTGAAGCTACTGACTGAATGAAAGGAGCTGGCATCTCACTCTCTTTGAATCTTCTTTATCATGCTAAGAGGAGCAGGAAAAAGCAAAAAATTTCAGAATTGCACCTTGCAATGCGGAGAAATTACTGTTTGTGCATTTACAATATTCATTGATTTTTGCCATTGAAAAACGTCCAGAAATAATTGAAGCTACTGACTGAATGAAAGGAGCTGGCATCTCACTCTCTTTGAATCTTCTTTATCATGCTAAGAGGAGCAGGAAAAAGCAAAAAATTTCAGAATTGCAACTTGCAATGCGGAGAAATTACTGTTTGTGCATTTACAATATTCATTGATTTTTGCCATTGAAAAACATCATGTTATTCATATACCAGAAATGATTGAAGCTACTGACTGAATGAAAGGAGCTGGCATCTCACTCTCTTTGAATCTTCTTTATCATGCTAAGAGGAGCAGGAAAAAGCAAAAAATTTCAGAATTGCACCTTGCAATGCGGAGAAATTACTGTTTGTGCATTTACAATATTCATTGATTTTTGCCATTGAAAAACGTCCAGAAATGATTGAAGCTACTGACTGAATGAAAGGAGCTGGCATCTCACTCTCTTTGAATCTTCTTTATCATGCTAAGAGGAGCAGGAAAAAGCAAAAAATTTCAGAATTGCACCTTGCAATGCGGAGAAATTACTGTTTGTGCTTTTACAATATTCATTGATTTTTGCCATTGAAAAACATTATGTTATTCATATACCAGAAATGTTTGAAGCTACTGACTGAATGAAAGGAGCTGGCATCTCACTCTCTTTGAATCTTCTTTATCATGCTTAGAGGAGCAGGAAAAAGCAAAAAATTTCAGAATTGCACCTTGCAATGCGGAGAAATTACTGTTTGTGCATTTACAATATTCATTGATTTTTGCCATTGAAAAATGTCCAGAAATGATTGAAGCTGCTGACTGAATGAAAGGAGCTGGCATCTCACTCTCTTTGAATCTTCTTTATCATGCTAAGAGGAGCAGGAAAAAGCAAAAAATTTCCGAATTGCACCTTGCAATGCGGAGAAATTACTGTTTGTGCATTTACAATATTCATTGATTTTTGCCATTGAAAAACATCATGTTATTCATATACCAGAAATGATTGAAGCTACTGACTGAATGAAAGGAGCTGGCATCTCACTCTCTTTGAATCTTCCTTATCATGCTAAGAGGAGCAGGAAAAAGCAAAAAATTTCAGAATTGCACCTTGCAATGCGGAGAAATTACTGTTTGTGCATTTACAATATTCATTGATTTTTGCCATTGAAAAACGTCCAGAAATGATTGAAGCTACTGACTGAATGAAAGGAGCTGGCATCTCACTCTCTTTGAATCTTCTTTATCATGCTAAGAGGAGCAGGAAAAAGCAAAAAATTTCAGAATTGCACCTTGCAATGCGGAGAAATTACTGTTTGTGCATTTACAATATTCATTGATTTTTGCCATTGAAAAACGTCCAGAAATGATTGAAGCTACTGACTGAATGAAAGGAGCTGGCATCTCACTCTCTTTGAATCTTCTTTATCATGCTAAGAGGAGCAGGAAAAAGCAAAAAATTTCAGAATTGCACCTTGCAATGCGGAGAAATTACTGTTTGTGCATTTACAATATTCATTGATTTTTGCCATTGAAAAACGTCCAGAAATGATTGAAGCTACTGACTGAATGAAAGGAGCTGGCATCTCACTCTCTTTGAATCTTCTTTATCATGCTAAGAGGAGCAGGAAAAAGCAAAAAATTTCAGAATTGCACCTTGCAATGCGGAGAAATTACTGTTTGTGCATTTACAATATTCATTGATTTTTGCCATTGAAAAACATCATGTTATTCATATACCAGAAATGATTGAAGCTACTGACTGAATGAAAGGAGCTGGCATCTCGCTCTCTTTGAATCTTCTTTATCATGCTAAGAGGAGCAGGAAAAAGCAAAAAATTTCAGAATTGCACCTTGCAATGCGGAGAAATTACTGTTTGTGCATTTACAATATTCATTGATTTTTGCCATTGAAAAACGTCCAGAAATGATTGAAGCTACTGACTGAATGAAAGGAGCTGGCATCTCACTCTCTTTGAATCTTCTTTATCATGCTAAGAGGAGCAGGAAAAAGCAAAAAATTTCAGAATTGCACCTTGCAATGTGGAGAAATGACTGTTTGTGCATTTACAATATTCATTGATTTTTGCCATTGAAAAACATCATGTTATTCATATACCAGAAATGATTGAAGCTACTGACTGAATGAAAGGAGCTGGCATCTCACTCTCTTTGAATCTTCTTTATCATGCTAAGAGGAGCAGGAAAAAGCAAAAAATTTCAGAATTGCACCTTGCAATGCGGAGAAATTACTGTTTGTGCATTTACAATATTCATTGATTTTTGCCATTGAAAAACGTCCAGAAATGATTGAAGCTACTGACTGAATGAAAGGAGCTGGCATCTCACTCTCTTTGAATCTTCTTTATCATGCTAAGAGGAGCAGGAAAAAGCAAAAAATTTCAGAATTGCACCTTGCAATGCGGAGAAATTACTGTTTGTGCTTTTACAATATTCATTGATTTTTGCCATTGAAAAACATCATGTTATTCATATACCAGAAATGTTTGAAGCTACTGACTGAATGAAAGGAGCTGGCATCTCACTCTCTTTGAATCTTCTTTATCATGCTAAGAGGAGCAGGAAAAAGCAAAAAATTTCAGAATTGCACCTTGCAATGCGGAGAAATTACTGTTTGTGCATTTACAATATTCATTGATTTTTGCCATTGAAAAACGTCCAGAAATGAATGAAGCTACTGACTGAATGAAAGGAGCTGGCATCTCACTCTCTTTGAATCTTCTTTATCATGCTAAGAGGAGCAGGAAAAAGCAAAAAATTTCAGAATTGCAACTTGCAATGCGGAGAAATTACTGTTTGTGCATTTACAATATTCATTGATTTTTGCCATTGAAAAACATCATGTTATTCATATACCAGAAATGATTGAAGCTACTGACTGAATGAAAGGAGCTGGCATCTCACTCTCTTTGAATCTTCTTTATCATGCTAAGAGGAGCAGGAAAAAGCAAAAAATTTCAGAATTGCACCTTGCAATGCGGAGAAATTACTGTTTGTGCATTTACAATATTCATTGATTTTTGCCATTGAAAAACATCATGTTATTCATATACCAGAAATGTTTGAAGCTACTGACTGAATGAAAGGAGCTGGCATCGCACTCTCTTTGAATCTTCTTTATCATGCTAAGAGGAGCAGGAAAAAGCAAAAAATTTCAGAATTGCACCTTGCAATGCGGAGAAATTACTGTTTGTGCATTTACAATATTCATTGATTTTTGCCATTGAAAAACGTCCAGAAATGATTGAAGCTACTGACTGAATGAAAGGAGCTGGCATCT
The DNA here is from genome assembly GCF_046119375.1 of Phyllobates terribilis. Lineage (NCBI taxonomy): Eukaryota > Metazoa > Chordata > Amphibia > Anura > Dendrobatidae > Phyllobates > Phyllobates terribilis. The sequence continues at coordinate 457,227 of NW_027363717.1, forward strand.
CACTCTCTTTGAATCTTCTTTATCATGCTAAGAGGAGCAGGAAAATGCAAGAAATTTCAGAATTGCACCTTGCAATGCGGAGAAATTACTGTTTGTGCATTTACAATATTCATTGATTTTTGCCATTGAAAAACATCCAGAAATGATTGAAGCTACTGACTGAATGAAAGGAGCTGGCATCTCACTCTCTTTGAATCTTCTTTATCATGCTAAGAGGAGCAGGAAAAAGCCAAAAATTTCAGAATTGCACCTTGCAATGCGGAGAAATTACTGTTTGTGCATTTACAATATTCATTGATTTTTGCCATTGAAAAACATCATGTTATTCTTATACCAGAAATGATTGAAGCTACTGACTGAATGAAAGGAGCTGGCATCTCACTCTCTTTGAATCTTCTTTATCATGCAAAGAGGAGCAGGAAAAAGCAAAAAATTTCAGAATTGCACCTTGCAATGCGGAGAAATTACTGTTTGTGCATTTACAATATTCATTGATTTTTGCCATTGAAAAACGTCCAGAAATGATTGAAGCTACTGACTGAATGAAAGGAGCTGGCATCTCACTCTCTTTGAATCTTCTTTATCATGCTAAGAGGAGCAGGAAAAAGCAAAAAATTTCAGAATTGCACCTTGCAATGCGGAGAAATTACTGTTTGTGCATTTAGAATATTCACTGATTTTTGCCATTGAAAAACGTCCAGAAATGATTGAAGCAACTGACTGAATGAAAGGAGCTGGCATCTCACTCTCTTTGAATCTTCTTTATCATGCTAAGAGGAGCAGGAAAAAGCAAAAAATTTCAGAATTGCACCTTGCAATGCGGAGAAATTACTGTTTGTGCATTTACAATATTCATTGATTTTTGCCATTGAAAAACGTCCAGAAATAATTGAAGCTACTGACTGAATGAAAGGAGCTGGCATCTCACTCTCTTTGAATCTTCTTTATCATGCTAAGAGGAGCAGGAAAAAGCAAAAAATTTCAGAATTGCAACTTGCAATGCGGAGAAATTACTGTTTGTGCATTTACAATATTCATTGATTTTTGCCATTGAAAAACATCATGTTATTCATATACCAGAAATGATTGAAGCTACTGACTGAATGAAAGGAGCTGGAATCTCACTCTCTTTGAATCTTCTTTATCATGCTAAGAGGAGCAGGAAAAAGCAAAAAATTTCAGAATGGCACCTTGCAATGCGGAGAAATTACTGTTTGTGCATTTACAATATTCATTGATTTTTGCCATTGAAAAACGTCCAGAAATGATTGAAGCTACTGACTGAATGAAAGGAGCTGGCATCTCACTCTCTTTGAATCTTCTTTATCATGCTAAGAGGAGCAGGAAAAAGCAAAAAATTTCAGAATTGCACCTTGCAATGCGGAGAAATTACTGTTTGTGCTTTTACAATATTCATTGATTTTTGCCATTGAAACACATCATGTTATTCATATACCAGAAATGTTTGAAGCTACTGACTGAATGAAAGGAGCTGGCATCTCACTCTCTTTGAATCTTCTTTATCATGCTAAGAGGAGCAGGAAAAAGCAAAACATTTCAGAATTGCACCTTGCAATGCGGAGAAATTACTGTTTGTGCATTTACAATATTCATTGATTTTTGCCATTGAAAAATGTCCAGAAATGATTGAAGCTGCTGACTGAATGAAAGGAGCTGGCATCTCACTCTCTTTGAATCTTCTTTATCATGCTAAGAGGAGCAGGAAAAAGCAAAAAATTTCAGAATTGCACCTTGCAATGCGGAGAAATTACTGTTTGTGCATTTACAATATTCATTGATTTTTGCCATTGAAAAACATCATGTTATTCATATACCAGAAATGATTGAAGCTACTGACTGAATGAAAGGAGCTGGCATCTCACTCTCTTTGAATCTTCTTTATCATGCTAAGAGGAGCAGGAAAAAGCAAAAAATTTCAGAATTGCACCTTGCAATGCGGAGAAATTACTGTTTGTGCATTTACAATATTCATTGATTTTTGCCATTGAAAAACGTCCAGAAATGATTGAAGCTACTGACTGAATGAAAGGAGCTGGCATCTCACTCTCTTTGAATCTTCTTTATCATGCTAAGAGGAGCAGGAAAAAGCAAAAAATTTCAGAATTGCACCTTGCAATGCGGATAAATTACTGTTTGTGCATTTACAATATTCATTGATTTTTGCCATTGAAAAACGTCCAGAAATGATTGAAGCTACTGACTGAATGAAAGGAGCTGGCATCTCACTCTCTTTGAATCTTCTTTATCATGCTAAGAGGAGCAGGAAAAAGCAAAAAATTTCAGAATTGCACCTTGCAATGCGGAGAAATTACTGTTTGTGCATTTACAATATTCATTGATTTTTGCCATTGAAAAACATCATGTTATTCATATACCAGAAATGTTTGAAGCTACTGACTGAATGAAAGGAGCTGGCATCTCACTCTCTTTGAATCTTCTTTATCATGCTAAGAGGAGCAGGAAAAAGCAAAAAATTTCAGAATTGCACCTTGCAATGCGGAGAAATTACTGTTTGTGCATTTACAATATTCATTGATTTTTGCCATTGAAAAACGTCCAGAAATGATTGAAGCTACTGACTGAATGAAAGGAGCTGGCATCTCACTCTCTTTGAATCTTCTTTATCATGCTAAGAGGAGCAGGAAAAAGCAAAAAATTTCAGAATTGCACCTTGCAATGCGGAGAAATTACTGTTTGTGCATTTACAATATTCATTGATTTTTGCCATTGAAAAACATCATGTTATTCATATACCAGAAATGATTGAAGCTACTGACTGAATGAAAGGAGCTGGCATCTCGCTCTCTTTGAATCTTCTTTATCATGCTAAGAGGAGCAGGAAAAAGCAAAAAATTTCAGAATTGCACCTTGCAATGCGGAGAAATTACTGTTTGTGCATTTACAATATTCATTGATTTTTGCCATTGAAAAACGTCCAGAAATGATTGAAGCTACTGACTGAATGAAAGGAGCTGGCATCTCACTCTCTTTGAATCTTCTTTATCATGCTAAGAGGAGCAGGAAAAAGCAAAAAATTTCAGAATTGCACCTTGCAATGCGGAGAAATTACTGTTTGTGCTTTTACAATATTCATTGATTTTTGCCATTGAAAAACATCATGTTATTCATATACCAGAAATGTTTGAAGCTACTGACTGAATGAAAGGAGCTGGCATCTCACTCTCTTTGAATCTTCTTTATCATGCTAAGAGGAGCAGGAAAAAGCAAAAAATTTCAGAATTGCACCTTGCAATGCGGAGAAATTACTGTTTGTGCATTTACAATATTCATTGATTTTTGCCATTGAAAAACGTCCAGAAATGATTGAAGCTACTGACTGAATGAAAGGAGCTGGCATCTCACTCTCTTTGAATCTTCTTTATCATGCTAAGAGGAGCAGGAAAAAGCAAAAAATTTCAGAATTGCACCTTGCAATGCGGAGAAATTACTGTTTGTGCATTTACAATATTCATTGATTTTTGCCATTGAAAAACGTCCAGAAATGATTGAAGCTACTGACTGAATGAAAGGAGCTGGCATCTCACTCTCTTTGAATCTTCTTTATCATGCTAAGAGGAGCAGGAAAAAGCAAAAAATTTCAGAATTGCAACTTGCAATGCGGAGAAATTACTGTTTGTGCATTTACAATATTCATTGATTTTTGCCATTGAAAAACATCATGTTATTCATATACCAGAAATGATTGAAGCTACTGACTGAATGAAAGGAGCTGGCATCTCACTCTCTTTGAATCTTCTTTATCATGCTAAGAGGAGCAGGAAAAAGCAAAAAATTTCAGAATTGCACCTTGCAATGCGGAGAAATTACTGTTTGTGCATTTACAATATTCATTGATTTTTGCCATTGAAAAACGTCCAGAAATGATTGAAGCTACTGACTGAATGAAAGGAGCTGGCATCTCACTCTCTTTGAATCTTCTTTATCATGCTAAGAGGAGCAGGAAAAAGCAAAAAATTTCAGAATTGCACCTTGCAATGCGGAGAAATTACTGTTTGTGCATTTACAATATTCATTGATTTTTGCCATTGAAAAACGTCCAGAAATGATTGAAGCTACTGACTGAATGAAAGGAGCTGGCATCTCACTCTCTTTGAATCTTCTTTATCATGCTAAGAGGAGCAGGAAAAAGCAAAAAATTTCAGAATTGCACCTTGCAATGCGGAGAAATTACTGTTTGTGCATTTACAATATTCATTGATTTTTGCCATTGAAAAACATCATGTTATTCATATACCAGAAATGTTTGAAGCTACTGACTGAATGAAAGGAGCTGGCATCTCACTCTCTTTGAATCTTCTTTATCATGCTAAGAGGAGCAGGAAAAAGCAAAAAATTTCAGAATTGCACCTTGCAATGCGGAGAAATTACTGTTTGTGCATTTACAATATTCATTGATTTTTGCCATTGAAAAACGTCCAGAAATGATTGAAGCTACTGACTGAATGAAAGGAGCTGGCATCTCACTCTCTTTGAATCTTCTTTATCATGCTAAGAGGAGCAGGAAAAAGCAAAAAATTTCAGAATTGCACCTTGCAATGCGGAGAAATTACTGTTTGTGCATTTACAATATTCATTGATTTTTGCCATTGAAAAACATCATGTTATTCATATACCAGAAATGATTGAAGCTACTGACTGAATGAAAGGAGCTGGCATCTCGCTCTCTTTGAATCTTCTTTATCATGCTAAGAGGAGCAGGAAAAAGCAAAAAATTTCAGAATTGCACCTTGCAATGCGGAGAAATTACTGTTTGTGCATTTACAATATTCATTGATTTTTGCCATTGAAAAACGTCCAGAAATGATTGAAGCTACTGACTGAATGAAAGGAGCTGGCATCTCACTCTCTTTGAATCTTCTTTATCATGCTAAGAGGAGCAGGAAAAAGCAAAAAATTTCAGAATTGCACCTTGCAATGCGGAGAAATTACTGTTTGTGCTTTTACAATATTCATTGATTTTTGCCATTGAAAAACATCATGTTATTCATATACCAGAAATGTTTGAAGCTACTGACTGAATGAAAGGAGCTGGCATCTCACTCTCTTTGAATCTTCTTTATCATGCTAAGAGGAGCAGGAAAAAGCAAAAAATTTCAGAATTGCACCTTGCAATGCGGAGAAATTACTGTTTGTGCATTTACAATATTCATTGATTTTTGCCATTGAAAAACGTCCAGAAATGATTGAAGCTACTGACTGAATGAAAGGAGCTGGCATCTCACTCTCTTTGAATCTTCTTTATCATGCTAAGAGGAGCAGGAAAAAGCAAAAAATTTCAGAATTGCACCTTGCAATGCGGAGAAATTACTGTTTGTGCATTTACAATATTCATTGATTTTTGCCATTGAAAAACGTCCAGAAATGATTGAAGCTACTGACTGAATGAAAGGAGCTGGCATCTCACTCTCTTTGAATCTTCTTTATCATGCTAAGAGGAGCAGGAAAAAGCAAAAAATTTCAGAATTGCACCTTGCAATGCGGAGAAATTACTGTTTGTGCATTTACAATATTCATTGATTTTTGCCATTGAAAAACATCATGTTATTCATATACCAGAAATGATTGAAGCTACTGACTGAATGAAAGGAGCTGGCATCTCGCTCTCTTTGAATCTTCTTTATCATGCTAAGAGGAGCAGGAAAAAGCAAAAAATTTCAGAATTGCACCTTGCAATGCGGAGAAATTACTGTTTGTGCATTTACAATATTCATTGATTTTTGCCATTGAAAAACGTCCAGAAATGATTGAAGCTACTGACTGAATGAAAGGAGCTGGCATCTCACTCTCTTTGAATCTTCTTTATCATGCTAAGAGGAGCAGGAAAAAGCAAAAAATTTCAGAATTGCACCTTGCAATGCGGAGAAATTACTGTTTGTGCTTTTACAATATTCATTGATTTTTGCCATTGAAAAACATCATGTTATTCATATACCAGAAATGTTTGAAGCTACTGACTGAATGAAAGGAGCTGGCATCTCACTCTCTTTGAATCTTCTTTATCATGCTAAGAGGAGCAGGAAAAAGCAAAAAATTTCAGAATTGCACCTTGCAATGCGGAGAAATTACTGTTTGTGCATTTACAATATTCATTGATTTTTGCCATTGAAAAACGTCCAGAAATGATTGAAGCTACTGACTGAATGAAAGGAGCTGGCATCTCACTCTCTTTGAATCTTCTTTATCATGCTAAGAGGAGCAGGAAAAAGCAAAAAATTTCAGAATTGCACCTTGCAATGCGGAGAAATTACTGTTTGTGCATTTACAATATTCATTGATTTTTGCCATTGAAAAACGTCCAGAAATGATTGAAGCTACTGACTGAATGAAAGGAGCTGGCATCTCACTCTCTTTGAATCTTCTTTATCATGCTAAGAGGAGCAGGAAAAAGCAAAAAATTTCAGAATTGCAACTTGCAATGCGGAGAAATTACTGTTTGTGCATTTACAATATTCATTGATTTTTGCCATTGAAAAACATCATGTTATTCATATACCAGAAATGATTGAAGCTACTGACTGAATGAAAGGAGCTGGCATCTCACTCTCTTTGAATCTTCTTTATCATGCTAAGAGGAGCAGGAAAAAGCAAAAAATTTCAGAATTGCACCTTGCAATGCGGAGAAATTACTGTTTGTGCATTTACAATATTCATTGATTTTTGCCATTGAAAAACGTCCAGAAATGATTGAAGCTACTGACTGAATGAAAGGAGCTGGCATCTCACTCTCTTTGAATCTTCTTTATCATGCTAAGAGGAGCAGGAAAAAGCAAAAAATTTCAGAATTGCACCTTGCAATGCGGAGAAATTACTGTTTGTGCATTTACAATATTCATTGATTTTTGCCATTGAAAAACGTCCAGAAATGATTGAAGCTACTGACTGAATGAAAGGAGCTGGCATCTCACTCTCTTTGAATCTTCTTTATCATGCTAAGAGGAGCAGGAAAAAGCAAAAAATTTCAGAATTGCACCTTGCAATGCGGAGAAATTACTGTTTGTGCATTTACAATATTCATTGATTTTTGCCATTGAAAAACATCATGTTATTCATATACCAGAAATGTTTGAAGCTACTGACTGAATGAAAGGAGCTGGCATCTCACTCTCTTTGAATCTTCTTTATCATGCTAAGAGGAGCAGGAAAAAGCAAAAAATTTCAGAATTGCACCTTGCAATGCGGAGAAATTACTGTTTGTGCATTTACAATATTCATTGATTTTTGCCATTGAAAAACGTCCAGAAATGATTGAAGCTACTGACTGAATGAAAGGAGCTGGCATCTCACTCTCTTTGAATCTTCTTTATCATGCTAAGAGGAGCAGGAAAAAGCAAAAAATTTCAGAATTGCACCTTGCAATGCGGAGAAATTACTGTTTGTGCATTTACAATATTCATTGATTTTTGCCATTGAAAAACATCATGTTATTCATATACCAGAAATGATTGAAGCTACTGACTGAATGAAAGGAGCTGGCATCTCGCTCTCTTTGAATCTTCTTTATCATGCTAAGAGGAGCAGGAAAAAGCAAAAAATTTCAGAATTGCACCTTGCAATGCGGAGAAATTACTGTTTGTGCATTTACAATATTCATTGATTTTTGCCATTGAAAAACGTCCAGAAATGATTGAAGCTACTGACTGAATGAAAGGAGCTGGCATCTCACTCTCTTTGAATCTTCTTTATCATGCTAAGAGGAGCAGGAAAAAGCAAAAAATTTCAGAATTGCACCTTGCAATGCGGAGAAATTACTGTTTGTGCTTTTACAATATTCATTGATTTTTGCCATTGAAAAACATCATGTTATTCATATACCAGAAATGTTTGAAGCTACTGACTGAATGAAAGGAGCTGGCATCTCACTCTCTTTGAATCTTCTTTATCATGCTAAGAGGAGCAGGAAAAAGCAAAAAATTTCAGAATTGCACCTTGCAATGCGGAGAAATTACTGTTTGTGCATTTACAATATTCATTGATTTTTGCCATTGAAAAACGTCCAGAAATGATTGAAGCTACTGACTGAATGAAAGGAGCTGGCATCTCACTCTCTTTGAATCTTCTTTATCATGCTAAGAGGAGCAGGAAAAAGCAAAAAATTTCAGAATTGCACCTTGCAATGCGGAGAAATTACTGTTTGTGCATTTACAATATTCATTGATTTTTGCCATTGAAAAACGTCCAGAAATGATTGAAGCTACTGACTGAATGAAAGGAGCTGGCATCTCACTCTCTTTGAATCTTCTTTATCATGCTAAGAGGAGCAGGAAAAAGCAAAAAATTTCAGAATTGCAACTTGCAATGCGGAGAAATTACTGTTTGTGCATTTACAATATTCATTGATTTTTGCCATTGAAAAACATCATGTTATTCATATACCAGAAATGATTGAAGCTACTGACTGAATGAAAGGAGCTGGCATCTCACTCTCTTTGAATCTTCTTTATCATGCTAAGAGGAGCAGGAAAAAGCAAAAAATTTCAGAATTGCACCTTGCAATGCGGAGAAATTACTGTTTGTGCATTTACAATATTCATTGATTTTTGCCATTGAAAAACGTCCAGAAATGATTGAAGCTACTGACTGAATGAAAGGAGCTGGCATCTCACTCTCTTTGAATCTTCTTTATCATGCTAAGAGGAGCAGGAAAAAGCAAAAAATTTCAGAATTGCACCTTGCAATGCGGAGAAATTACTGTTTGTGCATTTACAATATTCATTGATTTTTGCCATTGAAAAACGTCCAGAAATGATTGAAGCTACTGACTGAATGAAAGGAGCTGGCATCTCACTCTCTTTGAATCTTCTTTATCATGCTAAGAGGAGCAGGAAAAAGCAAAAAATTTCAGAATTGCACCTTGCAATGCGGAGAAATTACTGTTTGTGCATTTACAATATTCATTAATTTTTGCCATTGAAAAACATCATGTTATTCATATCCCAGAAATGTTTGAAGCTACTGACTGAATGAAAGAAGCTGGCATCTCACTCTCTTTGAATCTTCTTTATCATGCTAAGAGGAGCAGGAAAAAGCAAAAAATTTCAGAATTGCACCTTGCAATGCGGAGAAATTACTGTTTGTGCATTTACAATATTCATTGATTTTTGCCATTGAAAAATGTCCAGAAATGATTGAAGCTACTGACTGAATGAAAGGAGCTGGCATCTCACTCTCTTTGAATCTTCTTTATCATGCTAAGAGGAGCAGGAAAAAGCAAAAAATTTCAGAATTGCACCTTGCAATGCGGAGAAATTACTGTTTGTGCATTTACAATATTCATTGATTTTTGCCATTGAAAAACATCATGTTATTCATATACCAGAAATGTTTGAAGCTACTGACTGAATGAAAGGAGCTGGCATCTCACTCTCTTTGAATCTTCTTTATCATGCTAAGAGGAGCAGGAAAAAGCAAAAAATTTCAGAATTGCACCTTGCAATGCGGAGAAATTACTGTTTGTGCATTTACAATATTCATTGATTTTTGCCATTGAAAAACGTCCAGAAATGATTGAAGCTACTGACTGAATGAAAGGAGCTGGCATCTCACTCTCTTTGAATCTTCTTTATCATGCTAAGAGGAGCAGGAAAATGCAAGAAATTTCAGAATTGCACCTTGCAATGCGGAGAAATTACTGTTTGTGCATTTACAATATTCATTGATTTTTGCCATTGAAAAACATCCAGAAATGATTGAAGCTACTGACTGAATGAAAGGAGCTGGCATCTCACTCTCTTTGAATCTTCTTTATCATGCTAAGAGGAGCAGGAAAAAGCCAAAAATTTCAGAATTGCACCTTGCAATGCGGAGAAATTACTGTTTGTGCATTTACAATATTCATTGATTTTTGCCATTGAAAAACATCATGTTATTCATATACCAGAAATGATTGAAGCTACTGACTGAATGAAAGGAGCTGGCATCTCACTCTCTTTGAATCTTCTTTATCATGCAAAGAGGAGCAGGAAAAAGCAAAAAATTTCAGAATTGCACCTTGCAATGCGGAGAAATTACTGTTTGTGCATTTACAATATTCATTGATTTTTGCCATTGAAAAACGTCCAGAAATGATTGAAGCTACTGACTGAATGAAAGGAGCTGGCATCTCACTCTCTTTGAATCTTCTTTATCATGCTAAGAGGAGCAGGAAAAAGCAAAAAATTTCAGAATTGCACCTTGCAATGCGGAGAAATTACTGTTTGTGCATTTACAATATTCATTGATTTTTGCCATTGAAAAACGTCCAGAAATGATTGAAGCTACTGACTGAATGAAAGGAGCTGGCATCTCACTCTCTTTGAATCTTCTTTATCATGCTAAGAGGAGCAGGAAAAAGCAAAAAATTTCAGAATTGCACCTTGCAATGCGGAGAAATTACTGTTTGTGCATTTACAATATTCATTAATTTTTGCCATTGAAAAACATCATGTTATTCATATCCCAGAAATGTTTGAAGCTACTGACTGAATGAAAGAAGCTGGCATCTCACTCTCTTTGAATCTTCTTTATCATGCTAAGAGGAGCAGGAAAAAGCAAAAAATTTCAGAATTGCACCTTGCAATGCGGAGAAATTACTGTTTGTGCATTTACAATATTCATTGATTTTTGCCATTGAAAAACGTCCAGAAATGATTGAAGCTACTGACTGAATGAAAGGAGCTGGCATCTCACTCTCTTTGAATCTTCTTTATCATGCTAAGAGGAGCAGGAAAAAGCAAAAAATTTCAGAATTGCACCTTGCAATGCAGAGAAATTACTGTTTGTGCATTTACAATATTCATTGATTTTTGCCATTGAAAAACATCATGTTATTCATATACCAGAAATGTTTGAAGCTACTGACTGAATGAAAGGAGCTGGCATCTCACTCTCTTTGAATCTTCTTTATCATGCTAAGAGGAGCAGGAAAAAGCAAAAAATTTCAGAATTGCACCTTGCAATGCGGAGAAATTACTGTTTGTGCATTTACAATATTCATTGATTTTTGCCATTGAAAAACGTCCAGAAATGATTGAAGCTACTGACTGAATGAAAGGAGCTGGCATCTCACTCTCTTTGAATCTTCTTTATCATGCTAAGAGGAGCAGGAAAATGCAAGAAATTTCAGAATTGCACCTTGCAATGCGGAGAAATTACTGTTTGTGCATTTACAATATTCATTGATTTTTGCCATTGAAAAACATCCAGAAATGATTGAAGCTACTGACTGAATGAAAGGAGCTGGCATCTCACTCTCTTTGAATCTTCTTTATCATGCTAAGAGGAGCAGGAAAAAGCCAAAAATTTCAGAATTGCACCTTGCAATGCGGAGAAATTACTCTTTGTGCATTTACAATATTCATTGATTTTTGCCATTGAAAAACATCATGTTATTCATATACCAGAAATGATTGAAGCTACTGACTGAATGAAAGGAGCTGGCATCTCACTCTCTTTGAATCTTCTTTATCATGCAAAGAGGAGCAGGAAAAAGCAAAAAATTTCAGAATTGCACCTTGCAATGCGGAGAAATTACTGTTTGTGCATTTACAATATTCATTGATTTTTGCCATTGAAAAACGTCCAGAAATGATTGAAGCTACTGACTGAATGAAAGGAGCTGGCATCTCACTCTCTTTGAATCTTCTTTATCATGCTAAGAGGAGCAGGAAAAAGCAAAAAATTTCAGAATTGCACCTTGCAATGCGGAGAAATTACTGTTTGTGCATTTACAATATTCATTGATTTTTGCCATTGAAAAACGTCCAGAAATGATTGAAGCAACTGACTGAATGAAAGGAGCTGGCATCTCACTCTCTTTGAATCTTCTTTATCATGCTAAGAGGAGCAGGAAAAAGCAAAAAATTTCAGAATTGCACCTTGCAATGCGGAGAAATTACTGTTTGTGCATTTACAATATTCATTGATTTTTGCCATTGAAAAACGTCCAGAAATAATTGAAGCTACTGACTGAATGAAAGGAGCTGGCATCTCACTCTCTTTGAATCTTCTTTATCATGCTAAGAGGAGCAGGAAAAAGCAAAAAATTTCAGAATTGCAACTTGCAATGCGGAGAAATTACTGTTTGTGCATTTACAATATTCATTGATTTTTGCCATTGAAAAACATCATGTTATTCATATACCAGAAATGATTGAAGCTACTGACTGAATGAAAGGAGCTGGCATCTCACTCTCTTTGAATCTTCTTTATCATGCTAAGAGGAGCAGGAAAAAGCAAAAAATTTCAGAATTGCACCTTGCAATGCGGAGAAATTACTGTTTGTGCATTTACAATATTCATTGATTTTTTCCATTGAAAAACGTCCAGAAATGATTGAAGCTACTGACTGAATGAAAGGAGCTGGCATCTCACTCTCTTTGAATCTTCTTTATCATGCTAAGAGGAGCAGGAAAAAGCAAAAAATTTCAGAATTGCACCTTGCAATGCGGAGAAATTACTGTTTGTGCTTTTACAATATTCATTGATTTTTGCCATTGAAAAACATCATGTTATTCATATACCAGAAATGTTTGAAGCTACTGACTGAATGAAAGGAGCTGGCATCTCACTCTCTTTGAATCTTCTTTATCATGCTAAGAGGAGCAGGAAAAAGCAAAAAAAGAATTGCACCTTGCAATGCGGAGAAATTAACTGTTTGTGCAATTTACAATATTCATTGAATTTTTGCCATTGAAAAAATGTCCAGAAATGATTGAAGCTGCTGACTGAATGAAAGGAGCTGGCATCTCACTCTCTTTGAATCTTCTTTATCATGCTAAGAGGAGCAGGAAAAAGCAAAAAATTTCAGAATTGCACCTTGCAATGCGGAGAAATTACTGTTTGTGCATTTACAATATTCATTGATTTTTGCCATTGAAAAACATCATGTTATTCATATACCAGAAATGATTGAAGCTACTGACTGAATGAAAGGAGCTGGCATCTCACTCTCTTTGAATCTTCTTTATCATGCTAAGAGGAGCAGGAAAAAGCAAAAAATTTCAGAATTGCACCTTGCAATGCGGAGAAATTACTGTTTGTGCATTTACAATATTCATTGATTTTTGCCATTGAAAAACGTCCAGAAATGATTGAAGCTACTGACTGAATGAAAGGAGCTGGCATCTCACTCTCTTTGAATCTTCTTTATCATGCTAAGAGGAGCAGGAAAAAGCAAAAAATTTCAGAATTGCACCTTGCAATGCGGAGAAATTACTGTTTGTGCATTTACAATATTCATTGATTTTTGCCATTGAAAAACGTCCAGAAATGATTGAAGCTACTGACTGAATGAAAGGAGCTGGCATCTCACTCTCTTTGAATCTTCTTTATCATGCTAAGAGGAGCAGGAAAAAGCAAAAAATTTCAGAATTGCACCTTGCAATGCGGAGAAATTACTGTTTGTGCTTTTACAATATTCATTGATTTTTGCCATTGAAAAACATCATGTTATTCATATACCAGAAATGTTTGAAGCTACTGACTGAATGAAAGGAGCTGGCATCTCACTCTCTTTGAATCTTCTTTATCATGCTAAGAGGAGCAGGAAAAAGCAAAAAATTTCAGAATTGCACCTTGCAATGCGGAGAAATTACTGTTTGTGCATTTACAATATTCATTGATTTTTGCCATTGAAAAATGTCCAGAAATGATTGAAGCTGCTGACTGAATGAAAGGAGCTGGCATCTCACTCTCTTTGAATCTTCTTTATCATGCTAAGAGGAGCAGGAAAAAGCAAAAAATTTCAGAATTGCACCTTGCAATGCGGAGAAATTACTGTTTGTGCATTTACAATATTCATTGATTTTTGCCATTGAAAAACATCATGTTATTCATATACCAGAAATGATTGAAGCTACTGACTGAATGAAAGGAGCTGGCATCTCACTCTCTTTGAATCTTCTTTATCATGCTAAGAGGAGCAGGAAAAAGCAAAAAATTTCAGAATTGCACCTTGCAATGCGGAGAAATTACTGTTTGTGCATTTACAATATTCATTGATTTTTGCCATTGAAAAACGTCCAGAAATGATTTAAGCTACTGACTGAATGAAAGGAGCTGGCATCTCACTCTCTTTGAATCTTCTTTATCATGCTAAGAGGAGCAGGAAAAAGCAAAAAATTTCAGAATTGCACCTTGCAATGCGGAGAAATTACTGTTTGTGCATTTACAATATTCATTGATTTTTGCCATTGAAAAACGTCCAGAAATGATTGAAGCTACTGACTGAATGAAAGGAGCTGGCATCTCACTCTCTTTGAATCTTCTTTATCATGCTAAGAGGAGCAGGAAAAAGCAAAAAATTTCAGAATTGCACCTTGCAATGCGGAGAAATTACTGTTTTTGCATTTACAATATTCATTGATTTTTGCCATTGAAAAACATCATGTTATTCATATACCAGAAATGTTTGAAGCTACTGACTGAATGAAAGGAGCTGGCATCTCACTCTCTTTGAATCTTCTTTATCATGCTAAGAGGAGCAGGAAAAAGCAAAAAATTTCAGAATTGCACCTTGCAATGCGGAGAAATTACTGTTTGTGCATTTACAATATTCATTGATTTTTGCCATTGAAAAACGTCCAGAAATGATTGAAGCTACTGACTGAATGAAAGGAGCTGGCATCTCACTCTCTTTGAATCTTCTTTATCATGCTAAGAGGAGCAGGAAAAAGCAAAAAATTTCAGAATTGCACCTTGCAATGCGGAGAAATTACTGTTTGTGCATTTACAATATTCATTGATTTTTGCCATTGAAAAACATCATGTTATTCATATACCAGAAATGATTGAAGCTACTGACTGAATGAAAGGAGCTGGCATCTCGCTCTCTTTGAATCTTCTTTATCATGCTAAGAGGAGCAGGAAAAAGCAAAAAATTTCAGAATTGCACCTTGCAAAGCGGAGAAATTACTGTTTGTGCATTTACAATATTCATTGATTTTTGCCATTGAAAAACGTCCAGAAATGATTGAAGCTACTGACTGAATGAAAGGAGCTGGCATCTCACTCTCTTTGAATCTTCTTTATCATGCTAAGAGGAGCAGGAAAAAGCAAAAAATTTCAGAATTGCACCTTGCAATGTGGAGAAATTACTGTTTGTGCATTTACAATATTCATTGATTTTTGCCATTGAAAAACATCATGTTATTCATATACCAGAAATGATTGAAGCTACTGACTGAATGAAAGGAGCTGGCATCTCACTCTCTTTGAATCTTCTTTATCATGCTAAGAGGAGCAGGAAAAAGCAAAAAATTTCAGAATTGCACCTTGCAATGCGGAGAAATTACTGTTTCTGCATTTACAATATTCATTGATTTTTGCCATTGAAAAACGTCCAGAAATGATTGAAGCTACTGACTGAATGAAAGGAGCTGGCATCTCACTCTCTTTGAATCTTCTTTATCATGCTAAGAGGAGCAGGAAAAAGCAAAAAATTTCAGAATTGCACCTTGCAATGCGGAGAAATTACTGTTTGTGCTTTTACAATATTCATTGATTTTTGCCATTGAAAAACATCATGTTATTCATATACCAGAAATGTTTGAAGCTACTGACTGAATGAAAGGAGCTGGCATCTCACTCTCTTTGAATCTTCTTTATCATGCTAAGAGGAGCAGGAAAAAGCAAAAAATTTCAGAATTGCACCTTGCAATGCGGAGAAATTACTGTTTGTGCATTTACACTATTCATTGATTTTTGCCATTGAAAAACGTCCAGAAATGATTGAAGCTACTGACTGAATGAAAGGAGCTGGCATCTCACTCTCTTTGAATCTTCTTTATCATGCTAAGAGGAGCAGGAAAAAGCAAAAAATTTCAGAATTGCACCTTGCAATGCGGAGAAATTACTGTTTGTGCATTTACAATATTCATTGATTTTTGCCATTGAAAAACGTCCAGAAATGATTGAAGCTACTGACTGAATGAAAGGAGCTGGCATCTCACTCTCTTTGAATCTTCTTTATCATGCTAAGAGGAGCAGGAAAAAGCAAAAAATTTCAGAATTGCAACTTGCAATGCGGAGAAATTACTGTTTGTGCATTTACAATATTCATTGATTTTTGCCATTGAAAAACATCATGTTATTCATATACCAGAAATGATTGAAGCTACTGACTGAATGAAAGGAGCTGGCATCTCACTCTCTTTGAATCTTCTTTATCATGCTAAGAGGAGCAGGAAAAAGCAAAAAATTTCAGAATTGCACCTTGCAATGCGGAGAAATTACTGATTGTGCATTTACAATATTCATTGATTTTTGCCATTGAAAAACGTCCAGAAATGATTGAAGCTACTGACTGAATGAAAGGAGCTGGCATCTCACTCTCTTTGAATCTTCTTTATCATGCTAAGAGGAGCAGGAAAAAGCAAAAAATTTCAGAATTGCACCTTGCAATGCGGAGAAATTACTGTTTGTGCATTTACAATATTCATTGATTTTTGCCATTGAAAAACGTCCAGAAATGATTGAAGCTACTGACTGCATGAAAGGAGCTGGCATCTCACTCTCTTTGAATCTTCTTTATCATGCTAAGAGGAGCAGGAAAAAGCAAAAAATTTCAGAATTGCACCTTGCAATGCGGAGAAATTACTGTTTGTGCATTTACAATATTCATTGATTTTTGCCATTGAAAAACATCATGTTATTCATATACCAGAAATGTTCGAAGCTACTGACTGAATGAAAGGAGCTGGCATCTCACTCTCTTTGAATCTTCTTTATCATGCTAAGAGGAGCAGGAAAAAGCAAAAAATTTCAGAATTGCACCTTGCAATGCGGAGAAATTACTGTTTGTGCATTTACAATATTCATTGATTTTTGCCATTGAAAAACGTCCAGAAATGATTGAAGCTACTGACTGAATGAAAGGAGCTGGCATCTCACTCTCTTTGAATCTTCTTTATCATGCTAAGAGGAGCAGGAAAAAGCAAAAAATTTCAGAATTGCACCTTGCAATGCGGAGAAATTACTGTTTGTGCATTTACAATATTCATTGATTTTTGCCATTGAAAAACATCATGTTATTCATATACCAGAAATGATTGAAGCTACTGACTGAATGAAAGGAGCTGGCATCTCGCTCTCTTTGAATCTTCTTTACCATGCTAAGAGGAGCAGGAAAAAGCAAAAAATTTCAGAATTGCACCTTGCAATGCGGAGAAATTACTGTTTGTGCATTTACAATATTCATTGATTTTTGCCATTGAAAAACGTCCAGAAGAGATTGAAGCTACTGACTGAATGAAAGGAGCTGGCATCTCACTCTCTTTGAATCTTCTTTATCATGCTAAGAGGAGCAGGAAAAAGCAAAAAATTTCAGAATTGCACCTTGCAATGTGGAGAAATTACTGTTTGTGCATTTACAATATTCATTGATTTTTGCCATTGAAAAACATCATGTTATTCATATACCAGAAATGATTGAAGCTACTGACTGAATGAAAGGAGCTGGCATCTCACTCTCTTTGAATCTTCTTTATCATGCTAAGAGGAGCAGGAAAAAGCAAAAAATTTCAGAATTGCACCTTGCAATGCGGAGAAATTACTGTTTGTGCATTTACAATATTCATTGATTTTTGCCATTGAAAAACGTCCAGAAATGATTGAAGCTACTGACTGAATGAAAGGAGCTGGCATCTCACTCTCTTTGAATCTTCTTTATCATGCTAAGAGGAGCAGGAAAAAGCAAAAAATTTCAGAATTGCACCTTGCAATGCGGAGAAATTACTGTTTGTGCTTTTACAATATTCATTGATTTTTGCCATTGAAAAACATCATGTTATTCATATACCAGAAATGTTTGAATCTACTGACTGAATGAAAGGAGCTGGCATCTCACTCTCTTTGAATCTTCTTTATCATGCTAAGAGGAGCAGGAAAAAGCAAAAAATTTCAGAATTGCACCTTGCAATGCGGAGAAATTACTGTTTGTGCATTTACAATATTCATTGATTTTTGCCATTGAAAAACGTCCAGAAATGATTGAAGCTACTGACTGAATGAAAGGAGCTGGCATCTCACTCTCTTTGAATCTTCTTTATCATGCTAAGAGGAGCAGGAAAAAGCAAAAAATTTCAGAATTGCACCTTGCAATGCGGAGAAATTACTGTTTGTGCATTTACAATATTCATTGATTTTTGCCATTGAAAAACGTCCAGAAATGATTGAAGCTACTGACTGAATGAAAGGAGCTGGCATCTCACTCTCTTTGAATCTTCTTTATCATGCTAAGAGGAGCAGGAAAAAGCAAAAAATTTCAGAATTGCAACTTGCAATGCGGAGAAATTACTGTTTGTGCATTTACAATATTCATTGATTTTTGCCATTGAAAAACATCATGTTATTCATATACCAGAAATGATTGAAGCTACTGACTGAATGAAAGGAGCTGGCATCTCACTCTCTTTGAATCTTCTTTATCATGCTAAGAGGAGCAGGAAAAAGCAAAAAATTTCAGAATTGCACCTTGCAATGCGGAGAAATTACTGTTTGTGCATTTACAATATTCATTGATTTTTGCCATTGAAAAACATCATGTTATTCATATACCAGAAATGATTGAAGCTACTGACTGAATGAAAGGAGCTGGCATCTCACTCTCTTTGAATCTTCTTTATCATGCTAAGAGGAGCAGGAAAAAGCAAAAAATTTCAGAATTGCACCTTGCAATGCGGAGAAATTACTGTTTGTGCATTTACAATATTCATTGATTTTTGCCATTGAAAAACGTCCAGAAATGATTGAAGCTACTGACTGAATGAAAGGAGCTGGCATCTCACTCTCTTTGAATCTTCTTTATCATGCTAAGAGGAGCAGGAAAAAGCAAAAAATTTCAGAATTGCACCTTGCAATGCGGAGAAATTACTGTTTGTGCATTTACAATATTCATTGATTTTTGCCATTGAAAAACGTCCAGAAATGATTGAAGCTACTGACTGAATGAAAGGAGCTGGCATCTCACTCTCTTTGAATCTTCTTTATCATGCTAAGAGGAGCAGGAAAAAGCAAAAAATTTCAGAATTGCACCTTGCAATGCGGAGAAATTACTGTTTTTGCATTTACAATATTCATTGATTTTTGCCATTGAAAAACATCATGTTATTCATATACCAGAAATGTTTGAAGCTACTGACTGAATGAAAGGAGCTGGCATCTCACTCTCTTTGAATCTTCTTTATCATGCTAAGAGGAGCAGGAAAAAGCAAAAAATTTCAGAATTGCACCTTGCAATGCGGAGAAATTACTGTTTGTGCATTTACAATATTCATTGATTTTTGCCATTGAAAAACGTCCAGAAATGATTGAAGCTACTGACTGAATGAAAGGAGCTGGCATCTCACTCTCTTTGAATCTTCTTTATCATGCTAAGAGGAGCAGGAAAAAGCAAAAAATTTCAGAATTGCACCTTGCAATGCGGAGAAATTACTGTTTGTGCATTTACAATATTCATTGATTTTTGCCATTGAAAAACATCATGTTATTCATATACCAGAAATGATTGAAGCTACTGACTGAATGAAAGGAGCTGGCATCTCGCTCTCTTTGAATCTTCTTTATCATGCTAAGAGGAGCAGGAAAAAGCAAAAAATTTCAGAATTGCACCTTGCAAAGCGGAGAAATTACTGTTTGTGCATTTACAATATTCATTGATTTTTGCCATTGAAAAACGTCCAGAAATGATTGAAGCTACTGACTGAATGAAAGGAGCTGGCATCTCACTCTCTTTGAATCTTCTTTATCATGCTAAGAGGAGCAGGAAAAAGCAAAAAATTTCAGAATTGCACCTTGCAATGTGGAGAAATTACTGTTTGTGCATTTACAATATTCATTGATTTTTGCCATTGAAAAACATCATGTTATTCATATACCAGAAATGATTGAAGCTACTGACTGAATGAAAGGAGCTGGCATCTCACTCTCTTTGAATCTTCTTTATCATGCTAAGAGGAGCAGGAAAAAGCAAAAAATTTCAGAATTGCACCTTGCAATGCGGAGAAATTACTGTTTCTGCATTTACAATATTCATTGATTTTTGCCATTGAAAAACGTCCAGAAATGATTGAAGCTACTGACTGAATGAAAGGAGCTGGCATCTCACTCTCTTTGAATCTTCTTTATCATGCTAAGAGGAGCAGGAAAAAGCAAAAAATTTCAGAATTGCACCTTGCAATGCGGAGAAATTACTGTTTGTGCTTTTACAATATTCATTGATTTTTGCCATTGAAAAACATCATGTTATTCATATACCAGAAATGTTTGAAGCTACTGACTGAATGAAAGGAGCTGGCATCTCACTCTCTTTGAATCTTCTTTATCATGCTAAGAGGAGCAGGAAAAAGCAAAAAATTTCAGAATTGCACCTTGCAATGCGGAGAAATTACTGTTTGTGCATTTACAATATTCATTGATTTTTGCCATTGAAAAACGTCCAGAAATGATTGAAGCTACTGACTGAATGAAAGGAGCTGGCATCTCACTCTCTTTGAATCTTCTTTATCATGCTAAGAGGAGCAGGAAAAAGCAAAAAATTTCAGAATTGCACCTTGCAATGCGGAGAAATTACTGTTTGTGCATTTACAATATTCATTGATTTTTGCCATTGAAAAACGTCCAGAAATGATTGAAGCTACTGACTGAATGAAAGGAGCTGGCATCTCACTCTCTTTGAATCTTCTTTATCATGCTAAGAGGAGCAGGAAAAAGCAAAAAATTTCAGAATTGCAACTTGCAATGCGGAGAAATTACTGTTTGTGCATTTACAATATTCATTGATTTTTGCCATTGAAAAACATCATGTTATTCATATACCAGAAATGATTGAAGCTACTGACTGAATGAAAGGAGCTGGCATCTCACTCTCTTTGAATCTTCTTTATCATGCTAAGAGGAGCAGGAAAAAGCAAAAAATTTCAGAATTGCACCTTGCAATGCGGAGAAATTACTGTTTGTGCATTTACAATATTCATTGATTTTTGCCATTGAAAAACGTCCAGAAATGATTGAAGCTACTGACTGAATGAAAGGAGCTGGCATCTCACTCTCTTTGAATCTTCTTTATCATGCTAAGAGGAGCAGGAAAAAGCAAAAAATTTCAGAATTGCACCTTGCAATGCGGAGAAATTACTGTTTGTGCATTTACAATATTCATTGATTTTTGCCATTGAAAAACGTCCAGAAATGATTGAAGCTACTGACTGCATGAAAGGAGCTGGCATCTCACTCTCTTTGAATCTTCTTTATCATGCTAAGAGGAGCAGGAAAAAGCAAAAAATTTCAGAATTGCACCTTGCAATGCGGAGAAATTACTGTTTGTGCATTTACAATATTCATTGATTTTTGCCATTGAAAAACATCATGTTATTCATATACCAGAAATGTTTGAAGCTACTGACTGAATGAAAGGAGCTGGCATCTCACTCTCTTTGAATCTTCTTTATCATGCTAAGAGGAGCAGGAAAAAGCAAAAAATTTCAGAATTGCACCTTGCAATGCGGAGAAATTACTGTTTGTGCATTTACAATATTCATTGATTTTTGCCATTGAAAAACGTCCAGAAATGATTGAAGCTACTGACTGAATGAAAGGAGCTGGCATCTCACTCTCTTTGAATCTTCTTTATCATGCTAAGAGGAGCAGGAAAAAGCAAAAAATTTCAGAATTGCACCTTGCAATGCGGAGAAATTACTGTTTGTGCATTTACAATATTCATTGATTTTTGCCATTGAAAAACATCATGTTATTCATATACCAGAAATGATTGAAGCTACTGACTGAATGAAAGGAGCTGGCATCTCGCTCTCTTTGAATCTTCTTTACCATGCTAAGAGGAGCAGGAAAAAGCAAAAAATTTCAGAATTGCACCTTGCAATGCGGAGAAATTACTGTTTGTGCATTTACAATATTCATTGATTTTTGCCATTGAAAAACGTCCAGAAGAGATTGAAGCTACTGACTGAATGAAAGGAGCTGGCATCTCACTCTCTTTGAATCTTCTTTATCATGCTAAGAGGAGCAGGAAAAAGCAAAAAATTTCAGAATTGCACCTTGCAATGTGGAGAAATTACTGTTTGTGCATTTACAATATTCATTGATTTTTGCCATTGAAAAACATCATGTTATTCATATACCAGAAATGATTGAAGCTACTGACTGAATGAAAGGAGCTGGCATCTCACTCTCTTTGAATCTTCTTTATCATGCTAAGAGGAGCAGGAAAAAGCAAAAAATTTCAGAATTGCACCTTGCAATGCGGAGAAATTACTGTTTGTGCATTTACAATATTCATTGATTTTTGCCATTGAAAAACGTCCAGAAATGATTGAAGCTACTGACTGAATGAAAGGAGCTGGCATCTCACTCTCTTTGAATCTTCTTTATCATGCTAAGAGGAGCAGGAAAAAGCAAAAAATTTCAGAATTGCACCTTGCAATGCGGAGAAATTACTGTTTGTGCTTTTACAATATTCATTGATTTTTGCCATTGAAAAACATCATGTTATTCATATACCAGAAATGTTTGAATCTACTGACTGAATGAAAGGAGCTGGCATCTCACTCTCTTTGAATCTTCTTTATCATGCTAAGAGGAGCAGGAAAAAGCAAAAAATTTCAGAATTGCACCTTGCAATGCGGAGAAATTACTGTTTGTGCATTTACAATATTCATTGATTTTTGCCATTGAAAAACGTCCAGAAATGATTGAAGCTACTGACTGAATGAAAGGAGCTGGCATCTCACTCTCTTTGAATCTTCTTTATCATGCTAAGAGGAGCAGGAAAAAGCAAAAAATTTCAGAATTGCACCTTGCAATGCGGAGAAATTACTGTTTGTGCATTTACAATATTCATTGATTTTTGCCATTGAAAAACGTCCAGAAATGATTGAAGCTACTGACTGAATGAAAGGAGCTGGCATCTCACTCTCTTTGAATCTTCTTTATCATGCTAAGAGGAGCAGGAAAAAGCAAAAAATTTCAGAATTGCAACTTGCAATGCGGAGAAATTACTGTTTGTGCATTTACAATATTCATTGATTTTTGCCATTGAAAAACATCATGTTATTCATATACCAGAAATGATTGAAGCTACTGACTGAATGAAAGGAGCTGGCATCTCACTCTCTTTGAATCTTCTTTATCATGCTAAGAGGAGCAGGAAAAAGCAAAAAATTTCAGAATTGCACCTTGCAATGCGGAGAAATTACTGTTTGTGCATTTACAATATTCATTGATTTTTGCCATTGAAAAACGTCCAGAAATGATTGAAGCTACTGACTGAATGAAAGGAGCTGGCATCTCACTCTCTTTGAATCTTCTTTATCATGCTAAGAGGAGCAGGAAAAAGCAAAAAATTTCAGAATTGCACCTTGCAATGCGGAGAAATTACTGTTTGTGCATTTACAATATTCATTGATTTTTGCCATTGAAAAACGTCCAGAAATGATTGAAGCTACTGACTGAATGAAAGGAGCTGGCATCTCACTCTCTTTGAATCTTCTTTATCATGCTAAGAGGAGCAGGAAAAAGCAAAAAATTTCAGAATAGCACCTTGCAATGCGGAGAAATTACTGTTTGTGCATTTACAATATTCATTAATTTTTGCCATTGAAAAACATCATGTTATTCATATCCCAGAAATGTTTGAAGCTACTGACTGAATGAAAGAAGCTGGCTTCTCACTCTCTTTGAATCTTCTTTATCATGCTAAGAGGAGCAGGAAAAAGCAAAAAATTTCAGAATTGCACCTTGCAATGCGGAGAAATTACTGTTTGTGCATTTACAATATTCATTGATTTTTGCCATTGAAAAACGTCCAGAAATGATTGAAGCTACTGACTGAATGAAAGGAGCTGGCATCTCACTCTCTTTGAATCTTCTTTATCATGCTAAGAGGAGCAGGAAAAAGCAAAAAATTTCAGAATTGCACCTTGCAATGCGGAGAAATTACTGTTTGTGCATTTACAATATTCATTGATTTTTGCCATTGAAAAACATCATGTTATTCATATACCAGAAATGTTTGAAGCTACTGACTGAATGAAAGGAGCTGGCATCTCACTCTCTTTGAATCTTCTTTATCATGCTAAGAGGAGCAGGAAAATGCAAGAAATTTCAGAATTGCACCTTGCAATGCGGAGAAATTACTGTTTGTGCATTTACAATATTCATTGATTTTTGCCATTGAAAAACATCCAGAAATGATTGAAGCTACTGACTGAATGAAAGGAGCTGGCATCTCACTCTCTTTGAATCTTCTTTATCATGCTAAGAGGAGCAGGAAAATGCAAGAAATTTCAGAATTGCATCTTGCAATGCGGAGAAATTACTGTTTGTGCATTTACAATATTCATTGATTTTTGCCATTGAAAAACATCCAGAAATGATTGAAGCTACTGACTGAATGAAAGGAGCTGGCATCTCACTCTCTTTGAATCTTTTTTATCATGCTAAGAGGAGCAGGAAAAAGCCAAAAATTTCAGAATTGCACCTTGCAATGCGGAGAAATTACTGTTTGTGCATTTACAATATTCATTGATTTTTGCCATTGAAAAACATCATGTTATTCATATACCAGAAATGATTGAAGCTACTGACTGAATGAAAGGAGCTGGCATCTCACTCTCTTTGAATCTTCTTTATCATGCAAAGAGGAGCAGGAAAAAGCAAAAAATTTCAGAATTGCACCTTGCAATGCGGAGAAATTACTGTTTGTGCATTTACAATATTCATTGATTTTTGCCATTGAAAAACGTCCAGAAATGATTGAAGCTACTGACTGAATGAAAGGAGCTGGCATCTCACTCTCTTTGAATCTTCTTTATCATGCTAAGAGGAGCAGGAAAAAGCAAAAAATTTCAGAATTGCACCTTGCAATGCGGAGAAATTACTGTTTGTGCATTTACAATATTCATTGATTTTTGCCATTGAAAAACGTCCAGAAATGATTGAAGCAACTGACTGAATGAAAGGAGCTGGCATCTCACTCTCTTTGAATCTTCTTTATCATGCTAAGAGGAGCAGGAAAAAGCAAAAAATTTCAGAATTGCACCTTGCAATGCGGAGAAATTACTGTTTGTGCATTTACAATATTCATTGATTTTTGCCATTGAAAAACGTCCAGAAATAATTGAAGCTACTGACTGAATGAAAGGAGCTGGCATCTCACTCTCTTTGAATCTTCTTTATCATGCTAAGAGGAGCAGGAAAAAGCAAAAAATTTCAGAATTGCAACTTGCAATGCGGAGAAATTACTGTTTGTGCATTTACAATATTCATTGATTTTTGCCATTGAAAAACATCATGTTATTCATATACCAGAAATGATTGAAGCTACTGACTGAATGAAAGGAGCTGGCATCTCACTCTCTTTGAATCTTCTTTATCATGCTAAGAGGAGCAGGAAAAAGCAAAAAATTTCAGAATTGCACCTTGCAATGCGGAGAAATTACTGTTTGTGCATTTACAATATTCATTGATTTTTGCCATTGAAAAACGTCCAGAAATGATTGAAGCTACTGACTGAATGAAAGGAGCTGGCATCTCACTCTCTTTGAATCTTCTTTATCATGCTAAGACGAGCAGGAAAAAGCAAAAAATTTCAGAATTGCACCTTGCAATGCGGAGAAATTACTGTTTGTGCTTTTACAATATTCATTGATTTTTGCCATTGAAAAACATCATGTTATTCATATACCAGAAATGTTTGAAGCTACTGACTGAATGAAAGGAGCTGGCATCTCACTCTCTTTGAATCTTCTTTATCATGCTAAGAGGAGCAGGAAAAAGCAAAAAATTTCAGAATTGCACCTTGCAATGCGGAGAAATTACTGTTTGTGCATTTACAATATTCATTGATTTTTGCCATTGAAAAATGTCCAGAAATGATTGAAGCTGCTGACTGAATGAAAGGAGCTGGCATCTCACTCTCTTTGAATCTTCTTTATCATGCTAAGAGGAGCAGGAAAAAGCAAAAAATTTCAGAATTGCACCTTGCAATGCGGAGAAATTACTGTTTGTGCATTTACAATATTCATTGATTTTTGCCATTGAAAAACATCATGTTATTCATATACCAGAAATGATTGAAGCTACTGACTGAATGAAAGGAGCTGGCATCTCACTCTCTTTGAATCTTCTTTATCATGCTAAGAGGAGCAGGAAAAAGCAAAAAATTTCAGAATTGCACCTTGCAATGCGGAGAAATTACTGTTTGTGCATTTACAATATTCATTGATTTTTGCCATTGAAAAACGTCCAGAAATGATTGAAGCTACTGACTGAATGAAAGGAGCTGGCATCTCACTCTCTTTGAATCTTCTTTATCATGCTAAGAGGAGCAGGAAAAAGCAAAAAATTTCAGAATTGCACCTTGCAATGCGGAGAAATTACTGTTTGTGCATTTACAATATTCATTGATTTTTGCCATTGAAAAACGTCCAGAAATGATTGAAGCTACTGACTGAATGAAAGGAGCTGGCATCTCACTCTCTTTGAATCTTCTTTATCATGCTAAGAGGAGCAGGAAAAAGCAAAAAATTTCAGAATTGCACCTTGCAATGCGGAGAAATTACTGTTTGTGCATTTACAATATTCATTGATTTTTGCCATTGAAAAACATCATGTTATTCATATACCAGAAATGTTTGAAGCTACTGACTGAATGAAAGGAGCTGGCATCTCACTCTCTTTGAATCTTCTTTATCATGCTAAGCGGAGCAGGAAAAAGCAAAAAATTTCAGAATTGCACCTTGCAATGCGGAGAAATTACTGTTTGTGCATTTACAATATTCATTGATTTTTGCCATTGAAAAACGTCCAGAAATGATTGAAGCTACTGACTGAATGAAAGGAGCTGGCATCTCACTCTCTTTGAATCTTCTTTATCATGCTAAGAGGAGCAGGAAAAAGCAAAAAATTTCAGAATTGCACCTTGCAATGCGGAGAAATTACTGTTTGTGCATTTACAATATTCATTGATTTTTGCCATTGAAAAACATCATGTTATTCATATACCAGAAATGATTGAAGCTACTGACTGAATGAAAGGAGCTGGCATCTCGCTCTCTTTGAATCTTCTTTATCATGCTAAGAGGAGCAGGAAAAAGCAAAAAATTTCAGAATTGCACCTTGCAATGCGGAGAAATTACTGTTTGTGCATTTACAATATTCATTGATTTTTGCCATTGAAAAACGTCCAGAAATGATTGAAGCTACTGACTGAATGAAAGGAGCTGGCATCTCACTCTCTTTGAATCTTCTTTATCATGCTAAGAGGAGCAGGAAAAAGCAAAAAATTTCAGAATTGCACCTTGCAATGTGGAGAAATTACTGTTTGTGCATTTACAATATTCATTGATTTTTGCCATTGAAAAACATCATGTTATTCATATACAAGAAATGATTGAAGCTACTGACTGAATGAAAGGAGCTGGCATCTCACTCTCTTTGAATCTTCTTTATCATGCTAAGAGGAGCAGGAAAAAGCAAAAAATTTCAGAATTGCACCTTGCAATGCGGAGAAATTACTGTTTGTGCATTTACAATATTCATTGATTTTTGCCATTGAAAAACGTCCAGAAATGATTGAAGCTACTGACTGAATGAAAGGAGCTGGCATCTCACTCTCTTTGAATATTCTTTATCATGCTAAGAGGAGCAGGAAAAAGCAAAAAATTTCAGAATTGCACATTGCAATGCGGAGAAATTACTGTTTGTGCTTTTACAATATTCATTGATTTTTGCCATTGAAAAACATCATGTTATTCATATACCAGAAATGTTTGAAGCTACTGACTGAATGAAAGGAGCTGGCATCTCACTCTCTTTGAATCTTCTTTATCATGCTAAGAGGAGCAGGAAAAAGCAAAAAATTTCAGAATTGCACCTTGCAATGCGGAGAAATTACTGTTTGTGCATTTACAATATTCATTGATTTTTGCCATTGAAAAACGTCCAGAAATGATTGAAGCTACTGACTGAATGAAAGGAGCTGGCATCTCACTCTCTTTGAATCTTCTTTATCATGCTAAGAGGAGCAGGAAAAAGCAAAAAATTTCAGAATTGCACCTTGCAATGCGGAGAAATTACTGTTTGTGCATTTACAATATTCATTGATTTTTGCCATTGAAAAACGTCCAGAAATGATTGAAGCTACTGACTGAATGAAAGGAGCTGGCATCTCACTCTCTTTGAATCTTCTTTATCATGCTAAGAGGAGCAGGAAAAAGCAAAAAATTTCAGAATTGCAACTTGCAATGCGGAGAAATTACTGTTTGTGCATTTACAATATTCATTGATTTTTGCCATTGAAAAACATCATGTTATTCATATACCAGAAATGATTGAAGCTACTGACTGAATCAAAGGAGCTGGCATCTCACTCTCTTTGAATCTTCTTTATCATGCTAAGAGGAGCAGGAAAAAGCAAAAAATTTCAGAATTGCACCTTGCAATGCGGAGAAATTACTGTTTGTGCATTTACAATATTCATTGATTTTTGCCATTGAAAAACGTCCAGAAATGATTGAAGCTACTGACTGAATGAAAGGAGCTGGCATCTCACTCTCTTTGAATCTTCTTTATCATGCTAAGAGGAGCAGGAAAAAGCAAAAAATTTGAAGAATTGCACCTTGCAATGCGGAGAAATTACTGTTTGTGCATTTACAATATTCATTGATTTTTGCCATTGAAAAACGTCCAGAAATGATTGAAGCTACTGACTGAATGAAAGGAGCTGGCATCTCACTCTCTTTGAATCTTCTTTATCATGCTAAGAGGAGCAGGAAAAAGCAAAAAATTTCAGAATTGCACCTTGCAATGCGGAGAAATTACTGTTTGTGCATTTACAATATTCATTGATTTTTGCCATTGAAAAACATCATGTTATTCATATACCAGAAATGATTGAAGCTACTGACTGAATGAAAGGAGCTGGCATCTTACTCTCTTTGAATCTTCTTTGTCATGCTAAGAGGAGCAGGAAAAAGCAAAAAATTTCAGAATTGCACCTTGCAATGCGGAGATATTACTGTTTGTGCATTTACAATATTCATTGATTTTTGCCATTGAAAAACGTCCAGAAATGATTGAAGCTACTGACTGAATGAAAGGAGCTGGCATCTCACTCTCTTTGAATCTTCTTTATCATGCTAAGAGGAGCAGGAAAAAGCAAAAAATTTCAGAATTGCACCTTGCAATGCGGAGAAATTACTGTTTGTGCATTTACAATATTCATTGATTTTTGCCATTGAAAAACGTCCAGAAATGATTGAAGCTACTGACTGAATGAAAGGAGCTGGCATCTCACTCTCTTTGAATCTTCTTTATCATGCTAAGAGGAGCAGGAAAAAGCAAAAAATTTCAGAATTGCACCTTGCAATGCGGAGAAATTACTGTTTGTGCATTTACAATATTCATTGATTTTTGCCATTGAAAAACATCATGTTATTCATATACCAGAAATGTTTGTAGCTACTGACTGAATGAAAGGAGCTGGCATCTCACTCTCTTTGAATCTTCTTTATCATGCTAAGAGGAGCAGGAAAAAGCAAAACATTTCAGAATTGCACCTTGCAATGCGGAGAAATTACTGTTTGTGCATTTACAATATTCATTGATTTTTGCCATTGAAAAACGTCCAGAAATGATTGAAGCTACTGACTGAATGAAAGGAGCTGGCATCTCACTCTCTTTGAATCTTCTTTATCATGCTAAGAGGAGCAGGAAAAAGCAAAAAATTTCAGAATTGCACCTTGCAATGCGGAGAAATTACTGTTTGTGCATTTACAATATTCATTGATTTTTGCCATTGAAAAACGTCCAGAAATGATTGAAGCTACTGACTGAATGAAAGGAGCTGGCATCTCACTCTCTTTGAATCTTCTTTATCATGCTAAGAGGAGCAGGAAAAAGCAAAAAATTTCAGAATTGCACCTTGCAATGCGGAGAAATTACTCTTTGTGCATTTACAATATTCATTGATTTTTGCCATTGAAAAACATCATGTTATTCATATACCAGAAATGTTTGAAGCTACTGACTGAATGAAAGGAGCTGGCATCTCACTCTCTTTGAATCTTCTTTATCATGCTAAGAGGAGCAGGAAAAAGCAAAAAATTTCAGAATTGCACCTTGCAATGCGGAGAAATTACTGTTTGTGCATTTACAATATTCATTGATTTTTGCCATTGAAAAACATCATGTTATTCATATACCAGAAATGTTTGAAGCTACTGACTGAATGAAAGGAGCTGGCATCTCACTCTCTTTGAATCTTCTTTATCATGCTAAGATCTGCAGGAAAAAGCAAAAAATTTCAGAATTGCACCTTGCAATGCGGAGAAATTACTGTTTGTGCATTTACAATATTCATTGATTTTTGCCATTGAAAAACGTCCAGAAATGATTGAAGCTACTGACTGAATGAAAGGAGCTGGCATCTCAATCTCTTTGAATCTTCTTTATCATGCTAAGAGGAGCAGGAAAAAGCAAAAAATTTCAGAATTGCACCTTGCAATGCGGAGAAATTACTGTTTGTGCATTTACAATATTCATTGATTTTTGCCATTGAAAAACATCATGTTATTCATATACCAGAAATGATTGAAGCTACTGACTGAATGAAAGGAGCTGGCATCTCGCTCTCTTTGAATCTTCTTTATCATGCTAAGAGGAGCAGGAAAAAG
This sequence comes from Phyllobates terribilis, assembly GCF_046119375.1. NCBI lineage: Eukaryota > Metazoa > Chordata > Amphibia > Anura > Dendrobatidae > Phyllobates > Phyllobates terribilis. Next base: position 487,931 of record NW_027363717.1, read on the forward strand.
CAAAAAATTTCAGAATTGCACCTTGCAATGCGGAGAAATTACTGTTTGTGCATTTACAATATTCATTGATTTTTGCCATTGAAAAACGTCCAGAAATGATTGAAGCTACTGACTGAATGAAAGGAGCTGTCATCTCACTCTCTTTGAATCTTCTTTATCATGCTAAGAGGAGCAGGAAAAAGCAAAAAATTTTAGAATTGCACCTTGCAATGTGGAGAAATTACTGTTTGTGCATTTACAATATTCATTGATTTTTGCCATTGAAAAACATCATGTTATTCATATACCAGAAATGATTGAAGCTACTGACTGAATGAAAGGAGCTGGCATCTCACTCTCTTTGAATCTTCTTTATCATGCTAAGAGGAGCAGGAAAAAGCAAAAAATTTCAGAATTGCACCTTGCAATGCGGAGAAATTACTGTTTGTGCATTTACAATATTCATTGATTTTTGCCATTGAAAAACGTCCAGAAATGATTGAAGCTACTGACTGAATGAAAGGAGCTGGCATCTCACTCTCTTTGAATCTTCTTTATCATGCTAAGAGGAGCAGGAAAAAGCAAAAAATTTCAGAATTGCACCTTGCAATGCGGAGAAATTACTGTTTGTGCTTTTACAATATTCATTGATTTTTGCCATTGAAAAACATCATGTTATTCATATACCAGAAATGTTTGAAGCTACTGACTGAATGAAAGGAGCTGGCATCTCACTCTCTTTGAATCTTCTTTATCATGCTAAGAGGAGCAGGAAAAAGCAAAAAATTTCAGAATTGCACCTTGCAATGCGGAGAAATTACTGTTTGTGCATTTACAATATTCATTGATTTTTGCCATTGAAAAACGTCCAGAAATGATTGAAGCTACTGACTGAATGAAAGGAGCTGGCATCTCACTCTCTTTGAATCTTCTTTATCATGCTAAGAGGAGCAGGAAAAAGCAAAAAATTTCAGAATTGCACCTTGCAATGCGGAGAAATTACTGTTTGTGCATTTACAATATTCATTGATTTTTGCCATTGAAAAACGTCCAGAAATGATTGAAGCTACTGACTGAATGAAAGGAGCTGGCATCTCACTCTCTTTGAATCTTCTTTATCATGCTAAGAGGAGCAGGAAAAAGCAAAAAATTTCAGAATTGCAACTTGCAATGCGGAGAAATTACTGTTTGTGCATTTACAATATTCATTGATTTTTGCCATTGAAAAACATCATGTTATTCATATACCAGAAATGATTGAAGCTACTGACTGAATGAAAGGAGCTGGCATCTCACTCTCTTTGAATCTTCTTTATCATGCTAAGAGGAGCAGGAAAAAGCAAAAAATTTCAGAATTGCACCTTGCAATGCGGAGAAATTACTGTTTGTGCATTTACAATATTCATTGATTTTTGCCATTGAAAAACATCATGTTATTCATATACCAGAAATGTTTGTAGCTACTGACTGAATGAAAGGAGCTGGCATCTCACTCTCTTTGAATCTTCTTTATCATGCTAAGAGGAGCAGGAAAAAGCAAAACATTTCAGAATTGCACCTTGCAATGCGGAGAAATTACTGTTTGTGCATTTACAATATTCATTGATTTTTGCCATTGAAAAACGTCCAGAAATGATTGAAGCTACTGACTGAATGAAAGGAGCTGGCATCTCACTCTCTTTGAATCTTCTTTATCATGCTAAGAGGAGCAGGAAAAAGCAAAAAATTTCAGAATTGCACCTTGCAATGCGGAGAAATTACTGTTTGTGCATTTACAATATTCATTGATTTTTGCCATTGAAAAACGTCCAGAAATGATTGAAGCTACTGACTGAATGAAAGGAGCTGGCATCTCACTCTCTTTGAATCTTCTTTATCATGCTAAGAGGAGCAGGAAAAAGCAAAAAATTTCAGAATTGCACCTTGCAATGCGGAGAAATTACTCTTTGTGCATTTACAATATTCATTGATTTTTGCCATTGAAAAACATCATGTTATTCATATACCAGAAATGTTTGAAGCTACTGACTGAATGAAAGGAGCTGGCATCTCACTCTCTTTGAATCTTCTTTATCATGCTAAGAGGAGCAGGAAAAAGCAAAAAATTTCAGAATTGCACCTTGCAATGCGGAGAAATTACTGTTTGTGCATTTACAATATTCATTGATTTTTGCCATTGAAAAACATCATGTTATTCATATACCAGAAATGTTTGAAGCTACTGACTGAATGAAAGGAGCTGGCATCTCACTCTCTTTGAATCTTCTTTATCATGCTAAGATCTGCAGGAAAAAGCAAAAAATTTCAGAATTGCACCTTGCAATGCGGAGAAATTACTGTTTGTGCATTTACAATATTCATTGATTTTTGCCATTGAAAAACGTCCAGAAATGATTGAAGCTACTGACTGAATGAAAGGAGCTGGCATCTCAATCTCTTTGAATCTTCTTTATCATGCTAAGAGGAGCAGGAAAAAGCAAAAAATTTCAGAATTGCACCTTGCAATGCGGAGAAATTACTGTTTGTGCATTTACAATATTCATTGATTTTTGCCATTGAAAAACATCATGTTATTCATATACCAGAAATGATTGAAGCTACTGACTGAATGAAAGGAGCTGGCATCTCGCTCTCTTTGAATCTTCTTTATCATGCTAAGAGGAGCAGGAAAAAGCAAAAAATTTCAGAATTGCACCTTGCAATGCGGAGAAATTACTGTTTGTGCATTTACAATATTCATTGATTTTTGCCATTGAAAAACGTCCAGAAATGATTGAAGCTACTGACTGAATGAAAGGAGCTGTCATCTCACTCTCTTTGAATCTTCTTTATCATGCTAAGAGGAGCAGGAAAAAGCAAAAAATTTTAGAATTGCACCTTGCAATGTGGAGAAATTACTGTTTGTGCATTTACAATATTCATTGATTTTTGCCATTGAAAAACATCATGTTATTCATATACCAGAAATGATTGAAGCTACTGACTGAATGAAAGGAGCTGGCATCTCACTCTCTTTGAATCTTCTTTATCATGCTAAGAGGAGCAGGAAAAAGCAAAAAATTTCAGAATTGCACCTTGCAATGCGGAGAAATTACTGTTTGTGCATTTACAATATTCATTGATTTTTGCCATTGAAAAACGTCCAGAAATGATTGAAGCTACTGACTGAATGAAAGGAGCTGGCATCTCACTCTCTTTGAATCTTCTTTATCATGCTAAGAGGAGCAGGAAAAAGCAAAAAATTTCAGAATTGCACCTTGCAATGCGGAGAAATTACTGTTTGTGCTTTTACAATATTCATTGATTTTTGCCATTGAAAAACATCATGTTATTCATATACCAGAAATGTTTGAAGCTACTGACTGAATGAAAGGAGCTGGCATCTCACTCTCTTTGAATCTTCTTTATCATGCTAAGAGGAGCAGGAAAAAGCAAAAAATTTCAGAATTGCACCTTGCAATGCGGAGAAATTACTGTTTGTGCATTTACAATATTCATTGATTTTTGCCATTGAAAAACGTCCAGAAATGATTGAAGCTACTGACTGAATGAAAGGAGCTGGCATCTCACTCTCTTTGAATCTTCTTTATCATGCTAAGAGGAGCAGGAAAAAGCAAAAAATTTCAGAATTGCACCTTGCAATGCGGAGAAATTACTGTTTGTGCATTTACAATATTCATTGATTTTTGCCATTGAAAAACGTCCAGAAATGATTGAAGCTACTGACTGAATGAAAGGAGCTGGCATCTCACTCTCTTTGAATCTTCTTTATCATGCTAAGAGGAGCAGGAAAAAGCAAAAAATTTCAGAATTGCAACTTGCAATGCGGAGAAATTACTGTTTGTGCATTTACAATATTCATTGATTTTTGCCATTGAAAAACATCATGTTATTCATATACCAGAAATGATTGAAGCTACTGACTGAATGAAAGGAGCTGGCATCTCACTCTCTTTGAATCTTCTTTATCATGCTAAGAGGAGCAGGAAAAAGCAAAAAATTTCAGAATTGCACCTTGCAATGCGGAGAAATTACTGTTTGTGCATTTACAATATTCATTGATTTTTGCCATTGAAAAACGTCCAGAAATGATTGAAGCTACTGACTGAATGAAAGGAGCTGGCATCTCACTCTCTTTGAATCTTCTTTATCATGCTAAGAGGAGCAGGAAAAAGCAAAAAATTTCAGAATTGCACCTTGCAATGCGGAGAAATTACTGTTTGTGCTTTTACAATATTCATTGATTTTTGCCATTGAAAAACATCATATTATTCATATACCAGAAATGTTTGAAGCTACTGACTGAATGAAAGGAGCTGGCATCTCACTCTCTTTGAATCTTCTTTATCATGCTAAGAGGAGCAGGAAAAAGCAAAAAATTTCAGAATTGCACCTTGCAATGCGGAGAAATTACTGTTTGTGCATTTACAATATTCATTGATTTTTGCCATTGAAAAACGTCCAGAAATGATTGAAGCTACTGACTGAATGAAAGGAGCTGGCATCTCACTCTCTTTGAATCTTCTTTATCATGCTAAGAGGAGCAGGAAAAAGCAAAAAATTTCAGAATTGCACCTTGCAATGCGGAGAAATTACTGTTTGTGCATTTACAATATTCATTGATTTTTGCCATTGAAAAACGTCCAGAAATGATTGAAGCTACTGACTGAATGAAAGGAGCTGGCATCTCACTCTCTTTGAATCTTCTTTATCATGCTAAGAGGAGCAGGAAAAAGCAAAAAATTTCAGAATTGCACCTTGCAATGCGGAGAAATTACTGTTTGTGCATTTACAATATTCATTGATTTTTGCCATTGAAAAACATCATGTTATTCATATACCAGAAATGTTTGTAGCTACTGACTGAATGAAAGGAGCTGGCATCTCACTCTCTTTGAATCTTCTTTATCATGCTAAGAGGAGCAGGAAAAAGCAAAAAATTTCAGAATTGCACCTTGCAATGCGGAGAAATTACTGTTTGTGCATTTACAATATTCATTGATTTTTGCCATTGAAAAACGTCCAGAAATGATTGAAGCTACTGACTGAATGAAAGGAGCTGGCATCTCACTCTCTTTGAATCTTCTTTATCATGCTAAGAGGAGCAGGAAAAAGCAAAAAATTTCAGAATTGCACCTTACAATGTGGAGAAATTACTGTTTGTGCATTTACAATATTCATTGATTTTTGCCATTGAAAAACATCATGTTATTCATATACCAGAAATGATTGAAGCTACTGACTGAATGAAAGGAGCTGGCATCTCACTCTCTTTGAATCTTCTTTATCATGCTAAGAGGAGCAGGAAAAAGCAAAAAATTTCAGAATTGCACCTTGCAATGCGGAGAAATTACTGTTTGTGCATTTACAATATTCATTGATTTTTGCCATTGAAAAACATCATGTTATTCATATACCAGAAATGTTTGAAGCTACTGACTGAATGAAAGGAGCTGGCATCTCACTCTCTTTGAATCTTCTTTATCATGCTAAGAGGAGCAGGAAAAAGCAAAAAATTTCAGAATTGCACCTTGCAATGCGGAGAAATTACTGTTTGTGCATTTACAATATTCATTGATTTTTGCCATTGAAAAACGTCCAGAAATGATTGAAGCTACTGACTGAATGAAAGGGGCTGGCATCTCACTCTCTTTGAATCTTCTTTATCATGCTAAGAGGAGCAGGAAAAAGCAAAAAATTTCAGAATTGCACCTTGCAATGCGGAGAAATTACTGTTTGTGCATTTACAATATTCATTGATTTTTGCCATTGAAAAACGTCCAGAAATGATTGAAGCTACTGACTGAATGAAAGGAGCTGGCATCTCACTCTCTTTGAGTCTTCTTTATCATGCTAAGAGGAGCAGGAAAAAGCAAAAAATTTCAGAATTGCAACTTGCAATGCGGAGAAATTACTGTTTGTGCATTTACAATATTCATTGATTTTTGCCATTGAAAAACATCATGTTATTCATATACCAGAAATGATTGAAGCTACTGACTGAATGAAAGGAGCTGGCATCTCACTCTCTTTGAATCTTCTTTATCATGCTAAGAGGAGCAGGAAAAAGCAAAAAATTTCAGAATTGCACCTTGCAATGCGGAGAAATTACTGTTTGTGCATTTACAATATTCATTGATTTTTGCCATTGAAAAACGTCCAGAAATGATTGAAGCTACTGACTGAATGAAAGGAGCTGGCATCTCACTCTCTTTGAATCTTCTTTATCATGCTAAGAGGAGCAGGAAAAAGCAAAAAATTTCAGAATTGCACCTTGCAATGCGGAGAAATTACTGTTTGTGCTTTTACAATATTCATTGATTTTTGCCATTGAAAAACATCATATTATTCATATACCAGAAATGTTTGAAGCTACTGACTGAATGAAAGGACCTGGCATCTCACTCTCTTTGAATCTTCTTTATCATGCTAAGAGGAGCAGGAAAAAGCAAAAAATTTCAGAATTGCACCTTGCAATGCGGAGAAATTACTGTTTGTGCATTTACAATATTCATTGATTTTTGCCATTGAAAAACGTCCAGAAATGATTGAAGCTACTGACTGAATGAAAGGAGCTGGCATCTCACTCTCTTTGAATCTTCTTTATCATGCTAAGAGGAGCAGGAAAAAGCAAAAAATTTCAGAATTGCAACTTGCAATGCGGAGAAATTACTGTTTGTGCATTTACAATATTCATTGATTTTTGCCATTGAAAAACGTCCAGAAATGATTGAAGCTACTGACTGAATGAAAGGAGCTGGCATCTCACTCTCTTTGAATCTTCTTTATCATTCTAAGAGGAGCAGGAAAAAGCAAAAAATTTCAGAATTGCACCTTGCAATGCGGAGAAATTACTGTTTGTGCATTTACAATATTCATTGATTTTTGCCATTGAAAAACATCATGTTATTCATATACCAGAAATGATTGAAGCTACTGACTGAATGAAAGGAGCTGGCATCTTACTCTCTTTGAATCTTCTTTGTCATGCTAAGAGGAGAAGGAAAAAGCAAAAAATTTCAGAATTGCACCTTGCAATGCGGAGAAATTACTGTTTGTGCATTTACAATATTCATTGATTTTTGCCATTGAAAAACGTCCAGAAATGATTGAAGCTACTGACTGAATGAAAGGAGCTGGCATCTCACTCTCTTTGAATCTTCTTTATCATGCTAAGAGGAGCAGGAAAAAGCAAAAAATTTCAGAATTGCACCTTGCAATGCGGAGAAATTACTGTTTGTGCATTTACAATATTCATTGATTTTTGCCATTGAAAAACATCATGTTATTCATATACCAGAAATGTTTGAAGCTACTGACTGAATGAAAGGAGCTGGCATCTCACTCTCTTTGAATCTTCTTTATCATGCTAAGAGGAGCAGGAAAAAGCAAAAAATTTCAGAATTGCACCTTGCAATGCGGAGAAATTACTGTTTGTGCATTTACAATATTCATTTATTTTTGCCATTGAAAAACGTCCAGAAATGATTGAAGCTACTGACTGAATGAAAGGAGCTGGCATCTCACTCTCTTTGAATCTTCTTTATCATGCTAAGAGGAGCAGGAAAAAGCAAAAAATTTCAGAATTGCAACTTGCAATGCGGAGAAATTACTGTTTGTGCATTTACAATATTCATTGATTTTTGCCATTGAAAAACATCATGTTATTCATATACCAGAAATGATTGAAGCTACTAACTGAATGAAAGGAGCTGGCATCTCACTCTCTTTGAATCTTCTTTATCATGCTAAGAGGAGCAGGAAAAAGCAAAAAATTTCAGAATTGCACCTTGCAATGCGGAGAAATTACTGTTTGTGCATTTACAATATTCATTGATTTTTGCCATTGAAAAGCGTCCAGAAATGATTGAAGCTACTGACTGAATGAAAGGAGCTGGCATCTCACTCTCTTTGAATCTTCTTTATCATGCTAAGAGGAGCAGGAAAAAGCAAAAAATTTCAGAATTGCACCTTGCAATGCGGAGAAATTACTGTTTGTGCTTTTACAATATTCATTGATTTTTGCCATTGAAAAACATCATATTATTCATATACCAGAAATGTTTGAAGCTACTGACTGAATGAAAGGACCTGGCATCTCACTCTCTTTGAATCTTCTTTATCATGCTAAGAGGAGCAGGAAAAAGCAAAAAATTTCAGAATTGCACCTTGCAATGCGGAGAAATTACTGTTTGTGCATTTACAATATTCATTGATTTTTGCCATTGAAAAACGTCCAGAAATGATTGAAGCTACTGACTGAATGAAAGGAGCTGGCATCTCACTCTCTTTGAATCTTCTTTATCATGCTAAGAGGAGCAGGAAAAAGCAAAAAATTTCAGAATTGCACCTTGCAATGCGGAGAAATTACTGTTTGTGCATTTACAATATTCATTGATTTTTGCCATTGAAAAACGTCCAGAAATGATTGAAGCTACTGACTGAATGAAAGGAGCTGGCATCTCACTCTCTTTGAATCTTCTTTATCATGCTAAGAGGAGCAGGAAAAAGCAAAAAATTTCAGAATTGCACCTTGCAATGCGGAGAAATTACTGTTTGTGCATTTACAATATTCATTGATTTTTGCCATTGAAAAACATCATGTTATTCATATACCAGAAATGATTGAAGCTACTGACTGAATGAAAGGAGCTGGCATCTTACTCTCTTTGAATCTTCTTTGTCATGCTAAGAGGAGCAGGAAAAAGCAAAAAATTTCAGAATTGCACCTTGCAATGCGGAGAAATTACTGTTTGTGCATTTACAATATTCATTGATTTTTGCCATTGAAAAACGTCCAGAAATGATTGAAGCTACTGACTGAATGAAAGGAGCTGGCATCTCACTCTCTTTGAATCTTCTTTATCATGCTAAGAGGAGCAGGAAAAAGCAAAAAATTTCAGAATTGCACCTTGCAATGCGGAGAAATTACTGTTTGTGCATTTACAATATTCATTGATTTTTGCCATTGAAAAACGTCCAGAAATGATTGAAGCTACTGACTGAATGAAAGGAGCTGGCATCTCACTCTCTTTGAATCTTCTTTATCATGCTAAGAGGAGCAGGAAAAAGCAAAAAATTTCAGAATTGCACCTTGCAATGCGGAGAAATTACTGTTTGTGCATTTACAATATTCATTGATTTTTGCCATTGAAAAACATCATGTTATTCATATACCAGAAATGTTTGTAGCTACTGACTGAATGAAAGGAGCTGGCATCTCACTCTCTTTGAATCTTCTTTATCATGCTAAGAGGAGCAGGAAAAAGCAAAAAATTTCAGAATTGCACCTTGCAATGCGGAGAAATTACTGTTTGTGCATTTACAATATTCATTGATTTTTGCCATTGAAAAACGTCCAGAAATGATTGAAGCTACTGACTGAATGAAAGGAGCTGGCATCTCACTCTCTTTGAATCTTCTTTATCATGCTAAGAGGAGCAGGAAAAAGCAAAAAATTTCAGAATTGCACCTTGCAATGCGGAGAAATTACTGTTTGTGCATTTACAATATTCATTGATTTTTGCCATTGAAAAACGTCCAGAAATGATTGAAGCTACTGACTGAATGAAAGGAGCTGGCATCTCACTCTCTTTGAATCTTCTTTATCATGCTAAGAGGAGCAGGAAAAAGCAAAAAATTTCAGAATTGCACCTTGCAATGCGGAGAAATTACTCTTTGTGCATTTACAATATTCATTGATTTTTGCCATTGAAAAACATCATGTTATTCATATACCAGAAATGTTTGAAGCTACTGACTGAATGAAAGGAGCTGGCATCTCACTCTCTTTGAATCTTCTTTATCATGCTAAGAGGAGCAGGAAAAAGCAAAAAATTTCAGAATTGCACCTTGCAATGCGGAGAAATTACTGTTTGTGCATTTACAATATTCATTGATTTTTGCCATTGAAAAACATCATGTTATTCATATACCAGAAATGTTTGAAGCTACTGACTGAATGAAAGGAGCTGGCATCTCACTCTCTTTGAATCTTCTTTATCATGCTAAGAGGAGCAGGAAAAAGCAAAAAATTTCAGAATTGCACCTTGCAATGTGGAGAAATTACTGTTTGTGCATTTACAATATTCATTGATTTTTACCATTGAAAAACGTCCAGAAATGATTGAAGCTACTGACTGAATGAAAGGAGCTGGCATCTCACTCTCTTTGAATCTTCTTTATCATGCTAAGAGGAGCAGGAAAAATCAAAAAATTTCAGAATTGCACCTTGCAATGCGGAGAAATTACTGTTTGTGCTTTTACAATATTCATTGATTTTTGCCATTGAAAAACATCATATTATTCATATACCAGAAATGTTTGAAGCTACTGACTGAATGAAAGGACCTGGCATCTCACTCTCTTTGATTCTTCTTTATCATGCTAAGAGGAGCAGGAAAAAGCAAAAAATTTCAGAATTGCACCTTGCAATGCGGAGAAATTACTGTTTGTGCATTTACAATATTCATTGATTTTTGCCATTGAAAAACGTCCAGAAATGATTGAAGCTACTGACTGAATGAAAGGAGCTGGCATCTCACTCTCTTTGAATCTTCTTTATCATGCTAAGAGGAGCAGGAAAAAGCAAAAAATTTCAGAATTGCACCTTGCAATGCGGAGAAATTACTGTTTGTGCATTTACAATATTCATTGATTTTTGCCATTGAAAAACGTCCAGAAATGATTGAAGCTACTGACTGAATGAAAGGAGCTGGCATCTCACTCTCTTTGAATCTTCTTTATCATGCTAAGAGGAGCAGGAAAAAGCAAAAAATTTCAGAATTGCACCTTGCAATGCGGAGAAATTACTCTTTGTGCATTTACAATATTCATTGATTTTTGCAATTGAAAAACATCATGTTATTCATATACCAGAAATGATTGAAGCTACTGACTGAATGAAAGGAGCTGGCATCTTACTCTCTTTGAATCTTCTTTGTCATGCTAAGAGGAGCAGGAAAAAGCAAAAAATTTCAGAATTGCACCTTGCAATGCGGAGAAATTACTGTTTGTGCATTTACAATATTCATTGATTTTTGCCATTGAAAAACGTCCAGAAATGATTGAAGCTACTGACTGAATGAAAGGAGCTGGCATCTCACTCTCTTTGAATCTTCTTTACCATGCTAAGAGGAGCAGGAAAAAGCAAAAAATTTCAGAATTGCACCTTGCAATGCGGAGAAATTACTGTTTGTGCATTTACAATATTCATTGACTTTTGCCATTGAAAAACATCATGTTATTCATATACCAGAAATGTTTGAAGCTACTGACTGAATGAAAGGAGCTGGCATCTCACTCTCTTTGAATCTTCTTTATCATGCTAAGAGGAGCAGGAAAAAGCAAAAAATTTCAGAATTGCACCTTGCAATGCGGAGAAATTACTGTTTGTGCATTTACAATATTCATTGATTTTTGCCATTGAAAAACGTCCAGAAATGATTGAAGCTACTGACTGAATGAAAGGAGCTGGCATCTCACTCTCTTTGAATCTTCTTTATCATGCTAAGAGGAGCAGGAAAAAGCAAAAAATTTCAGAATTGCACCTTGCAATGCGGAGAAATTACTGTTTGTGCTTTTACAATATTCATTGATTTTTGCCATTGAAAAACATCATATTATTCATATACCAGAAATGTTTGAAGCTACTGACTGAATGAAAGGACCTGGCATCTTACTCTCTTTGAATCTTCTTTATCATGCTAAGAGGAGCAGGAAAAAGCAAAAAATTTCAGAATTGCACCTTGCAATGCGGAGAAATTACTGTTTGTGCATTTACAATATTCATTGATTTTTGCCATTGAAAAACGTCCAGAAATGATTGAAGCTACTGACTGAATGAAAGGAGCTGGCATCTCACTCTCTTTGAATCTTCTTTATCATGCTAAGAGGAGCAGGAAAAAGCAAAAAATTTCAGAATTGCACCTTGCAATGCGGAGAAATTACTGTTTGTGCATTTACAATATTCATTGATTTTTGCCATTGAAAAACGTCCAGAAATGATTGAAGCTACTGACTGAATGAAAGGAGCTGGCATCTCACTCTCTTTGAATCTTCTTTATCATGCTAAGAGGAGCAGGAAAAAGCAAAAAATTTCAGAATTGCACCTTGCAATGCGGAGAAATTACTGTTTGTGCATTTACAATATTCATTGATTTTTGCCATTGAAAAACATCATGTTATTCATATACCAGAAATGATTGAAGCTACTGACTGAATGAAAGGAGCTGGCATCTTACTCTCTTTGAATCTTCTTTGTCATGCTAAGAGGAGCAGGAAAAAGCAAAAAATTTCAGAATTGCACCTTGCAATGCGGAGAAATTACTGTTTGTGCATTTACAATATTCATTGATTTTTGCCATTGAAAAACGTCCAGAAATGATTGAAGCTACTGACTGAATGAAAGGAGCTGGCATCTCACTCTCTTTGAATCTTCTTTATCATGCTAAGAGGAGCAGGAAAAAGCAAAAAATTTCAGAATTGCACCTTGCAATGCGGAGAAATTACTGTTTGTGCATTTACAATATTCATTGATTTTTGCCATTGAAAAACGTCCAGAAATGATTGAAGCTACTGACTGAATGAAAGGAGCTGGCATCTCACTCTCTTTGAATCTTCTTTATCATGCTAAGAGGAGCAGGAAAAAGCAAAAAATTTCAGAATTGCACCTTGCAATGCGGAGAAATTACTGTTTGTGCATTTACAATATTCATTGATTTTTGCCATTGAAAAACATCATGTTATTCATATACCAGAAATGTTTGTAGCTACTGACTGAATGAAAGGAGCTGGCATCTCACTCTCTTTGAATCTTCTTTATCATGCTAAGAGGAGCAGGAAAAAGCAAAAAATTTCAGAATTGCACCTTGCAATGCGGAGAAATTACTGTTTGTGCATTTACAATATTCATTGATTTTTGCCATTGAAAAACGTCCAGAAATGATTGAAGCTACTGACTGAATGAAAGGAGCTGGCATCTCACTCTCTTTGAATCTTCTTTATCATGCTAAGAGGAGCAGGAAAAAGCAAAAAATTTCAGAATTGCACCTTGCAATGCGGAGAAATTACTGTTTGTGCATTTACAATATTCATTGATTTTTGCCATTGAAAAACGTCCAGAAATGATTGAAGCTACTGACTGAATGAAAGGAGCTGGCATCTCACTCTCTTTGAATCTTCTTTATCATGCTAAGAGGAGCAGGAAAAAGCAAAAAATTTCAGAATTGCACCTTGCAATGCGGAGAAATTACTGTTTGTGCATTTACAATATTCATTGATTTTTGCCATTGAAAAACATCATGTTATTCATATACCAGAAATGTTTGTAGCTACTGACTGAATGAAAGGAGCTGGCATCTCACTCTCTTTGAATCTTCTTTATCATGCTAAGAGGAGCAGGAAAAAGCAAAAAATTTCAGAATTGCACCTTGCAATGCGGAGAAATTACTGTTTGTGCATTTACAATATTCATTGATTTTTGCCATTGAAAAACGTCCAGAAATGATTGAAGCTACTGACTGAATGAAAGGAGCTGGCATCTCACTCTCTTTGAATCTTCTTTATCATGCTAAGAGGAGCAGGAAAAAGCAAAAAATTTCAGAATTGCACCTTGCAATGCGGAGAAATTACTGTTTGTGCATTTACAATATTCATTGATTTTTGCCATTGAAAAACGTCCAGAAATGATTGAAGCTACTGACTGAATGAAAGGAGCTGGCATCTCACTCTCTTTGAATCTTCTTTATCATGCTAAGAGGAGCAGGAAAAAGCAAAAAATTTCAGAATTGCACCTTGCAATGCGGAGAAATTACTCTTTGTGCATTTACAATATTCATTGATTTTTGCCATTGAAAAACATCATGTTATTCATATACCAGAAATGTTTGAAGCTACTGACTGAATGAAAGGAGCTGGCATCTCACTCTCTTTGAATCTTCTTTATCATGCTAAGAGGAGCAGGAAAAAGCAAAAAATTTCAGAATTGCACCTTGCAATGCGGAGAAATTACTGTTTGTGCATTTACAATATTCATTGATTTTTGCCATTGAAAAACATCATGTTATTCATATACCAGAAATGTTTGAAGCTACTGACTGAATGAAAGGAGCTGGCATCTCACTCTCTTTGAATCTTCTTTATCATGCTAAGAGGAGCAGGAAAAAGCAAAAAATTTCAGAATTGCACCTTGCAATGTGGAGAAATTACTGTTTGTGCATTTACAATATTCATTGATTTTTACCATTGAAAAACGTCCAGAAATGATTGAAGCTACTGACTGAATGAAAGTAGCTGGCATCTCACTCTCTTTGAATCTTCTTTATCATGCTAAGAGGAGCAGGAAAAAGCAAAAAATTTCAGACTTGCACCTTGCAATGCGGAGAAATTACTGTTTGTGCATTTACAATATTCATTGATTTTTGCCATTGAAAAACATCATGTTATTCATATACCAGAAATGTTTGAAGCTACTGACTGAATGAAAGGAGCTGGCATCTCACTCTCTTTGAATCTTCTTTATCATGCTAAGAGGAGCAGGAAAAAGCAAAAAATTTCAGAATTGCACCTTGCAATGCGGAGAAATTACTGTTTGTGCATTTACAATATTCATTGATTTTTGCCATTGAAAAACATCCAGAAATGATTGAAGCTACTGACTGAATGAAAGGAGCTGGCATCTCACTCTCTTTGAATCTTCTTTATCATGCTAAGAGGAGCAGGAAAAAGCAAAAAATTTCAGAATTGCACCTTGCAATGCGGAGAAATTACTGTTTGTGCATTTACAATATTCATTGATTTTTGCCATTGGAAAACGTCCAGAAATGATTGAAGCTACTGACTGAATGAAAGGAGCTGGCATCTCACTCTCTTTGAATCTTCTTTATCATGCTAAGAGGAGCAGGAAAAATCAAAAAATTTCAGAATTGCACCTTGCAATGTGGAGAAATTACTGTTTGTGCATTTACAATATTCAATGATTTTTGCCATTGAAAAACATGTTATTCATATACCAGAAATGTTTGAAGCTACTGACTGAATGAAAGGAGCTGGCACCTCACTCTCTTTGAATCTTCTTTATCATGCTAAGAGGAGCGGGAAAAAGCAAAAAATTTCAGAATTGCACCTTGCAATGCGGAGAAATTACTGTTTGTGCATTTACAATATTCATTGATTTTTGCCATTGAAAAACATCCAGAAATGATTGAAGGTACTGACTGAATGAAAGGAGCTGGCATCTCACTCTCTTTGAATCTTCTTTATCATGCTAAGAGGAGCAGGAAAAAGCAAAAAATTTCAGAATTGCACCTTGCAATGCGGAGAAATTACTGTTTGTGCATTTACAATATTCATTGATTTTTGCCATTGAAAAACGTCCAGAAATGATTGAAGCTACTGACTGAATGAAAGGAGCTGGCATCTCACTCTCTTTGAATCTTCTTTATCATGCTAAGAGGAGCAGGAAAAAGCCAAAAATTTCAGAATTGCACCTTGCAATGCGGAGAAATTACAGTTTGTGCATTTACAATATTCATTGATTTTTGCCATTGAAAAACATCCAGAAATGATTGAAGCTACTGACTGAATGAAAGGAGCTGGCATCTCACTCTCTTTGAATATTCTTTATCATGCTAAGAGGAGCAGGAAAAAGCAAAAAATTTCAGAATTGCACCTTGCAATGCGGAGAAATTACTGTTTGTGCATTTACAATATTCATTGATTTTTGCCATTGAAAAACATCATGTTATTCATATACCAGAAATGTTTGAAGCTACTGACTGAATGAAAGGAGCTGGCATCTCACTCTCTTTGAATCTTCTTTATCATGCTAAGAGGAGCAGGAAAAAGCAAAAAATTTCAGAATTGCACCTTGCAATGCGGAGAAATTACTGTTTGTGCATTTACAATATTCATTGATTTTTGCCATTGAAAAACATCATGTTATTCATATACCAGAAATGTTTGAAGCTACTGACTGAATGAAAGGAGCTGGCATCTCACTCTCTTGGAATCTTCTTTATCATGCTAAGAGGAGCAGGAAAAAGCAAAAAATTTCAGAATTGCACCTTGCAATGTGGAGAAATTACTGTTTGTGCATTTACAATATTCATTGATTTTTACCATTGAAAAACGTCCAGAAATGATTGAAGCTACTGACTGAATGAAAGTAGCTGGCATCTCACTCTCTTTGAATCTTCTTTATCATGCTAAGAGGAGCAGGAAAAAGCAAAAAATTTCAGACTTGCACCTTGCAATGCGGAGAAATTACTGTTTGTGCATTTACAATATTCATTGATTTTTGCCATTGAAAAACATCATGTTATTCATATACCAGAAATGTTTGAAGCTACTGACTGAATGAAAGGAGCTGGCATCTCACTCTCTTTGAATCTTCTTTATCATGCTAAGAGGAGCAGGAAAAAGCAAAAAATTTCAGAATTGCACCTTGCAATGCGGAGAAATTACTGTTTGTGCATTTACAATATTCATTGATTTTTGCCATTGAAAAACGTCCAGAAATGATTGAAGCTACTGACTGAATGAAAGGAGCTGGCATCTCACTCTCTTTGAATCTTGTTTATCATGCTAAGAGGAGCAGGAAAAAGCAAAAAATTTCAGAATTGCACCTTGCAATGCGGAGAAATTACTGTTTGTGCATTTACAATATTCATTGATTTTTGCCATTGAAAAACGTCCAGAAATGATTGAAGCTACTGACTGAATGAAAGGAGCTGGCATCTCACTCTCTTTGAATCTTCTTTATCATGCTAAGAGGAGCAGGAAAAAGCAAAAAATTTCAGAATTGCACCTTGCAATGCGGAGAAATTACTGTTTGTGCATTTACAATATTCATTGATTTTTGCCATTGAAAAACATCATGTTATTCATATACCAGAAATGATTGAAGCTACTGACTGAATGAAAGGAGCTGGCATCTCACTCTCTTTGAATCTTCTTTATCATGCTAAGAGGAGCAGGAAAAAGCAAAAAATTTCAGAATTGCACCTTGCAATGCGGAGAAATTACTGTTTGTGCATTTACAATATTCATTGATTTTTGCCATTGAAAAACGTCCAGAAATGATTGAAGCTACTGACTGAATGAAAGGAACTGGCATCTCACTCTCTTTGAATCTTCTTTATCATGCTAAGAGGAGCAGGAAAAAGCAAAAAATTTCAGAATTGCACCTTGCAATGCGGAGAAATTACTGTTTGTGCATTTACAAAATTCATTGATTTTTGCCATTGAAAAACATCATGTTATTCATATACCAGAAATGTTTGAAGCTACTGACTGAATGAAAGGAGCTGACATCTCACTCTCTTTGAATCTTCTTTATCATGCTAAGAGGAGCAGGAAAAAGCAAAAAATTTCAGAATTGCACCTTGCAATGCGGAGAAATTACTGTTTGTGCATTTACAATATTCATTGATTTTTGCCATTGAAAAACGTCCAGAAATGATTGAAGCTACTGACTGAATGAAAGGAGCTGGCATCTCACTCTCTTTGAATCTTCTTTATCATGCTAAGAGGAGCAGGAAAAAGCAAAAAATTTCAGAATTGCACCTTGCAATGCGGAGAAATTACTGTTTGTGCATTTACAATATTCATTGATTTTTGCCATTGAAAAACGTCCAGAAATGATTGAAGCTACTGACTGAATGAAAGGAGCTGGCATCTCACTCTCTTTGAATCTTCTTTATCATGCTAAGAGGAGCAGGAAAAAGCAAAAAATTTCAGAATTGCACCTTGCAATGCGGAGAAATTACTGTTTGTGCATTTACAATATTCATTGATTTTTGCCATTGAAAAACATCATGTTATTCATATACCAGAAATGATTGAAGCTACTGACTGAATGAAAGGAGCTGGCATCTCACTCTCTTTGAATCTTCTTTATCATGCTAAGAGGAGCAGGAAAAAGCAAAAAATTTCAGAATTGCACCTTGCAATGCGGAGAAATTACTGTTTGTGCATTTACAATATTCATTGATTTTTGCCATTGAAAAACGTCCAGAAATGATTGAAGCTACTGACTGAATGAAAGGAACTGGCATCTCACTCTCTTTGAATCTTCTTTATCATGCTAAGAGGAGCAGGAAAAAGCAAAAAATTTCAGAATTGCACCTTGCAATGCGGAGAAATTACTGTTTGTGCATTTACAAAATTCATTGATTTTTGCCATTGAAAAACATCATGTTATTCATATACCAGAAATGTTTGAAGCTACTGACTGAATGAAAGGAGCTGACATCTCACTCTCTTTGAATCTTCTTTATCATGCTAAGAGGAGCAGGAAAAAGCAAAAAATTTCAGAATTGCACCTTGCAATGCGGAGAAATTACTGTTTGTGCATTTACAATATTCATTGATTTTTGCCATTGAAAAACGTCCAGAAATGATTGAAGCTACTGACTGAATGAAAGGAGCTGGCATCTCACTCTCTTTGAATCTTCTTTATCATGCTAAGAGGAGCAGGAAAAAGCAAAAAATTTCAGAATTGCACCTTGCAATGCGGAGAAATTACTGTTTGTGCATTTACAATATTCATTGATTTTTGCCATTGAAAAACATCATGTTATTCATATACCAGAAATGATTGAAGCTACTGACTGAATGAAAGGAGCTGGCATCTCACTCTCTTTGAATCTTCTTTATCATGCTAAGAGGAGCAGGAAAAAGCAAAAAATTTCAGAATTGCACCTTGCAATGTGGAGAAATTACTGTTTGTGCATTTACAATATTCATTGATTTTTACCATTGAAAAACGTCCAGAAATGATTGAAGCTACTGACTGAATGAAAGTAGCTGGCATCTCACTCTCTTTGAATCTTCTTTATCATGCTAAGAGGAGCAGGAAAAAGCAAAAAATTTCAGACTTGCACCTTGCAATGCGGAGAAATTACTGTTTGTGCATTTACAATATTCATTGATTTTTGCCATTGAAAAACATCATGTTATTCATATACCAGAAATGTTTGAAGCTACTGACTGAATGAAAGGAGCTGGCATCTCACTCTCTTTGAATCTTCTTTATCATGCTAAGAGGAGCAGGAAAAAGCAAAAAATTTCAGAATTGCACCTTGCAATGCGGAGAAATTACTGTTTGTGCATTTACAATATTCATGGATTTTTGCCATTGAAAAACGTCCAGAAATGATTGAAGCTACTGACTGAATGAAAGGAGCTGGCATCTCACTCTCTTTGAATCTTGTTTATCATGCTAAGAGGAGCAGGAAAAAGCAAAAAATTTCAGAATTGCACCTTGCAATGCGGAGAAATTACTGTTTGTGCATTTACAATATTCATTGATTTTTGCCATTGAAAAACGTCCAGAAATGATTGAAGCTACTGACTGAATGAAAGGAGCTGGCATCTCACTCTCTTTGAATCTTCTTTATCATGCTAAGAGGAGCAGGAAAAAGCAAAAAAATTCAGAATTGCACCTTGCAATGCGGAGAAATTACTGTTTGTGCATTTACAATATTCATTGATTTTTGCCATTGAAAAACATCATGTTATTCATATACCAGAAATGATTGAAGCTACTGACTGAATGAAAGGAGCTGGCATCTCACTCTCTTTGAATCTTCTTTATCATGCTAAGAGGAGCAGGAAAAAGCAAAAAATTTCAGAATTGCACCTTGCAATGCGGAGAAATTACTGTTTGTGCATTTACAATATTCATTGATTTTTGCCATTGAAAAACGTCCAGAAATGATTGAAGCTACTGACTGAATGAAAGGAACTGGCATCTCACTCTCTTTGAATCTTCTTTATCATGCTAAGAGGAGCAGGAAAAAGCAAAAAATTTCAGAATTGCACCTTGCAATGCGGAGAAATTACTGTTTGTGCATTTACAATATTCATTGATTTTTGCCATTGAAAAACATCATGTTATTCATATACCAGAAATGTTTGAAGCTACTGACTGAATGAAAGGAGCTGGCATCTCACTCTCTTTGAATCTTCTTTATCATGCTAAGAGGAGCAGGAAAAAGCAAAAAATTTCAGAATTGCACCTTGCAATGCGGAGAAATTACTGTTTGTGCATTTACAATATTCATTGATTTTTGCCATTGAAAAACGTCCAGAAATGATTGAAGCTACTGACTGAATGAAAGGAGCTGGCATCTCACTCTCTTTGAATCTTCTTTATCATGCTAAGAGGAGCAGGAAAAAGCAAAAAATTTCAGAATTGCACCTTGCAATGCGGAGAAATTACTGTTTGTGCATTTACAATATTCATTGATTTTTGCCATTGAAAAACGTCCAGAAATGATTGAAGCTACTGACTGAATGAAAGGAGCTGGCATCTCACTCTCTTTGAATATTCTTTATCATGCTAAGAGGAGCAGGAAAAAGCAAAAAATTTCAGAATTGCAACTTGCAATGCGGAGAAATTACTGTTTGTGCATTTACAATATTCATTGATTTTTGCCATTGAAAAACATCATGTTATTCATATACCAGAAATGATTGAAGCTACTGACTGAATGAAAGGAGCTGGCATCTCACTCTCTTTGAATCTTCTTTATCATGCTAAGAGGAGCAGGAAAAAGCAAAAAATTTCAGAATTGCACCTTGCAATGCGGAGAAATTACTGTTTGTGCATTTACAATATTCATTGATTTTTGCCATTGAAAAACGTCCAGAAATGATTGAAGCTACTGACTGAATGAAAGGAGCTGGCATCTCACTCTCTTTGAATCTTCTTTATCATGCTAAGAGGAGCAGGAAAAAGCAAAAAATTTCAGAATTGCACCTTGCAATGCGGAGAAATTACTGTTTGTGCTTTTACAATATTCATTGATTTTTGCCATTGAAAAACATCATATTATTCATATACCAGAAATGTTTGAAGCTACTGACTGAATGAAAGGAGCTGGCATCTCACTCTCTTTGAATCTTCTTTATCATGCTAAGAGGAGCAGGAAAAAGCAAAAAATTTCAGAATTGCACCTTGCAATGCGGAGAAATTACTGTTTGTGCATTTACAATATTCATTGATTTTTGCCATTGAAAAACGTCCAGAAACGATTGAAGCTACTGACTGAATGAAAGGAGCTGGCATCTCACTCTCTTTGAATCTTCTTTATCATGCTAAGAGGAGCAGGAAAAAGCAAAAAATTTCAGAATTGCACCTTGCAATGCGGAGAAATTACTGTTTGTGCATTTACAATATTCATTGATTTTTGCCATTGAAAAACGTCCAGAAATGATTGAAGCTACTGACTGAATGAAAGGAGCTGGCATCTCACTCTCTTTGAATCTTCTTTATCATGCTAAGAGGAGCAGGAAAAAGCAAAAAATTTCAGAATTGCACCTTGCAATGCGGAGAAATTACTGTTTGTGCATTTACAATATTCATTGATTTTTGCCATTGAAAAACGTCCAGAAATGATTGAAGCTACTGACTGAATGAAAGGAGCTGGCATCTCACTCTCTTTGAATCTTCTTTATCATGCTAAGAGGAGCAGGAAAAAGCAAAAAATTTCAGAATTGCACCTTGCAATGCTGAGAAATTACTGTTTGTGCATTTACAATATTCATTGATTTTTGCCATTGAAAAACATCATGTTATTCATATACCAGAAATGTTTGAAGCTACTGACTGAATGAAAGGAGCTGGCATCTCACTCTCTTTGAATCTTCTTTATCATGCTAAGAGGAGCAGGAAAAAGCAAAAAATTTCAGAATTGCACCTTGCAATGCGGAGAAATTACTGTTTGTGCATTTACAATATTCATTGATTTTTGCCATTGAAAAACGTCCAGAAATGATTGAAGCTACTGACTGAATGAAAGGAGCTGGCATCTCACTCTCTTTGAATCTTCTTTATCATGCTAAGAGGAGCAGGAAAAAGCAAAAAATTTCAGAATTGCACCTTGCAATGCGGAGAAATTACTGTTTGTGCATTTACAATATTCATTGATTTTTGCCATTGAAAAACGTCCAGAAATGATTGAAGCTACTGACTGAATGAAAGGAGCTGGCATCTCACTCTCTTTGAATATTCTTTATCATGCTAAGAGGAGCAGGAAAAAGCAAAAAATTTCAGAATTGCAACTTGCAATGCGGAGAAATTACTGTTTGTGCATTTACAATATTCATTGATTTTTGCCATTGAAAAACGTCCAGAAATGATTGAAGCTACTGACTGAATGAAAGGAGCTGGCATCTCACTCTCTTTGAATCTTCTTTATCATGCTAAGAGGAGCAGGAAAAAGCAAAAAATTTCAGAATTGCACCTTGCAATGCGGAGAAATTACTGTTTGTGCATTTACAATATTCATTGATTTTTGCCATTGAAAAACGTCCAGAAATGATTGAAGCTACTGACTGAATGAAAGGAGCTGGCATCTCACTCTCTTTGAATCTTCTTTATCATGCTAAGAGGAGCAGGAAAAAGCAAAAAATTTCAGAATTGCACCTTGCAATGCGGAGAAATTACTGTTTGTGCTTTTACAATATTCATTGATTTTTGCCATTGAAAAACATCATATTATTCATATACCAGAAATGTTTGAAGCTACTGACTGAATGAAAGGAGCTGGCATCTCACTCTCTTTGAATCTTCTTTATCATGCTAAGAGGAGCAGGAAAAAGCAAAAAATTTCAGAATTGCACCTTGCAATGCGGAGAAATTACTGTTTGTGCATTTACAATATTCATTGATTTTTGCCATTGAAAAACGTCCAGAAACGATTGAAGCTACTGACTGAATGAAAGGAGCTGGCATCTCACTCTCTTTGAATCTTCTTTATCATGCTAAGAGGAGCAGGAAAAAGCAAAAAATTTCAGAATTGCACCTTGCAATGCGGAGAAATTACTGTTTGTGCATTTACAATATTCATTGATTTTTGCCATTGAAAAACGTCCAGAAATGATTGAAGCTACTGACTGAATGAAAGGAGCTGGCATCTCACTCTCTTTGAATCTTCTTTATCATGCTAAGAGGAGCAGGAAAAAGCAAAAAATTTCAGAATTGCACCTTGCAATGCGGAGAAATTACTGTTTGTGCATTTACAATATTCATTGATTTTTGCCATTGAAAAACATCATGTTATTCATATACCAGAAATGATTGAAGCTACTGACTGAATGAAAGGAGCTGGCATCTTACTCTCTTTGAATCTTCTTTGTCATGCTAAGAGGAGCAGGAAAAAGCAAAAAATTTCAGAATTGCACCTTGCAATGCGGAGAAATTACTGTTTGTGCATTTACAATATTCATTGATTTTTGCCATTGAAAAACGTCCAGAAATGATTGAAGCTACTGACTGAATGAAAGGAGCTGGCATCTCACTCTCTTTGAATCTTCTTTATCATGCTAAGAGGAGCAGGAAAAAGCAAAAAATTTCAGAATTGCACCTTGCAATGCGGAGAAATTACTGTTTGTGCATTTACAATATTCATTGATTTTTGCCATTGAAAAACGTCCAGAAATGATTGAAGCTACTGACTGAATGAAAGGAGCTGGCATCTCACTCTCTTTGAATCTTCTTTATCATGCTAAGAGGAGCAGGAAAAAGCAAAAAATTTCAGAATTGCACCTTGCAATGCGGAGAAATTACTGTTTGTGCATTTACAATATTCATTGATTTTTGCCATTGAAAAACATCATGTTATTCATATACCAGAAATGTTTGTAGCTACTGACTGAATGAAAGGAGCTGGCATCTCACTCTCTTTGAATCTTCTTTATCATGCTAAGAGGAGCAGGAAAAAGCAAAAAATTTCAGAATTGCACCTTGCAATGCGGAGAAATTACTGTTTGTGCATTTACAATATTCATTGATTTTTGCCATTGAAAAACGTCCAGAAATGATTGAAGCTACTGACTGAATGAAAGGAGCTGGCATCTCACTCTCTTTGAATCTTCTTTATCATGCTAAGAGGAGCAGGAAAAAGCAAAAAATTTCAGAATTGCACCTTGCAATGCGGAGAAATTACTGTTTGTGCATTTACAATATTCATTGATTTTTGCCATTGAAAAACGTCCAGAAATGATTGAAGCTACTGACTGAATGAAAGGAGCTGGCATCTCACTCTCTTTGAATCTTCTTTATCATGCTAAGAGGAGCAGGAAAAAGCAAAAAATTTCAGAATTGCACCTTGCAATGCGGAGAAATTACTCTTTGTGCATTTACAATATTCATTGATTTTTGCCATTGAAAAACATCATGTTATTCATATACCAGAAATGTTTGAAGCTACTGACTGAATGAAAGGAGCTGGCATCTCACTCTCTTTGAATCTTCTTTATCATGCTAAGAGGAGCAGGAAAAAGCAAAAAATTTCAGAATTGCACCTTGCAATGCGGAGAAATTACTGTTTGTGCATTTACAATATTCATTGATTTTTGCCATTGAAAAACGTCCAGAAATGATTGAAGCTACTGACTGAATGAAAGGAGCTGGCATCTCACTCTCTTTGAATCTTCTTTATCATGCTAAGAGGAGCAGGAAAAAGCAAAAAATTTCAGAATTGCACCTTGCAATGCGGAGAAATTACTGTTTGTGCATTTACAATATTCATTGATTTTTGCCATTGAAAAACATCATGTTATTCATATACCAGAAATGTTTGTAGCTACTGACTGAATGAAAGGAGCTGGCATCTCACTCTCTTTGAATCTTCTTTATCATGCTAAGAGGAGCAGGAAAAAGCAAAAAATTTCAGAATTGCACCTTGCAATGCGGAGAAATTACTGTTTGTGCATTTACAATATTCATTGATTTTTGCCATTGAAAAACGTCCAGAAATGATTGAAGCTACTGACTGAATGAAAGGAGCTGGCATCTCACTCTCTTTGAATCTTCTTTATCATGCTAAGAGGAGCAGGAAAAAGCAAAAAATTTCAGAATTGCACCTTGCAATGCGGAGAAATTACTGTTTGTGCATTTACAATATTCATTGATTTTTGCCATTGAAAAACTACATGTTATTCATATCTATCAAGAAATGATTGAAGCTACTGACTGAATGAAAGGAGCTGGCATCTCACTCTCTTTGAATCTTCTTTATCATGCTAAGAGGAGCAGGAAAAAGCAAAAAATTTCAGAATTGCACCTTGCAATGCGGAGAAATTACTCTTTGTGCATTTACAATATTCATTGATTTTTGCCATTGAAAAACATCATGTTATTCATATACCAGAAATGTTTGAAGCTACTGACTGAATGAAAGGAGCTGGCATCTCACTCTCTTTGAATCTTCTTTATCATGCTAAGAGGAGCAGGAAAAAGCAAAAAATTTCAGAATTGCACCTTGCAATGCGGAGAAATTACTGTTTGTGCATTTACAATATTCATTGATTTTTGCCATTGAAAAACATCATGTTATTCATATACCAGAAATGTTTGAAGCTACTGACTGAATGAAAGGAGCTGGCATCTCACTCTCTTTGAATCTTCTTTATCATGCTAAGAGGAGCAGGAAAAAGCAAAAAATTTCAGAATTGCACCTTGCAATGTGGAGAAATTACTGTTTGTGCATTTACAATATTCATTGATTTTTACCATTGAAAAACGT